>NW_028145439.1:4645000-4927500 GCF_977016875.1 Pavona decussata | reverse complement strand
GGAGGTTATGACAGTCGGTTGGATACTACCACTGGCAATATGACAGGCCTACGAGGAGACTGCGACCAAGTCATTTTCCCGCCCTTTAATATCGCTTACCAGGCTCTTCGGTCAGTCGAGTTGATGACGTTTTCGGCTGCATTATTGAACCTCCGTGATCTGAAGAAAAACAAAACTTATACCAGTTAGAAACATGGAAAACCAGAAAAAACGGGATTCAACTTGTAATAACGCCAAGTATTCAGTAGTACTAGATACCTCTTTCCGTTTTCTTAGGATTTTTATACACAAATCTGTCCAGAAACCTGAAATAAGGGAAGAGTAAAAAGTTAGATGCAACAAGAAATAGATAACAGCCCTATCCGAGCAATGGAGGCGTGTCGGTCAATCGAGGCAGGATACCCATACTCTTACCCATAATGGAGCCGTTAAACCCCGTTACTATGGACACCATTGGGACCAGAAAAAGTGTCCGTATTACGGAGTGTCCTTATTAAGCGGCTTAATTTTAAGGAAAATGTATGCGGTAGGACCAAGAACTGTCCATAATAACGAGTGTCTGTTTATCTTATCTTTATTTATTTTCACCATTAACTGTACATTAAATTTATAAAAACATCAAACGTTTAAATACAGAGAAATGCAACTTCCTTTACCAATACACTGGACAGCGGGTAGCGAAAGCTAATCGAAGCGGGCAGAGTAAGACAAGAAGAAGATATACAATATATTAAAGAGACTAAAAGAAATGAGGGAGTATAAAATACTAAGGGATGAAGTGATTACTTTATGAAGTAAGTAAATAAGTAAATAAATAAATAAATAAATAAATAAATAAATATGTATATGGTATACACTGGAGATTTGTGGTTATAAGTTATGGAATCCAGAGATCAGGGTAGACACGTCTTAACTGTATTAAGCGGGTGTCAATAAAGCGGGGTTCAACTGTGCATATAGTAACACTGCTTTCCAAACCGGCATTCAGGACATGAACGTAAACGAAATGATCGCCAAAGAGTTTTTCAATTTTTAAATTCTCCCATCTAATATATGGAGAACTCTGGGGAGAATATGAATGTTGATATTGGGGCTTAAAGATCAAGGTTACTAACGTCTCAAACCTAACGGGAAAAAACATTCATTACAACTGAGCAGCTTAGCTTTCTGATCAAGGACAGTGGAAAGAAAAGAACTCTCGCGCGTGTGTAAAAATCGCCGGCTGCGTGGGAACGCGACATGCAAGTAGAAAGACGGAAAAAGATACCTTTGTTTTTCTCTACTCTCACTTGCGCATCCTGTTACCGCGCGCCAGACAATAATTTCCACGGATGTGTTCTCGCGTTCTCCTCGCTCGACTGTCTCTCAGCAGAAAGCGCGAATGTTCGTATTCTAGCAACAAAATAACATTGTACCTCATAAGCGTGAAGTCTTGTAATGGGTCTCCTTTATATTCAATGTCACCACCCTAAACAAGGCAACCACAACCAAGGTTAAAACTCGACTTGTTCGTCTTGTTAACTTGTTGGGTTTATATATCTTATAGCTTAAATCTTTGTCACGCAGTTTATTTCTTCATTGGCAACTATGGGAACAAAAATTACCAAGGAATACCACCAGACCGAAGACGGGTATTTTGGAGCGATTTGCAGTTTCATAGAATTTAACAAATATCAGTCAAACATGATCGCCAAGAAGAACGTAAAAAACATTAGGATTTCCTATAGCATACGCAGAAACTTTCAGATAATTGACAGATTTTTTTTTACAGTCAATAACACAGGCATACTCGGAAAAAGGAAATCCGTGTTTTCCCAAAGGCAGGAGTCGAACCTAAGGCCTTTAAACTAGGTTCATGGGACAAACATCCTGCATACTGCTAGGATTTGAATGGCGATATGTTTTAAACCTGGTGAATTAAATGATAGATATATTTTGTCAGTTCGTGGCATAGTTATACTGTTTCACATTTTTCCATTCTTCACGCACATCCTCGGTTTAGTGTAGACAAACGTTGACAAAGATACGAGATTCCAGCCCTGATAAAAGCCCCATCTCAGTCATAACTCCTCTCAAAAGTTGTCATCGAGCGTTGCGTGGATTTTTCCTGGAGGATTGACGTCGACCAAGACAAATCGGTCGAGATTGCTTGTTGTCAAATTGCCCGTAATCAGTGAAATTGGTCTAGAAATACATGCAAGGAATCACACTGAGATTGGACATCCATGAGGAAAGGAATTTCTTAGCTTTGAGCTAAACTGCGATAGGGTCTTGTTTTCCAATACAAGAACGCACTCACACCGTCCGCCACGCGGAATTCGATGCTCATTACACGGCGCATTACCCGATTTCTCGCGCGAGAAATCGCACTCTGCTGCCTCTCATTCAACAATGGCCGAAAGCAAAAAGGGTATGACGCTCACCTTCATAAGAGTAGACGCAAATAGGGACACCGACGGATGATAATGTCTCGACAGTCTGTTTAGTTCCCACAAGCAGGAGTTTTCTGCCCCGCTAAACAAGGGATTTCTCTGGTGGGGCTGATACTTTTGTTTTTTCTCAGCCCCTTTCAGCTTAGCCCCTGCAGTGGGGTCCTTCGGTGTGTCAACATGGCCTCCCTGCTGGTCATCTGTTGGGGATGGCAAGTCTTTACTCGTCGTGTTATTGTTCTTGTCAGAATCATTTTCCTCGTCCGAGGGAATGTCCACGAAGTGTTCTTCATCATCGTCGTCCTAAGTTAAAACAAAATTTCAGTTCAGTTTTATTCGCGAATCAAAGGCAAATCCATGCTGCATTAGGTTGGTAAAACCGCACTTGATCATCGGTAGCCCACCAGTTAGGGTAAGCCCTAGTTTCTGTAGCTTTAAGCAACTATTATAAAACAACGTTGTTAGAGTATTCCTGTCTTAGCATTTACGAGCAACGAGAGGGGTGGGGAGTGGTGAGGTGCAAGTCACACTAGATTTGGGGGTAGTTTTTCAGGCGGATTCAACCTTTTCGCTTTCTTGCACGTACAGTCGAGACACACACAAATATATAAACCTAAAGGGAAATAACTGAGCATGAATACCTCTGTCAATTGACTCCAGCATTAATATTGACACTTCAAATATTCGGTAACAAAGTAAAATTCATACTAAAAGACGAGAAACTCGTCTCAGACAAATTCCATCTGACAGAACGCTGTCTTATGATAAAAGTAACGACGGTAAAAGTGTCTTAAAACACCACTAATATACTGAATTGACGATGCAAAAACTTTGAAACGAAGGAAGGGTAACCGTCCTGATGTCCCGTACCACCTTTGATGGGTTTGATGGATGAATATTCGGGTTCAGCTCTTTTTAACCTCTTACCCCGTAGTATTCAAAACGCCGAGCCACTTTCTTCTTTCAAAGCTTCAATTGATACCTACAATTTTTAAATTTTATGGACTCTAGGTTCTTACAAATTATTGCATGCTTGTTTATATTTTATACTTTTTAAATTATTGCTTGTATCTTTAAATTTACGTCTTGTATTGTTAAATTCTATTCTGTATTTTTAAATCATTACGATGTCTTGTATTTTTAATTGTTAAATTTTTAGTCCAGGGCCCTTCTGGATATCAGCCTCGTTGCTGAATGGGCCACCCTCGCAAAATAAAGTTTACCTTACCCAGATTTGGGTTGTAATAGGCCATTTCCGAGTTGCTTTGAACCTTCTTAGGAAAGCGTGGCTAAGTGCAAACATTTTCACATAAAAATTAGTTTTCATTCATATGCAAACAAAACTAATTCTCATACGAAAAGCTTTGTACTTAGCCTCACTTTCATAATGAGGTTCGAAGCAACTCGGAAATGGCCTATTCTGATTGGTTGAAACGAATTTCCCACCCGACGCGCGTGTTCGACGGCCGTTTGTCGTGTCAAGATCACGGAGAGAAAATCGGCCACGGCCTTCTGTTGTGTCTCGTCGAAGATTCTTCGAATTAAACGAGACCAGTGATTTACTCAGGGTAAATGTTTGGACGGTTTCCGTCTGAGACTTGATTAAGGCAAATATGAGACCGGAAACTTGTCCTTCAGTTCCTCGGATTCTTATTAGACAATCTTCCTGTCTTGAGAGGGTTAATCTTTCCAGTTTAAAGGCGCACTGTCAGGAAGATTTTGCTGTGAATTGGTCAAAAGTGCTCAAATACTTGACTAAGAACCTCTTTTCTAACATGAAATTGCTCTTACAGCACCGAGAAAGAAGATATGAAACGATTTCTCCGAGTAAGAATAAACGATAAACACTTTTTAGCTATTTTTCCAAGATACATAGGAAGTACTTGAAAAAATTGGCCAATTTTTCAAGTTCCAATCCATTTCCATCCTAGCCATCCGCAGATAAAGATCCGGAATGATACTAGTTTATGTACACTGGTAGGGTTGTTGTTAATAAAACTGAACCATTATTTTTACATCCATACAGATACGTTCTTCGGCTAGTCAAAGTGACACTAAAAATAAGTGACACTGCCCCTTTAAGACGGTTTTCATTTCAGTCTCTAATGAAAACATTACTCCTGTTAAACTAGAATTCAAAAGATGTATCATACATATTTAAACAACTATTGCAGTTCGGTTTAGTATTTGGAAAGCGTCCTCTCCCGGGTTCTTTAAAAATCCGGACAGTAAAGATACTTTTTAAAATGACTACACAAGTTTGCCGATCAAGCAGAATTTGAAAATCACGCCATTCGTCTGTCTCAGCTTCTTTTCAGCTCTAAAGTTGAGCTGTTGATAAAATAGGCATATTTTTAAAGCCCTAACAGTGATCAGCATCAAATTTCTCCTTGTAATATCAATGCTTATTCAACCCCTGAGGTCATGAGAATTAAGATCACCCAAGGTAAATTTTCTTGATATTTTAATAACTTCTCTCCATTACTTTTAAAAGAAAAGTATAGGGACAACACAGGATGAATTTTTTATTTGATATTAGGGGTTAAAAGACTAATAATGAAACATCCGCTACATTACAATAGAGAGCGTTTAAACAGAACACTGTAGCCTACGTTTTCATATCAATATCTATCGGCCCCAATGCAGTTGATTTTCCTGATATTTAGAAGGCCTTTCGAAAATTTAAATCATTTAACACCATTGTCTACAAATGAGGACTTAATCGAAAACGGGTGTAAGGGACCGATTAGGCCTTAAAAATCCAAATTTCTCCAACTTAGCTCAACTTGCTATAGAAAGAGTGTCGTAAAAGAAACGAAATTCGATATTAAAGTAACTCCGTATGCCAAAATGTGTCTTAGTTGAAGAGAGCGGTTAGTTTCTAAAGAAACTGTGCTGCTGCATCGGTGGGAAAGGGGGGGGGGGGGGGGGAGGTGGAAACGAACATTTGGTTTATCAATTTGGTCACCGTAGAGAGATTCGAGAGGTGAATCCATCGATTCAAGCTAGCGCTTGAAAAGTCAGCTGTCAAATCTCAACTCTGTTGAAAATTCAACTACTTATTTAGAGCATTATGGATTTCCAAGCCGGGCTAAATATCCTCCACCAAGCCCCTCAATTGAAAGAATCGCGTACGGATCAACAAGCGCGCTGCAATTTTTGTCTGAGCCGCGTGTTTCAATTGACCCTTTCGTTAGTGACACTAGCAACAGGTGTGTTGGTGTGCATGACATTCTGAAGCTGTGTGTTCTGCCAGACGTAGGCTGCAAGCTGCGACCTGGTCGCGGCTTTCGTGTTTCTCTCCGGATGGAACAAGATGTTGTAAATTTTCGGCGCAAACATGCAGCCGAGCAGACCAAACGAATCTACCAGTGTCGTTGTGCAGGCAATAACCGCTACATACCAGCCAGCTTGAACGGAAAATTCCACGGAATAGTAACAAATCGAGGAAAGCAGGATAATGTAAAGCGAAAATCCAATGAACCGCGCTTCGTTGAAATTATCTGGCAGTTTTCGCACTTTGAAGGCATAAAACGAGGACAACAGCGAGAGCAGCAGAACGTAAGAACACAACAAGAGGTAAAGAGCATTACCGACAGTTGATCCGTTGGGCTCGCAGATGAAGAAGATATATCGCGTTGGCTGAATCTTTTCGCTTCTGAAAGGCGGATCGGCAGCGAACCAGGCAGTTAACAGAACTAGGTCTACGCTGTTGACAAGGGCAACTAGGGCGACTTGGTACCTGAATTTAGAAATGTAGCTTTGTACCGGCATATCGGTATGATCCACTTGAAACAGGACGAAAATTCGGACGGATTTCAGCCACAGGATTGACACAAACGTTGTGTAAATAACAAATCGGAAGAATTGCGTGACGCGACAAATGAAATCCGTGGGCTCGGCAACACTTAACAACGCCAGAACAAAATTGTAGAAAATTGTCACTAAAAGGAGAAAACTAAGCTGCCTGTTTGAGGCTTTAACGATTGCAGTCTCGCGGTACTTTATGAACACACCCAACGCTGCCCCGGTCACGCAAATTCCTACCGCTGTCACGCAAGCCAGGAAAACACCAGCCGCGTCTCTCATTTGAAGGTTTTTCACCGGCAATGGAACGCATTCCGTCTTCTCGTCATTCGGTTTATGTTTCTCAGAGCACCCTGTACAATTGGTGGATCCAGGTTCTTTGCTGACTGTACCTCCAGGACACTCCACGCACTTCCAGCAACACGGAGCAGTTACTTCCTTGCGAGTTCCCGGAGGGCATATCTGGCTGCAAACCGAAACGGGAACATTCGGATGAACCGTACCGTTCGGCCACTTGATGGAGGAATCGTTCAACCTCAGTCTTTGCTGGTCCTCGCTGTTCCAAGTTCCCACTATAATGTTGGTTTTCAAGCCTCTTTCGCGCATCTGAACGTTCACGATTTGAAATGACGAATCCTTGGGATCCCCGTGCTCGTCAAACTCGACGACTCCGGTCTTTCCTTGGAAGCTGACATTTCGTAAGTACAACAGCACATCCCTTCCTTTCACTGACGGCTTTGTCTTTGGACATGCTCCCCTTGTGAGTAGTCCCTCCTTATCAACGCACTTGTACATCTTGTCCAACGCGTGTGCCGCCGAAAGCAGAGCATCTGTCATGTAGACTAGATAAGGATCAAGCAGTTTTTCGGCTTCCTGAGGTGACAACGGGACATCTAAACACTTTGGATTTGTTTCATTGGAGAAGTCAAGCGAACAATTCCGATATTTTTTCCAGAACTCCTTCCACCAAGGATTACGTCCTGAACGCGTTTTGTTTGGGGTCAAAGATATAAGATGTTCGAACAACGCTTCGTCTTTGTAGTCTTGCGGTTGAAGGCCGAGGGCGCCGTCTAAGAGGCTCAAGGACACGTCTAGCATCGTTCCGCTGCCCTCTGTTGTGGTTGCGTCACCGAGAATCCACGCCCGATGTCCTAAGCTTTGATTGTAAGCTTCCTTGAAGAAAAGCTTCGCGTACCCTCCGAACACCCACACGACAATCACTTGAACATCGCTCCGTTGTTTGATTCGAGAAACAATAAGAGGTATTTTCTCAGCGGCGCCGAGCCGGGGAATGAACTCGGTGAAGGCGATGCAAAACGTCTTTCGTTGATGGGCTTCGTTCTCGAGTGCAGACACTCCGAATCGGCCGTACGAATCATCAAGAGCCACTGTACCGACATAATTCCAGTTGAAGCGCTCAAACAGGTCTGCCTGTACTCGTACCTGTTGGCGGTCCGGAGGAACAGTTCTGAGAAAGTACCTATACCGCTCGGAGCTCAATTCATCGCTCGTCGCAGCGAAGCTTATTATGGGAACATTCGCCACGTTGAGAAGGCTTCCAATTTGAACGGCGGTTGCGGAATCATACGGTCCGATAATAGCGGTTATAGGCGCAGAAATATCGCCGCCAAAACTCTTCGCTAAGTCGTTACAGCACGACGTTTCATTTGCAATACTGGAATACGAACTCTTGTTTTTGCATAAGCGATCCAAATCCCTGTCTCGCACGAACTCATAAGTCTGTTCCACAGCAATGGAGATAGTTTCGCAGTAGTCACGAATATCGTAACCAAGAGTAACGTTAGGAAGAATAGATGGGTGGTTGTTGATTTGCTCGATCGCAAACATCATGGCTTCCGTGTGGCCGACCCCAATGGGAAAGAACTCTGCGCAGTCATCCTTTGAATCTTTGGTGTGCAACACGTTCAGCGCTCCGAGAATAATGTCTCCCGACTTAAAAGCTCTTTCGGCTTTCAAATGAACGATAAGACGGCCGCACAACCACAAAAACACCAGAGTAGCAGCCATCATCCGTTTCATGACTTGTCCGGCAAAAATCAGTCTCTGGCCAGTGTAGGTTATTTCCTGTTTACTTGATGGATACTCTGCGGTACTAAACGAAGACAACTTTTACAAATAAACGACGGCGTTTCTGGAACATGAACTGAAGTCGACTTAAAAAAGCTCTACACGCGTACCGCTGAAGGAACTAGATATAAACAAAAGCAATAAAATTTTCGTTTCGTTGCATACTGATTTTTGAGCAGATTACGAAACCCGTCAGCGATCTTTCACTGCAAGGCGACATCCAATCAGGCATCTCCCTTTGAAATATGTAACTCGAGAATGTTTAAACAAGCTGAAGCTTAGGAAAAAATCTGTCGCTTTTCCTAAGAAAACATAATTTCTTGATAGAGGTGAAACACAAATACCCAGCCCTCAAAGAAACAGAAATCTCTAACAGAGATTTTAGTGCAAGGCGACATCCAATCAGGCATCTCCCTTTGAAATATGTAACTCGAGATTATTTAAACAAGCGGAAGCTTAGGAAACAATCTGTCGCTTTTTCTAAGAAAAAATAATTTCTTGATAGAGATGAAACCCAAATACCCAGCCTTCAAGTTAAGGAAACAGAAATCTCTAACAGAGTTTCAACGTGAACGGTAAAAATGAATGAATGCAAAAGTTGTAGTGTATCCTTGTAGTGTGTTTTTGAGTAAGCGTGAAGAAAAACAAATATAGAATTAAATTTTGATATTTAGCCAGCTTTAGACGCTTCTTTTAATTTTCTGAAACAGGAACGAAACATAAAGTTGTGTAAACAGATTAATATTCAGCTTCCGCTTTCAACAAAGCCTCCAACAGAATTGAAAGGAAAATCTTAAACGACTGAAACGTTTCGAACTCCTCGCATGTCGGACCTAATATGTATTCGGGTCGAGCTAACAAATAACCAGTTGTATTTTCAAATTTCAAATTGTAACGTTTTTGTTTATGTAACTTTAGCCTTTTTTCAGGTATCTATTGTAACTGTTTAAAATTGTAACGTATCTTGCCACAGGGTCAGTCTCAAACATACCCTGAAGAAGAAAGGCCGTACCTTTCGAAATATTGGAAAATATACTTCCCTGACCGTGAAATCAGCCTTGCTCTTTTTTTAGATTATTTGCTTTACAAATAAATGAAAGTTTGGTTTATCAATAGAGTAAAGAGATTTGCCCTAACGAAGGGCTGACGCTCGAAACGTCAACACTCGAATCTCTTTAGAAACTAAACCCTTATCCATTTGCTAATAAATAAATAATTAATTTTGGCAGTTCATTTCGACGTCGAAGTTAGTTCTTCAAACCAGCGAAAACAATCATCGATTGCACGACAGAAGCACCTCACCAATGCTTCAATATCGGTGAATATTTATTCGAAGGGCCTAAATCGTTTCAATTTGCCTTAGTTATCAGCAGCACACGTAGCACCACAATTTCTTTAGAAACTAAACTCCTTATCCATTTGCTAATAAATAAATAATTAACTTTGGCAGTTTATTTCGACGTCGAAATTAATTCTTCAAACCAGCCAAAACAACCATCGACTGCACGACAGAAGCATCTCAGCAATGCTTCAATATCGATGAATATTTATTCGGAGGGCCTAAATCGTTTCAGACATTTCACCTTAAAGTTTTGACACATGGGAAATTAACAAATCCTTCCGTTTTTGGAGGAAGAACGATGCTGTCTGGAGAACGAAATGAAACCATCTAGGAATTTGGAATAACAAGCAAGCAGCTGCTTGTAAATTCAGGCGATAAGATTCAATTTGCTAAAACATTCTGCGACTTGAAGATTCAGCAAAACAAAAACAAAAAAAGGAAAGAGAAAAGGAAGAAAGAAAAGATCAATCTGTGTTAGCTTGTTCTAATATCACTTTGTAAAGACTCAATCAAAGGGCTCTATGAGCCAACTCGTGAATGCAGGTTGGCTGTTTAGCGGGCCGGAATATTTATTTGTTTGCTTTTGTAGGTAATCAATCAGAAGTACTACACCTCGTTGCAAATTCTTGAAACGGCTCTTTTTTTTTTTTGTCTTTTTGTTGTTGTTGTTGTTGTTGTTGTTGTTGTTTCGTCCATCGTTAATACTTACGCGGCAAATTTTGGTTATTGGTTTCAAATCTGCCCACTTTTATGCGTAAGTATTTAGGTCGCGAGGAAAGATTGCGTGACAGCAATCGATTATGATATTGATAATCAAGATGAATGTGACCGCATCAGTCCGATCAGCTAGCGAAGATGTAGGGTCACGACTTGGATGGGTGCGCAATTCACGAATTAAAAAACAATCCGGGAAACTAAAAAACATGTAAACATTTTGTTTATCCCTAACATATCGTCAAGACAGAGAATACAAATGAATGAATATTCCACAGTAACCTTGTGCAAGATCTGATGACTTTCAACAAAAAGACAAAACATGTTCTCCCAAGTAGGAATCGAAACCATGTCTCGTCGGTTACTAAAGATGTTGACTGATGCAAAAGCCAAGAGGAAATATGACGCTTGAGACGTCTGAGTTCAGCACAGATGAAACGAATGAATACGAAACATAAACTTGAACTGCGGGTGAAAGATTAAAATTTAATTTTAATTTTTAACAGATGGAACAATACATACCTCAGGTTGTTGTGTCAGACTTTTGACTCCTGGCTTGAATTTTGTCAGCTGAAATAAGACATAGAACCGCGAAGACTGAGAAACTGTCGCGATGAAACGCAGTTTTTGTTTCACTTGGGAAACCATTCCCGCGGGAATGCGGAACGAAAGTTACGCCAGACGAGGACAAAACAGCTACGTTATAATATGCCCCATTGTATCAGAATACGTACTAATTTCTTTTTAAATTATTAACGACTTCTAGAATGGAAAATCTTTCCCCCTGGCATTACTTTGCGAGTTTGTGCTGTATTCAAATTTTTTTTTTTTTTGTTAGTTTGTATGTATTTTGTTTTTGTTTTGTTTTTTGTTTTGTTTTTCATGAAGAGAAAAGGGTTTTAACGCTACAAACAACTTCTGAAACTTCAAACTCGTTCCCAGGGTTTCTTCTCTTCAAGTCCCAGGGAGCGAGAGGTTGCTGAAACTTAACGGACGAAAATTAAAGGCAGAAGGCTCATGAATACCTCAGAAATCAAAAACAGTGTTCCACAGATAAAAGCCGGTTGTTGAAAACTGCAGACTTGTAGAAGGCGCTTTACAAATGCCTGAAAAACAAACACAGACGCATGTGAGACGTTGGACATATAAACAGTTGATGACAGTTCAGACTTAGTGAAAGCAAATGATAATCGATACGTTCAAATTCGGTCTGCGTATATGAAAATTGGTGATAATAGAGAGATTAAGCTTCGCGTTTACGGCTAACGCCAAACGGGAAACGTCAAGCCGCTGTTTATTCTAAAATGCATAAGCTTGTGTTTCTCGTACTCACTTCTCTCTTTTTGGTGTTTGCTCGATAGCTGTCGCCGACTGGGTGGAGATAAGCTTAAACCAAAAAAGCTTCATTGTTTTCCATCAAAGGGGCAATTTCAGCCTGGCGTTTGCCGTTTGCCGTAAACGCACATAACAGATAACACTCGACATTGCCTGAACGAGAGGCAAAGACGCCGACCATTCCAGACTAGAACGAGGCCTCGCTTTGATAACGAAGTTTTAAGTCCACTAGGGATCTTACTTTTCAGTGAACATGAAACATTTACAGTTGCGTGCTTAGTGACCTGGCCTTTGAGTGGAAGCGAGGCTGGAGTTGACTTAGATAAAAACCTTGCTAGTTTTATGTTAGTCACGTGTTCTTAAGCTAGCGAGTTTACATTTACATATGAATAGCAGTGGGGTTTGTTTCAAAACAAAGTTAGAGGACCCTTCTATAAACCACTTTTTGTGACGTTGGCATTCCCTATTAAAGATTACCCTCGACTCCAGCCTCGCTACCACTCAAAGTTCATGTCACTAAAGCCTGGTTTACGTACGATGCAAGCAGAAGCATAAGCACAAGAAACCTACGTGTAAACCGGTGCGACGCAAGCATAAGCGCCTTGTGCTTGCGCTTGTGTTTATGCTTGCTTGGTTCCGGTTTACACGTACGACGCAACGACGCAAGCATAAGCACAAGCACAAGGGAATGGAACGATTTCCATTCTCTTGTGCTTGTTCTTGCGTAGTTACGTCGTACGCAAGTAGTACGTGTAAACCGGGACGACGCAAGCATAAGCACAAGAGCAAGGAAAGGAAACTGAAAAACTGTAACAAGTTGTCAGCGTACATTCCAGTTACTCACGCGTTGCCATTTTCCGCCATGTTTGGAATCAAATCTCGCGCCAAAAGGGCAGACCGGCCGCGCGATTGCGCCAAATTTTTATGCTTCTACGCTTGCGTATGTCACCTTATTCTTATGCTTATCGCACGTGTAAACATCCTTGTGCTTATGCTTGCGTTGTACGTGTAACCCAGGCTTAAGCACGCAAATGTAAAATGGGTTATTCTCAAAAACCATGCTTAGAATACAAAACGCGAAAATCAATTTTGAACGGCATACAAAGATTGAAATGATGAATATTTGTGCTTCAATGGATGTTACATCACTGTGCGCAAGTGTGACTGGATCACTTCTATACATTTGCATTGTAAGATCGCTCAGGAACGTATTAAAGTGAACTGGACTACTGATTACGAATTCAAAGTATATGAATTATTTTAAATTTCGCCTCCCTTTTGTGGATGAGGCTGTAATTGGTGGAAAAAAGTGACAACAAGATGATGATGATGATGATGATGATGATGATGATGATGGTGGTGGTGGTGGTGGTGGTGTTGTTGATGCCGATAGTGATGATGATTTTTACCTTTTATTTATTACCTTAACGCGGTGAAGTGACGGATCAGTTTTCAAAGACTTGTACAAAACGTTCAGGAACACAGCCTAAAACACAACCATGACAAAAATAAAAGAGGAGTTAAGCATCACCACAACAAAGCGAAACGACTGCATGTAGCAGAACATGTCTCCCTCCTTATTTTGAAAGCACATAGCATTCCTTCCAGGGATTTCTTGGAGCAACAACAGCGAACACTATGTACAAAATGTATTCAAGTCTGTTAAACAAACACTGACTGGAACGACGGATGAAGGACTGTGCCACCAACGCGGTCCGCACAATTATTTTTAACTTTTAATTAATCTGAACGCTTTCGTGTGATCGGCTTTACAATCAGACTTTACTGCATGTAGTGTTTTTGAGAAAGTTTTGTGGTGCTGCCCAGCTATGATCGAATTCGGATTAAATGTTTGATTGCATGAAAGTATGCAGATTAGTGTTGTTGTTATGTGTGGCACCAGAAGCATATAACCCCGAAGCGATTAGATATGTCGCAAAGCTGGGTTTCATTTGCGCGTGAGATTAGCCAATTAGAATTTACTTCCTGATATGGATACCCGCGACCATTGCGTGAGCCTCGCGCGAGTGTTCAGGGAAAGCTGCATCGCAATGTCATCAGTGCGCTGTGAAAGAAAATTGCAGTTTGTTGAGGTCAAGTTCGTTGTATGCTTCTGGTGGCATTTAGTGTAAGTTTCTTCAGATTCCCGTCAACTGCTGTAGAACTCCATTGAGTCATCAAAGGAAAATGAGGCTCTTATCAACATCACTGAAAACAGAGGCCAACTGTTCTCACCTGTTTAGAGGAGGCTTTTAAGCTCGGATCCAGGAGTTTGGCATAAAGCGCCTGATAAAAACGATCTGACACGGACTGCCTGAGGAACAACAACAAACGCTTTTGACACAAACTGCTGGGAGCATTGATCTACGCCACCGAGGGGGAGGAGGAGGGTACGTGTAGTTAGCAAGCCGGTTTTCAATTGAAGGGTCGGTGTGTTTGGGTGACGTATACCACGCAACGGGCGGCGTCAAACCTCGAGAATTGTCGCCGCTGAGGGCAGCTCTACCGCCAAAACTTTACCTTCTGGCAGATAATACCGCCAGTTACACAGGCTGAAGATCGATGCGTCAAAACAAAAAAGCCCTCTTTTACACTTTCTCACTTCATTAGATGTATGAACAGGTAAAAGTGAACCCTTACTGACTCCCAAAAAATACCCGTCCAAGGGCCCCAAACCTCTATTCCCATTTAGCACTGAGAAAACAATACATTACCTTGATTCCATGACTTGAAATAGCAACATTAGAGCCTGAAAAGATGAGAAACGTTGTTAACCAGAAACCACAAATAGAGATTATTTCAAACAGAAGTTGAAAGTAATCGTTTTGAAATTAATGGGCCCTTCGCAGCTAATGGTCACATGGTATAGAGTCCCCCATGCTGGAGAGCAAGTTATACACTGGGGCATCCAAAACAAAGCAACTTCATCCAGTCAAACTTGAATTTTCTTTGTTTTGGATGTCTCAGTGCGTAGCATTGTGGATTTTGTACCATGTGACCATTAGCTGGAAAGGGCCTAAGACGTGAAAGATTGCCACTGCAGTACAAACCTGAACACTCGTGTTAAAAGTTCCAATGTGCACTGTGCGGAACAGTGTATTGATTTGTTGGTTGTATTGCTCATCCTCTTCTATAAACACAAAGAAAGAACGTTTTGCTAGATCATTTCCGAGCTGCTGTGAACCTCATTATGAAAACGAAGCTTAGTACAAAGTTTTTATTATGTACTTAGCCTCGTTTTCATAATGAGGTTCACAGCAACTGGAAATTGGCGCATTAGCTCCTGCTCTGCGCTACATAAATTGAAATTACAAGGTCTAGTCTTCAAGGACGACACTGTTGTCAAAAGAAAGCATGGGAAAAAAATTTATAAATATTCTCAATACTTTCTTTTTTTTCCAGTCAGCACTTCTAAAGATGCGATGGTACTTCATCTGTTTAGAGGGTTTTCACGGGCAGCCATGATGGAGGTACAAAACAATAAAAAAATCTTGGCATAAAAATCTATTTCCAAACAAAAATCATTTTATTCTTTTGTCACTCCAATATGCCCGCCGTGAAAACCCTCTATTAAATATTTCGCCTGCAGCTCACATATATGATCACGATATTTCAAATATTTCACTTTCAGCCATAATTCTTAAATGTTCTCCTTAATAATTATTCCACGAGCGCGCGTTGGATACTTAACAATTATTACCACTCACGCTTGTTCGATATGAGATGATAGACAGCTAACGAGGCGCGTATCGCCGAGTTGGCTATAATGATCTCATATCCAACAAGTGTGAGTGGAATAATTGTTTTATTAAAAACAATCAAGAAATATTGCTAGATCTTGTTGATTTCGCTGTGCGAGAACTACCAGAAGACGATTTAATGGTGGTTATTTCTCGGGCATGGTATTATGGC
This sequence comes from Pavona decussata, assembly GCF_977016875.1. Taxonomy (NCBI): domain Eukaryota; kingdom Metazoa; phylum Cnidaria; class Anthozoa; order Scleractinia; family Agariciidae; genus Pavona; species Pavona decussata. The sequence goes on along the minus strand of NW_028145439.1, from coordinate 4,911,873 downwards.
TCACATACCACGGTCACTAAGTCAATCAAATTCCTAGAATTGCATTATACACTGTACAATGATCCAGTTTTTAATAATAAAAGAAAATGATAGATAGCCAACGAGGCGCGCAGCACCAAGTTGGCTATAATTATCTCATATGCAACAAGCGCGAGTGGGAAAGTTGTTTTATTAAAAACAACGACAAAAAATTGTTAAATACTGCTGATTTAGTGATATTTTCTTTTCTCCCTGAGGCCTACCCTTACCATATTTGTGGGGCATGCTATAAAGGCTCATACACCATGGCACTAAACCAACCAATACGCTGGAACTGCGTTATCTAATAAGTCAGTTTTTAATAAGTACCTTTAGCGTAAGGGAAAGCCCTGTTGACTCCTGTGAGAAGAGCGCTCAACATTTTTGCCTCCATGTCTCCTTTCTTTAGGAAAGCCTTTTGAGAAAAACACAATCACGATCGATAATACTATTAAGAGGTGACATACATAAAAAAACACAGGACATGAGAGTCATGAATACCATTTCCAGGATATAGGCGCGGTTTTCCATCGAATGTTGTAGAACCAAACCCAAAGTAATCACTCTGGCGAATCACAACTGTCGATGGCAGCGCAATGAGCCAATCAGAACTCGAAGGACACACATGTAACCGACGTCGAGCGCGGGAAAACAAGTGACGATTTGTTTTGGTTTTTGCTTCTCATTGGTTAAGAAAGTGGTGCGAGTTTTGTTAACCAATCACAGAGCGAAGTAAAGGAAAACCAAAGCAGATGCGAATTTCCTTTCGACACTTAATTGAAAACCGCTCTTTATCAACGTCGAATTACAATTTAAGTATCGGATAAGAATAAAAACTGCATTTTCTTCAATTTAAGCCATCCACCTCTCAAAGCAAAGAAAATAACTCGTCGTTCGCGTGAATGTTGGAGTGATTTACCTTGATTTTTACATCCGTCACGATTGAAATACCACTAAAATCCGCCATAACTCGAGCTGGTCATTTCGACAGCTTGCGCATGTTTGTAAATTAATTTCCAGCTATTCCGTTGATTGTACGTCGGCCTTCTCAACGCACAGGGTAAATAATCGGACTTGGAAAACGCCCTTAGGCGTTAAAAAAAATATTTCTTTTGGAGAAAAAAAATCCTTTTCTACACCTTTAACAACAAAGAAAGCTTAACGTTGAAATTTCCACGGCTAACTAAATAAATTAGAGATCATCAAAAGGAAACTACAAGAACGCGATATTTGGAGTAAAGAGGATCACCGTCCCGCGATCGACGCCGTGACAGACGAATTCCATAACGTGACCATAAAACCTTACTCGTCTCGACAGCACTATGACAGACCGGTACTAAAACGGACAAGTTGTACGCACAATCTAAAACTTTTACTCTCTACGGTAGTACGAGCTGACACCTCCGGCATGCTTAGTGCAAATTAAACTCAAGAAAATTTCATAAGATTTTGTCAGTTATTATATTAAACGTTCTCTCGGTCAGAGGTACAGAGGTGTGTGGAAGAAAAAATCTGACAGTTTTTGCACATCCATGAGAATTAATAACATTTTAAACAAGAGCTTACCCCAAAGAAGGAAAAATATATGGAAATTAGTCTTGTGGCAAGTTCTTGGTCATGTTTAGTAAGGATCAACTGATTGAGAAAACAAACGGCAAAATATCTGCAACAAAATGAAAACATTTTACTGTGAGGCCCCCTAAACTGACAGATTTTGGAATGTTTATTTTGTGCACTGTTTATAAGTTCCAAGTAACTTGCTGCCTGTCTGTCCGATTGTCTGACTTACTCGCTGACTATATGGTCAGTTGACCGACTTCCTGAGTTGATTACTAATTGGCTGACTGCCTAGCATAAATCTAGAGGTACCTATCCTACGTCTACACGTTGGCTACTGGATGACTTGACTGAATATCCGTCTACATATAGTGTCTTTCTAGTAACTGAAGACCCAACCAACCGACTGAGTGACCGACCGACCTACAAACTGGCCAACGGACTGACTGACTCACTGACTCACTGACTGACTGACTGACTGACCGACCGACCGACCGACCGACCGACCGACCGACCGACCGACCGACCGACCGACCGACCGACTGACGGCTAACGCCTGCCGGCCAGCCAACTTGCTTGCTGAATCATTGAGTGACTGACTGAGTAGTGGAAACTCGGACTGGCAGACAAACTTGTTCCCAAACTATTACCATATCCGCCACGATCTTCATTTAGTCCAATCAAACTTACTGAGCCTTGATGGCTATGTTGGGTCTGTAGAGAAGCTTCTCAATCTCCTTAGTGACTACCAGCTTCATGTTTGGATGCTTAGTAACTGAGAAAGGAAGTAAACAAGTAATTTGAGGAGATTGGTTGATATTTGGGTTCCTAGTTTCTACTCTAATCATGTTGAGGATTACAAAAAATGCCGCCTCTAGAAAAATGTAAGAATTTTGCTTTAGCTTGAAATTCCACACCCAGGCTGGAACTTGACATGATTTTTTCGTGCTCATTAACTGTGAAATTGCATTCGCGTAAGTTGTATCTTTACACTTCTGTTGAAACGTTTTCTTTACCAATATTACAGAGAGTATCCAAATTACTACACAGGAAATAGTTTCCCACAATGTTTTTACTTAAATAGGTGACATTTTTTTAGTTCCGTTCATCATTGTGAAAGACACTTTTTCAAGACAAAATTGCACACTACCTGAAATGTACAGTTAGACTACTAAAACTCTAACCAATCACAGAGGACGTAAACAGCGCAATGAACCAATCAAAACTCGAAGCACATACATGCAACCGGCGCCAAGCGCGGGCAAACGCGTGCGACCAAGTCACGATTGGTTTTGTTTTTCATTGGTTGAGAAAGTGGCGCAAGTTTTGCCAACCAATCACAGAACGTACATGTAGTCAAGCAAAATCATGAAAAACGCTAAATTTCTTCCGACACTGAATTGAAAAGCGCTCAAATTACTTTGAATCTAAACCTCTAGATAACATGTGCAATTGTCAGTTTTTAGCAGTATCTCACCTAGGCTTCTTGCCAAGTAAACAGCCTTTGACGCCACTTTCCTGTCAGGGTCCCCTATTTTGTTCACAAGTAGACCCAATAGTACCTACAAAAAGCCGCAACGAGAATTATTGTACGGAGGTGGCTGGTCCGGCATAATCAGTGACGTGTACGACTGTTGCAAAAATTTCAAATACCGTGAATTCTCAAGATCAAACTGAAAATAGGCTTTTACATCGCCTGTATAAGAATTGTTGACTATTGGCGATTTCCACTGTGATGACATAGCGATGTAATTGCAGTTTTGTGGCAATAAATGCAGAGCGCATGCAAATCAGCGTATTTCATAAGTTTGACCGGTTTTAGCTAAAAAATTCGCCGTCAATGCCATAAAATCGCAGCAAAATTCACTGGCACAATTTGCCATAAAATTGCTATTTAAATGACATGAGAAAATTGCCTTTCTAATGACAATTAAAAAATACAACCATCGTTTCAATTTTGAACCTTTCTTATTTCAGCCGGATAGGAGGAAAACATGTGGACGAGGGCCAATTATATCACAGGTTTTGCTCATAAAAATAAATGAGCAAAATTGGGAACTGATTTCACAAAAGTGTAACACTTACTTGTTCCTGTTCTGGTTTCTCGCACAACAAATCAAACACTATTCCTGTTAAAATAAATATGTCGCAGTTATGTGTATTGGAAGTATGTTAATAAATTTATTTCTCTTTTATTTTGTCGCCAAGTACACTAGACCCGTCTTCAACTTACAATATTAGGCTAATTTACACATTCAGCAACCCGATTAGTAAAGTAAAGCAGTTTCAATCGCAAGACAATTTACACGTAACAATTTTCAGCCGATTCACTTATCTGTTGGTGAAGCGAGAGCATGCAAAACGGCCTGATTAAACAAAACTGTAGCATTGCAACAGATTTTTATAAATAGGCCATTTCCGAGTTGCTTTCAATCTCATTATGAAAGCGGGGCTAAGTGTAAAGATTTTATTATGAAAATCAGTTTTCGTTCAAATGCAAACACAACGAATTTTTACATGAAAAGCTTTCCGCTTAGCCTCGCTTTCATTTGGTTCACAGCAACTCACAAATAGCCTATCGGGCCGATTTTCGCCCGCCTACTGATTTTCATTGTCAAATTGAGCGATATCAACCCAATTAATCCGTACGTGTAAAATAGCCTTTCCCCAAACACCCAAGGTGACAGTTGGTTTGAAAACTGAAGTCAAACAAATGGACACTTAAATATTTTGAAAGAATCGCTATCGGTAATTGGCCAACTTATTAGTTTGCCCAGATTTAGCTTATAGCCTCTGGAGAGGCAAATGGGTCTTCTTGGTTGATAAAGGAGTCGTCTTGAGAAGATACAGTGGTGGTTTAGCAACAACGACAACGAGAACGTGAAAAAAGCAATAGGCCTAATAACCAAAACAACAACTGTGTCCGTTCCTTATACACTTTTTGATATATTTCTTTGCCGTCACTGCACGACTAGGGACGTTTTTTGGGGGAGGTAAACACACGACAACGAATTTTTCTTCCCCTTTCTCAACTTGAGAGCGGTCTCCAAGAATTCAACTCCAGTAAATTTCACCTACATTTGACATTTAAAGCGAGTTGGAATAATCGCGACGATGTTTGAAAAAACGAGAATTCAATTTAATATCGACGTTTTCGCTTCTATCACCGTCGTCGAAAGTAAAGCTCCCTATTCAAGTATTGGTTGACTAAAGTCCAGTACCAAGGCCAAAATAATAAAGAAAAAGAAAAATTTTAATAGAAACGTGAATGTAAGGTAATGATGCACCATTGTCACTTACCTAAAAGCTTGCTCCTGATGTCCACCAAAGTGTCATGAAGAAGATTCTGCAAAGCCAAAATAGCAGATTTAAGTTTCGCTGACAATCGGAAAATGAAAGTGCACAACAATTCTAAAAACTGCGATACATGTTCAGAAGGAGATTCAATGGCTGTTGCGGGTTACGTCGCCAGAATTTCAAAAGGCAGGCCAGTGGTCTTTGTTGTCATGTCATTTCTTGAAGGCTGGTTCGCACACTACTATTAATTTTGACAGACCACTTTGTCGGCCCGGCAACATCAGAGCACAAATCGCACGTGTACTTTGACACCCGATTTACGGCCTGATTCGTGAAATGAAAGCCGGCCCAATTCAGAAAATCCGCTACAATGCAACGGAATTTAATCAAGTCGGGTTTTTAAAGAGGCACTGTCACCTATATTTAGTGTAACTTAGAATAGCGAACAAACATATTTGTATTGATTGCAATATTAAAATAATGGTTCAATTTTGTTAAAAATAACCCTACTAAAGCACAGAAACTAGTATCAACCTTTTTTGCTTGTGGATGACTAGGATGGAAACGGATTGCAACTTGAAAAAGTTGGCCAATTTTTTCAAGCTCCTCCTGTCAATTTTGGAAAAAAAATGCTCAAACGTGATTCTAGTTTGTTCTTCCCGGGAGAAATCATTTCATATTTTCCACCCGGTGCTCTAAGAGCGATTTCATGTTAATCAAGAGGTTCTTTGTCAAATATTTGAGCTGTTTTAGCCAACATACAGCAAAATCGCCGTAACAGTGCCCCTTTAAAAGTTCCATAAAATTAACTACATTTGCGGCAAAAACCTAAACGTAAATGAAATCCTGAAGCTCCGGAAGATTTTGTTCGCTTCTTGCGCTCGATTGGAAAGGGAACGATGACCACGCGGGCAAGTCAAAAATCAAATTATTCAAACAATTTAACTAAAAAACTCAATCCACCATACCAAAAAAATGGTGACTAGTACATTTACCTATAATTTTAAGTAAACCCTAAAAACGCTCATAAAAATCGCACAGAAACAGTTCAGGGACGAATCTCACCAAAAATATGGCTTTCTGTGTCCCTATTGGCTGTGTTTGGTTCGCAAGGCATTATGGGAAAATGTACGGGCACCAGAAGCCCGTTTCTCTAAAGTCCCTGAAACTTTAATACCGGGGCCCTTTTCTCTTAAGTCCCGGTAACTTACTGGGGCCGATAAGTATATTTTTAGATGTTTCTTCGCCGATTACACAGTGATTACAGACATGGTACCTGGCCAATGTTTTCATAGAATTATAAGATTTTAAAATTTAGTATTCAAAGCTAACAAAAATTGACTTCTGTTAAGAAACATTTATCACCAAAGACACTTATCGGGCCCTGTAAGTTACCGGGACTTTCGAGAAAAGGGCCCCAGGCCCCAGTTGTCCAAAGAGCAGATAACTCTATCCAGTAGTCGCTATCCGGCGGATGAAATGTATTGGTCGCAGGATAGCGACTTATCCGCTGGATGGAGTTATCCGCTCTTTGAAAAACCGCGGCCACGTATACATTTGGATTGCCACACAACGCATCATTATGCGTTGCCAGTTGGCTTGCCTTAACTTACCTCCACTATGTTAATAAACTCCTTGTATCTTTGCTTCAATAACTCCTCAAAACGCCAAAGAATAAGTCGCCTATCTCGTTCATCCCAGCCTCCACCTTTGTGGACAACCGCAACCAAAGACAACAAAGGATGCTGAAAGAAGAAGTCACAGAATACAGTATACTTAACAATTATTCCACGAGCGCGCGTTGGATATGAGATGATAGATAACCAACGAGGCGCGTAGCGCCGAGTTGGCTATAATCATCTCATATCCAACAAGCGCAAGTAAAATAATTGTTTTATTAAACACAATCAAGAAATATTGCTAGATCTTGCTGATTTCGCTGTGCAAGAATAACAAAAATTTAAAATGTTCTCTGCTTTCAGTCAACATGAATCCTGGTTACCACTCTTCAATTTTCTTAAAAATAAGTTTAGATCATCATTCAGAGTGAAATTGCTTGTTTCACGTCAATGCAACCTTCACCCAGTATCTGATCAAAACGTGCAATTCACTTTCCTCATTGACAAGTAAGTAAGTAAGCGACTTTATTTTACGAAGGTAACAAAGGACAGTAACTACAATTACTGATTAACTTGTGGCCCTCTAAAAACAAAACACAAAAATAAAAAATAATGAATAAGAAAACTAGAGATAGATTACTATTAGCAATAAAAATATTTATAATTATAGCGGTCACAATAAAAATATTCTGTATACTATACAAGTACACCGTAAACACTACATGGCTGCGCCTCGTGGTTTTAAAAACGATAAAACACTCCTGCTCGTTTTTTAAACATCACTTAATTTCAGGTATAATTACCAAGTAAAATGAGACTCTGATTCGCATAAAACATTATTTTAGCAACTAATGTTACTTACTAAAGTATGTCAGAAAACGCTTTTTTTTAACCAATATTAACAAAAAATATGCCATTTAAGGACGGTGCCTACTAAATACCGAAGTATTTTTGTGCGGTTTATGACTATGTGGGAAAAGCAGATCTTAGCAAGGCCTATTGGAATCCAAAAAGAAAATTGGGGGTAACCACGCATTTTTCAGAGATAATTAAGCAACAATATCTCTAAAAAACGCCAAAATATAAAGCAATGTATGGGATTTTTTCCTAAATTAAAACTTAATTTTCTCTGAAAAATGCATGATTACCCCCACTTTTTTTTGAGATACCAAAAGCATTTGCTAAGTTCTGCTTTCTCCGTATAGTTTTAAACCGTGCAAAGATATTCCTGTATTAATAGGCACCACCCATAGGAAACCCGAGTATCTCGCGATGCGCAGAACGTATGCGCAGTAACAATAGTAGGCACCGTCCTTTATTTAGAAGTTGATGATTCAAATTGGCAAGTGATCAATCGGAAGCTATTTACAAGCAAATTTGCTAGGTAACATTGCGTTCCAAACCTGGCCAAATGTCCTCAACTTTCTGTTGCTTGGCAGCAAGGAAGTCATCCAAAGTTCTTTCAGCATGTCTGCAAACATACATGTATTAGCACCTTTAAATCGCAAATACGAAAGCATGATTTATCAAGCCTCTTAAAAGATGGTTGCACTGGCTGCCATCTATACAATTCCTAGACTTCCTGTTTACAATACTATTTTCACCATAAAGATATTAATTTTGTCCTTGATCTTTTGTCACTGTTTGATGTATTTTAAATATACATAGTTATATGATTGTATATTTTTTAATCTTTTATAATTTTTATACATTGTACAGTTTTAGATTCTTAGTTACGCTTAGTTAGGTGTCCCCTATTAGCTGAGGGCTTACCCTCTGCTAGTTATTGACATGTTAACTAAGTTTATTCATTCGTTCATTCATTCATTTATTCAATTGTACACTTGATTGAAAAAACGTTGCCAGTTTAAGGGTATCAACCATGAACAACAACACCCAACAGCTTTCTGGGAAGCATTTGACTTACAACCTTGTGTGCATTATATTCTTCTTGTAAGAAATAAAAGCATGTGTAGCTTTTAGGGCTTTTAAAAAATTAAAATTTTTTGCACAGACAAAGAGAATGGGACAAAGTTTGTAAAGAAAATCAAACTGACTTCCAAATCCATCATGTGGAAGAGTCTACACAGGTTAGTAACTGAAGGTTACCTACAATTACAGACCCAGTGGGAAGGTGTACTCAATATACAGTGAGTGTACAGTGTGTAGTTTCACTATGAGGGTGATAAGGGCACCGAGCATTTGGGCAAAGCACCCTCCCCCGCCCCTCCCCCAGATAGCCCACTACATAGAGTACCCACCAGCCTAAAGACACAAGTGATCACTTGGATGTCCCCTTACAGGGAAATAAATACAACTGGACGGTCAACTACAGGCAAGACTGACATTAACTCACCCACAGCCATGATGCTCTCTCTTCTTCCCTTTTTCTTGGCCATGCCAATAAGCATGTCCAAAGTTTTCAGCCGATGTACAGCAGACTCCTAAAATTAATTAATAATTATGCAAACAAGCCATCAATAGGGAACTTAAGCACAGAAGTTTTTGAGCCACAGACGGCAACCAGAAATTGAATTTTTCCTTTTTTTGAGAATTTTAACGCCATCACGTTTGTAACGTCAAGCCACAGTCAACAAGAGCTTTTCCTGTCTGTGGTAAGGAGCAAACCATGCCAAAAAAGGAAACATTTAACTTCCCGTTGCCATCCGTGGGCTGTCAAACAACTGTGCTTAAGCTCCCTAAATTATAATATTAATAACACTGAGATTAAGAATTACTGCATCTACAATCTATGTTTTTATATTAAACACTGTACATGAAGAACTCACCTGTACTTGGACAGTAAGGGCTGCCACTTTATCTTTCAGTGTTCCTGAGCTGACAACAGATCTTAACCACTGTGAGTCTGATGACTTCTCTTTAGCTTTCACTGAAATCAAACGATCAACAGCCATTGCTCATTCTTTGTTCTTCAACATTGCACAGGCAGAGGGGGACAGGTTATGCCATTGTCAGTGGTAGAGCATATGAACTAGTAATCGGAAGGTCGATCATCTTTAGGTTCGACTCCTGATAGGAGCCCTCCAAATTTCTTTTTCCAAGTTTGCCTGTGTCACTACTGATTAATACATGTACATCATTCTCAATTGTTCACCAGGCTTAAAATATAACATCACATTTACTTTCATTGCACATATGCCACTCATAATTGACATTCCAATCCTGGCAGTATGCAGGATGTGTGTCCCATGAACCAAATTTAATGGTCTTAACTCCCACGAGTCTCCTGTAGCTCAGTGGTAGAGCATTCGAACTAGTAATTGAAAGGTCTTTAGGTTAGACTCCTGATAGGAGCACTCAGAATTTCGTTTTCTAAGTTTGCCTGTGTCATTACTGAATAATGCATCATTCTCATGTTATGCCATGTTTTGAATAGCCCCAAGGAAGCCACTTTGGAAATTTCAGTTTAGAGCAGCTGGATTCAGTAGTGCATCCAGACCTTCAGAAAAGTGGGAGGACTGCTCTCATTAATGCTCAACTTGTGCCTCTTTGTGAAACAAATATAAATAATTATCTCCATCGGTGCCTGACATCGTATGGGTCTCTGTTTTGGTCCATCAAAATAAGGGCACAAGCCCCCAGACCCCTCCCATAGCTCTGCCACTGGGATTGTAGACTTTGTTCTACAGATCTTTAGGTTTTAGGAGCACCAATCAATGGTAACTTTCATCCTTTACTATCATACAACATTTTGACTCCAGTCTTTTTTAAAATATCTTTGGATGGCTACACCTGACAAGATTTTTATATTAGGTCATTAACTGCTTTCTGTTTTATTTCATGACAGGACCACTACAAATTATACACTGAGGGGCTATCATCATTATTCTCTATGAAATAAACATTAATAATATCACATTTATCCCATTGCCCATTTGCCACTCCTTGATATTCAAATCCTAGCAGTATGCAGGATGTTTGTGTTGGCCTACCCTGTAGCTCCCCTGAGTGACTCCATGGATAAGCTTTTAACTTGAAACATGCATTTAAAGCTCATGTACATCAACCTCATTCCTTGAGCCTGCTAAATACAAGTATACACCCTGTACATACTGATCACACAGCAACAGAAAGAGGTCAGGACTGGGGATAATTCGGCTGGTTTTATCTATGGGGGTTTTAACACAAGCTGCAGTTCTTTTGGCTGGAAATCAAGCCTACTGTAATATCAAGGTCAATACATGTAACTATATAAATCCTTCAGTAACACTTGTACTCATTCTTCAATCTATAATTTACCTGTATCATGGAACTCATCTCTTAATACAGTACTAAATTATACATTTTTATACTACTGATTGCACACTCAGACTCACTTTTATCATAAATGTTAATTTCATTTTCCAGAAGATCAGCTGCCTCCTTAGAGAGTTGGGCAATTTCATCTTGACTAGGAGAGGGGTTGGTGGTTTTCTCTTCAGCAATCTATAGATCATAATATTATTATAAAGCAAATAAAAAGGACAATACAGAAATTAACTGTTTTAATACAAAAATCCCTTTAAATTACATGTAAATATGAAGTGTAAATTTATTGCTGTTTTTCAGCCTGCTAAAAGTGTGTTCAGCCCCACTTCAGTGATGGGCTGGTAAATTTCAGTACTGTTAGTACAGCTGAAATTTTGTTTCAGTCTTCAAAAACATTGCAATTTAGTATTTAAACTACATGTAAACATCATGATTGAGTTTTTTTACATGTACTGCTAATATTTATGGGTGACAACCGGTGGTTTTTTTGAATACAGTACATTTAAAGATCATGTTTACATAAATTTTGGAGCCAGGAGTGTACATAATACTAAAACTGTTAAAATGTTTTGACAATGTTTTGGCAGCTTTGCTCTTTTGAAAAAATACATGATAATTTGTGTATTTCAGCCAGTCCTCTGCCTTGGCAGAAATTGTTGGATGGGAAGCTGATTACAATGAATGATGTTCCTTGAAGCCTGGAATGCATTCCAAGACCAGAATGTGGGGAATGAGCACATTACTCAAGGTTTACAAAACTACAGTATGGCATGTGAAGAAAGCCCATGACTTTGTTACATTCACCTATTTTTAAAAGTCACACAATACTTCAATGACCAAATGAAGTTGAGGCCAATGAACTGCCTTGTCATTCAAAATAGCCAGAAAACTCACATCAAAACATTTTTTTAGAGTTTCCTCAGTTCATGATTCACTGGTATTCGATTGACAAACAAGTCTGTTTTCTAGCAGTCTGTGGTACAATTTATTAAATAAATATATGACAGGTTTGTTTGAAGAATGTGATTAAACAACTGACAAGATACAATCATTCCAATACTAACCAGATCATACCACAGTCCACCAGATGTAATCAGCAGCTTCTGTTGACGTTCTCTTTTCCTCTCTGGCAAACTATGTTTCTTTTCATGTAAGGAGACTTGGTTACTCTGTAACACTGCACTGGAATCTGCTGATTTCACCACATTTCCAACATCTTGAGATTTCAATTTCTTTTCTATCTTTCCTTTTGTTTCTTTTTCACCTTGATTCTTTTTCTGAAATTCTTTGCCGTCTGGCAAAGTTCTTGAGTCATCATCTTTGCCAGCACTCTCCCTATGAAAACATATATTGACTGGTATATAACTCCCTAAATTGAAACTTAATGGCTGTGTTGCTAATGGAGAAAAATAGTTGTTAATGATGCAAGTATAACAATTAAGCCAAACTCAGGAATTTTACTACAGGAAGCTTGAGTTCTACATGATGACAATTGATCTCTCCAATTTGTCTTCTGACCTCAACACATTGTACTTTTACATTATCTTGAAGTTCGTGAACTGATCTCAGTGTGGTTGCTTGTAAAGCAAGACAGCAAAATACATGTGCATCAAGCACCTTAATTGAACAGTACTTACTCCAGTTCTTTGTTTAAGAATGCAAGTTTGTCCAGACCAAGTTCTTTGATATAAGACATTATCTGTGTTGAAAAAAAGAGATAATCAGATACCGTATGTCTTCACCATACAAAATAAAAAAATAAAAAAACTCCAATTAAGAAACTAAAATCATACTGTCAAAGCTCTCCCTGCAAAAGCGGCAAGGGGTCTGCCCTAAATAAAAGCTAAATTCATGCATTAATATACAGGAAAACATTGGTGTAAGCCATTAAGGGTATGGTTGTTTTAGCTGCTTTGGTCTGAAAATGGGTTATAGATTTTCTAACTAATGCCCCAGTTGTTCAAAGAATGGATAACTTTATCCAATGGATAAGACACTATCCAGCTGGTCCCAGTTGTTGAAAGGGCAGATAATTTTCTCCATTTGATAGTTTGCTATCCAGCAGATGAAATGTGTGCAAGATGTTTTCCAACAGTCCTATAATTTGTGAATAGAGTAGAAGAATGTGTCAAATTTAAGAGTGGGATTGTGTGGAAAAACTTGCCAAAAGCATTGGTTGGATTATATTTGCTCCGCTGGATAGCGACTTATCCACCGTATAAAGTTATCTGCTCTTTGGACAACTGGGACCTGGCAGATAAAATATATTGGTTGGAGTACGTACACTGTATATTTTTTATCAACTGCATAGTGATTTATTCACTGGATAGAGTTATCCACTCTTTGAACAATAGGGGCCTGGTCTGAAACTGGGTTTAGTTACCTGTAGGTCATAGTTTGATTTTGTGCTTTCGAATTTGCAAATGTCTAGTATATTTTAGTCGCTCATTGGCTCTGTGCTTTTCATTCATTTAAAATAATTTATCTTAAATAGAGTGAGGAAGGTTCAGTGGTTCACCAGTGACTGACAAACCACCAAGCCAGCTCAGTAGTGGTTCCATGTACCTGAAAACGGTAACCGGTCAAAACACCCCTTCATTTGTAAGACACAACACCCCTCACTGAAGACATAGATATGTGCAACACCTCGTTCTTTAAGCCAAGAGGCAAAGCAAGAACACTACACCCGTAATATACCTTTCTCTTTAAGTGGCAGGATGAAACAAGCATGCTATCATGTCTTCCACTTGGGGGTATTCATATGTTTTATCTGTTGGGGCGTTTTGTCAGGGGGAGGGGGGAGGCCATTAAAGAGAATGTCTTAAAATGTGTAGAATGTTAAATACATCCAGGATTAGTACGAGTCAAAAATACATGAAAATGATTCAACACAAAACATGTAAATTGCAACTGCAATACCATCCTAAGACTTTCTTAAACAGGATCACATTTTGTCTTAAACACTTTTAGAGTCAGAAAATTGAACATTGCTTTCTGGAACTGTTCCCACACCCCCAACCACCATTAATTTGATAATGGTTAAGTTTATTAAATAAATAAAGTTATTAGTTTAGCTTTGGTTCTTCACCTCGTTTGTTTCTATATTTTCTGAACTGTCATCGTCGGCAACAAAATCACCTGATACGTCTACATCCTTCACCAATTCAAAGTCTTCCTGATGGAGAAAAAAATGATATAGATCTATTTTAAGTTATATGTAAACTTAAAAACGTATTGTACACGATAAAATTCAGTTCAAATGCCTCCGTACGTTCGGAACGTATTGCATCCTAGGGCAGAAATTGAGCAGATGATACTAACCTTATCACCCCCGACCGCAAGGACATCCTCTAGCGATAAATCGTCCTCAGCTTTCGAGCGAAATTTCCTTTTTTTCTTTGCATTCTTGGCCTGTTTGTCCGCCATATTGAAAATGTCCCACGTGGTACAGAGCTCTTGTTATGTAATTATCACGAAATATACCATCAACTAAAACCCGTCATGTATGTGCAGATGAAGTGTGTCATTCAATATGGCGGAAACAATAGCCGACGTTCCGCTACCTATATCCCAGAGAAATTCAAATATTGTCAAGTACTTGAAAGAGCCCAGTGAGTGGGACTATAGATGCGAAGGTGCGTGGACTATGGTGCTGTCTCTCAACAAAATGAGAACGGTTCTACGTCTAAGGAAAGGCCAGTGTTACAGAAAGTCACCAGCCTTGGAAGAGGAAGATTACCTTCGGGAGATGTTGAACAACCAAGATTTCACCAAACACGTTATATCGCCGCTTATGGGAGACGATTATGTGCATTTAGGAGAGGTGATTTCTGTTCCTCGAAGTTTTGCATCAGCAATGAATGAGATCTGCCGAGGGTCTCGCCCAGCCCACAGGCTTCACAAAGAAATTGATGAAAGATGTTCATTTGGCGTTGTTATGCCGGATTTCTGTTTCGTTCCCTTAGCTTCAAGGGATGAATTAAATACGAGAGATGCAAGTCAAGCTAGAAATCTAGCATTTTCCGTAGAGATCAAGCCAAAATGTGGTTTTCTTCCCACTTCACCGTACATTGACCCAAGTAGAGCCTTAAAATATTCCATCTGCCACTATTGCTTGCTTCAGAAGTCAAAAGTCAAAGAGGGGAAATATAAGAGACAAAGCAAGTACTGCCCTCTGGATTTATTTTCAGGCGAATCGGGGAGAGTAATGTATGCCTTGGAATGTCTGGTCTCAGACCCACAAAACAATCTGCGTGTTTTCTGTGATGGCAAAGGTATATTCACCGAAGAGCTGGTACAAGAGGCTATTCAAGCTGGTAATGTTTGTTGCGCTGAGAAGTACTTTGAGGTCACCCTAAAAGAAATGGATGGTTTTACTGATAATGTGATGGCAAGTCACAAGTGTGAAGATGGCATGACCACAAAGGGTCATAAATGTGAAGATGGCATGACCAAAGAAAGCATTGCATTTGGAGATTGCATGACAACAGAGGGTCATCAGTGTGGTCATATAGGTCCCTTTACTAAACAGTTTCTGGGTATTTTGCTGGAAATTCTAATTAGCGACTCAAAGAGAAGGAAACCATCACCAAACACTGTAAGCTTGTCCCCGACCATTCAGATGTGCAAGGGAAGCAGGTACCCTGAGCCCAAACTCAGTACCCAAAGTAATTTAAGCTGCTTGCAGTTTGGTGCTGGGGGTGTTCTGAAACAACTGTTGTCAGTACAGAAGCTAGATGATATGGATGTAGAGGGGATCTACCAGCTATACCAGAAAGTAGTCAGCTATTTTGAGTGCAAAGCTGGAGTCGCGGACAGTCTTGGTGTTAATGGTCCTTACAGTTCACCCCTGTGGAAATCAGTAGCTTCCTCTCTTGATTGTAGCAGCTCTGGGAACTCACACAACACTGTTAACACAACCTCCAATTCATCTAACGGTGCAGTTTCAATTTTGAACCCCAATATGCATGATCAGAGTATCTTGCATGATGCCGTTCTTAAAATATGTCAATTTGCTGTTGCATATACTGCAAAGGATTGTTCTGTGATGATAGCTTTCCAAAAAGCATCAAGGAAGGATGATACAGTACCGACTGTAGAAACAATGTGTGGAAACTTGTTCCTTTACAATATCGATCTCGTTGATTTGGACCCAAAGGAGTTTGACCGGGTACTGAAATACTACAAGGACACAGAGAATGCTGTAAAGAACTATCTTGAGTAAAAAAGACTGATTCGTTTCTGACTGATTTAAGATCCATTCATTTAAAACCATATCTGGACAGAGAACTTTCTACTACATAATCCTATCTCTATGGAAAAATATTGATGGAATCATGCAAAACCACTGTTATGTCATCCATTCTGAGGGCTCTTAACCGTACCATGAAAAACATCTTGTGGTTGTATGTACATGTAGCTTGATTAACGTTAACCCTATCTAGTTAACCCCAGTCTTTCAAATCACGCAAGAGGTTATCCCTGGTGAAAAACCTCACAGGATCTTCAAGGATCTTTAAAGATCTTCAAAGACCTGCCAAAGATCTTTAAAGATAAAGATCCTCAAAGGATCCTTATAGGATCTTTGAAGATCCTCCAAAGATCTTCAAAGATCCTGCATATGCAAGATCTTGTTATACTATCTGCAAAGATCCTCAAGGAATTGGTAAGGATCTTGCAAGGATCTTTGTAAGATCCTTGCAAAGATTCCTGCAAAGATCTTTGCAAGGATCCTTCAAGATCCTCAAAGATTTGATGAGGATCTTTGAAGAATCTTACAAAGATCCTTTTAAAGATCTTGCAAAGATCTTTGCAAGGATCCTTCAGGATCCTCAAGGATTTAATGAGGATCTTTGAAGAATCTTACAAAGATCCTTTTAAAGATCTTGCAAAGATCTTTGCCAGGATCCTCAAGGATTTAATGAGGATCTTTAAAGAATCTTAGAAAGATCCTTTTAAAGATCTTGCAAAGATCTTTGCCAGGATCCTCAAGGATTTAATGAGGATCTTTTAAGAATCTTAGAAAGATCCTTTTGAAGATCCTGCAAAGATCTTTGCCAGGATCCTCAAGGATTTAATGAGGATCTTTGAAGAATCTTTAAAAGATCTTTTCAAAGATCTTGCAAGAGATCTTTGCCAAAATCTTCAACAATTTAATAAGGATCCTTCGAAGATCTTGCAAAGATCTTTGTCCGGATCCTCAGGGCTCCTAAAGGATTTTTAAATTAAGCTGAATTATCTTTGACGGATCTTAAGAGGATCCTTGATAGTAAGGATCTTGCAAAGACCTTTGCCAGGATCCTTCATGAGCTTCAAGGATTTAATGAGGATGTTTGCAAGACCCCTATGATAAATAGAAAAAAAAGGTGATGGAAAATAAAAGGCCATTACACTTGCAATTACAGTGTAGGCATATGGTAATTTATTTTATTAATCAATAAGACCGTTTATTCAAATACACTTCGCAGTCCAAAGACTGAATTGCGTGTACAAATAATTAAATTGTATGAAACTGAAAAACATAAATATATATACAAAATATACAAAAAATTTAATAATTACAGGTAACATATAATAAAGAAGAATTATGCATAAAACTCTGCGAGAGGAAAAAGGACATTATTTAAAAAACTACATACTACTACTAATGACTAATAATAAAAGAGTTCTTTTAACGATTGGTCTTGCACACCGGAATTATAAAACGGTTATTGCTCCTAAGCTTGTGGGATGAAAGGGCAGGTGGAGGCAGCAAATTTGAGCGTTTGTGGTTTCTTGATGAAGATATAGAGTTAAAATAGTTTGTTCGAAAGAAAGTCACACAGATCTGCCCGCTTTAGTAACAAATACATTTGTCACTTTTAAAATTAAGAATCAAAATTTCTGTTTCTACTGAGTTTGAGCTTCCAGAGTATATAATTATACCTTAAAGGTGTTGGAAAGTACAGACTGTTGACTAAAACTCTGAAAGTTGCAATAATGCAATGTCATCAATACTGCTGGTTTTTTGCTTGGAACTATTGCTTGGATGTCTCAGAGAAACGGGTACGTGTAATATGGAATTTCGTTTTGGCAATTTAAATTTGTGATATGTTGCACCAAGATTCCTGCTTTATATGGCTTCCCACCAAAGGATATAATTCAATAGACAAATAAATAAGTTTACTCAGCTGATTGTCTGATCAGTGCTTGTCATGCAGCATGATAGTGTCTTAGTGATACTCAGACTCAGTAATTCATTCTTATAAATAAAGAGTGATTTCCAATAGCTAAAAGTTTGCTCACAGTCTTCATCAAATGATTACCCTGTCGCTTTCTTGCACAATACTTCTTTTATAAAGGAAACAAGGAAAGAGCGGCAGCCATCTTGGATTTCCATCAGACTTGGAAGACTGGGCACGAGGAAAGCCAAATTTGGTCAGCAGCTATACACTGCAGGCTCGCAGAAAGACCGTTTCTTTCGGATTTTTGCAGGACTCAAGAAAACAAGGCACATTTCCTCGGTTTTTTTCTTCTTTTAAGCTAGAAAATGATGGCTTTAAGCAACAAATCGTGGACAACTACTTTTTAGAAACAGGTAGGCTTTAATATCAATGATTTTGATAAAAGACTGGCTTGAAAATGTGATGCACAATTCAACCAAATGAATGCATGTGCTTCTGTGAATTTAGCTACAAATTCATCTGATCTCGGTTGTCGAGGTAGCCATTTCCTATTTATTTTTAAAATAAAACATTTACAAACGTTTTTATGGGGTAAGTTTGTAGTTGTAGCGCTAGTTGAAATGAACAATCAGATGATTGTAGTTGTACTGAGAATCAATTGCAAGCTTTATTTGTATGGTGACTTATTCGATCGAGTATAACATTACTTTAATTTCCCTGTGATTTGATTAAGGTTGAAGGTCATTTGGTGGAGTATTATAATGCCCACATGTACAATAAAATAGCACCATCAGTTAAAAACGAATGTGAACACTGTAATCACACAGAAGAACCGACTAAAGTGCATGATTTTTTCTCTTTTTGCTTAAGATCTTCAACTCAATGTTGTTGTCAAGGCCGATACCCAAGACTGCAGCTTCAGAGTGTGTGAAGTCACCAAATCCTGCTCAATAAGCTAAGTCACTTGTAAGCAGGGGAGCCTATTTTTAACTGATTTAGTATGGTTATGAATTGTGACTTCTACTACTATATATACTACTCAGGAACAATGAAAAAATAAAAAATTTTGTAACTTTGAGCCTTGAATTCATTACTTGATGTTTGATAGTTTAATAGAAAATTAGAGGGTCAAATTGTTTTGGTCATGTAAATTACAAGCAAATTGGTACTTTTTTGTCTTTTAGCACTGTGCTTGCACAATTATTATGCCTATCAAATTTTTATAGTAGCACAACATTTGCTGATGTTGTGATTGCACTGTTTTGTTACATTATTCATTATCTAGAATATAGTTATTCCACATTTTGTGGGTCAACACAAGGGAAAAACTACAATTTTTCTGAGCCACTATAAATGTGTTAAAGTTGTGCAGACAAGGCAGTAACTTTTAAGTTTTGTTAAAGGCTGATAATTTAGAGAGGGATTTTGACTTGCACTAATGTTGTGAACAACATCTGTTGAAATTTGTTGCACTGTGTAGCCTTGTCATTAGAACTTTTGTACATAATCAGAGCTTGCTATAAGTTATTGTTTTTCTGTTATTATGTTTTCTTGTACAAACGTTTTCACTGGCAATTGTCAAACCAAATTTTAGAATAAAAATTATTACAGTTTCTTGTACATTAACATTAGGATCGTGATTACCCAGGCTTCATGTTGTAGTCCAAATTTGCCATCATGGTTGAGGTAAAATATCCATCTGCTGAATATTATTCTTTCACAATACATATTAAAAGTTATGTTTTTATTTCTGATTTTATTTACACAAGTTATTTTGTATTGAATTAGCATTGTAGACCTACATTTATATACAAATAAATTCCTGAATCTTAACTAAAATAAGTTAGGGATTGTTCAATAAAATTATCCCTTTTATGACATGCTGATGTTCTTTTTCATCTACATACTACATGTACATTCTCAACAGCTTATTCTGAGACTCACCGGAAATTTCAGTCACAAATGTTTTTGTGATTTTGGAAAGTTCAAAGTAGTACAAGATCTTGAAAAGGTTCATTCAAGATCCTTGAAGATCTTTTGCAAGATTATTGAAGATCTTCAAAGATCTTGGCAAGAGCTGCAAAGGATCCTGTAGGATCCTTGAAGATCTTTGGCAAGGTTATTGAAGATCTTCAAAGATCTTGAAAAGGTCTGCAAAGGATCCTTGAAAATCCTTTTAAGATCTTTGGCGACATAATTGAAGATCCTCAAAGATCTTGGCAAGTTCTGCAAAGGATCTTTGCAGATCCTCAAAGATCCTGGCAAGATCTGCAAAGGATCCTTAAAGATCTTCACAAGATCTTGGCAAGATCTGCAAGGATCCTTAAGGATCTTTGAGGATCCTCAAAGATCTTGGCCAAGATCTTTAAGGATCTTGGCAAGAAAGTTGAGGATCCTTAAGGATCTTGGCAAGGATTTTTGAGGATCCTTAAAGATCTTTGCAAGATTGTTTAAGGATCCTTAAAGATCTTCATAAGGATCCTCGAAGATCTTCATGAAGATCTTTGAGGATCTTTAAAGATCCTCAAAAGATTTTCACCAGGGATAACACCATGATGCCAAATCATGAAACGTCCGCATTATGGTAAGCATTAGGACAAGATTTAGGTTGGGGTTAGGTTAACGTTAGGGTTAGATCAAGGCTATGGTTAGGGTTAGGTTAAGACTAGGGTTAGGGCTATGGTAAGCATTTGGGTTATAGTTATCTTTATGGTTAGGTTAACTGGCCAGGGTTAGGGTTATTGATGACTGTGTATTATAAAAGGACGACGCTGCGATGTAACTATTTGACTTAAAAATTAGTTCACAAAAGCAAGGAGCTTGTTTGACTATAAACAGCTTGTGGGTAGTTTCAGTATGACTTGAAATGTGCTCACAAGCAGCTTGTTTGACTTAAACACAGCTTGGAAGCACTTTGTTTGACTAACAAGGAGCACGCAAAGCGCTTGTTTATTATTTAACTGACAGTGATTCAGTCATCCATAGCGCTCAAGAAAATCCATAGAAAAGCGTGGAATGTTGTAGAAACTCCCGCTCATCTTAAGTTTTTATGGAAAGTTTTACGGAACTTGACCCAGTTCTCTCTAATCTTGTACCCCGATCTCAGTCGTCGGTTCGGGAATGTCGAAATGTGAGATCTGGTAAAGTTCGATACAACGCCATTTCTGGTTGGTTACCAGAATTAAGAATGCCTCATTCTAAGCTGCTCTGTGATTGGCTCTTTCCTTCTGTGTTTGGTTTTCGCTCAGTTCAGGGAAGAAACAAAAACACGGAAAAGTTTTCGCTCCGATTAAGATTGTCATGCAACGTTTTAATACATACATGCCCTTTGTGTGGGGAGAGAACAGTGAGAAATTGTTTTTTCGGAAGACAACAGCGACTTTAGCCGAAAAGAGTTTGCAGTAAAGTTCAAATGGCCTTGCCAAATTACACAAGTTTCCAACACGATGGATATAAGCTTGCTTACTTTTGGGGATAAAATGGAGGTAGGTCATATATATATTTTTTTTGTATTTCTTGACAAAAAATGATTTTTTTTAAAATGATTATTTATTTAGTAAACGCAAATTAATTTCCCCAAAATACTTTACCTTGAGTTCCTGAACATGCGCGCCGCATTTGCTAGCATATTTTCAGTTTTTGTCTTCTGCTAAAAGGCTATTTTCCTTCTATAAATTGAACTGAACTTTGAGTAAGAGACTTCATAATATAATATTAGTCCTTTCAGACCAGTGTGCTTATTCCTTCAAGATCCATACAACATCTCTCATAGGACTTTGGAGAAATTGATAGTGTCCAGACAATATTATTATTCATCTGCTGGTGAGATCAATATCCTTCCCACCCCTCAGCTAAGAGAAATGAAAAATGTCCGACTTATGACCGCCAAAATAATAGTAATGAAACCCGTACTACAACAGAGAACACCTTGTCTGAACCGATTAGGGCTCTTTATGTAAGTGTAGTTAGTTTAATTTTATCCCCTCTCTCCCACCTACTGAGTTAAAAAAAATTTGGATCCAAAATAAAAAAATAGCCTTCCTCTAAAATAAAAATGGGGACATTGGTTTACATGTCTGCACCACCTAATGTTTTGCAGGTCTATGCTTGTGATAGGCTTTAGAAAAGAAGTAGTATTAAAAGGAGGACATGCCTCTTAGGATTTGACATCACTTATAGTTTTTAGAATCTTTTTGCCATTGTTCTTTTCTTCAAGATAGGGGAATTTCTCCATTATTTTATCATTAGTATGGAGTCCTTGAAGTACTAAACACACTTCATTTACTACTTCTATTGTTCATCCTTAGCACATTCTCTGATACAAATAGTTATCACTGGCCTCAGTTTCTCCTTTATTTCTTGTTAACTCTGCCTTTATTTCTTCCACCTGATTTCTAGGGAGAAGCAAGTTCCTAAAGTTCCTATCAGTGATGTGAATATCTTCAAGGGCTAAAACAGCTGGACACAGCTCAACACATAATTAAGAGCAATGACAGTCATTTCGGACAACAGATATCACAACAGCTACATTTCTCACACAAAAGCCAAAACCAAAGTGGTTATAAGCAAAAATTTTCCCCTGCACAGATTTCTGGGGTATTTTCACTAATCTGTCATGATGGGTTGCATTTCTTCAATATTTGCACCAATATGATTGTTGTTAAAGTAAAGTTTTGATGTAGCAGGCTTCCCATCTCTTCCACTTTCTTGGAAAAAACTTTCCATGGTTTGCGGAAGACCAAAATGAATAAATTATTATCCTTCCAACACAATGAGAATCAAACCCCGTTCCCAAAGATTGTGGCAAATAATATTCATTGTCAGTCTGTAGAGAATGAGACTGAGCCAAAAGTGCATTTTGAGGAATTTGGGGAGTAAGGTAGAACTGGTGATCCCCAAGCTTTCCACCCAAAAAGGCACCCCCAAATCCACACAGTACTAATGATGAGTAAATAATAGGCTGACAGGCTTAATTTTTGACATTGGTGGTGATAAGTTCATCTGCTATGGGCGAAAATATGTAATCAAACTGGTCAACATTACTTTGTGTTAAGATAGGAGGGCCTTTGTAGTACTCCATAAATCTTTCATGTTCAAACTTTGTATGATTGTAGTTTGGTTGTTTTTCTGTTGCTGTTGTTGTCATGACAACAATCTTCGCTGTAGGGAATACTGAGGAAAGTGTTCCTCGTTTGCTGTACTCTGAAGTTGTGCCCCCTGAACAAAGATGCAATTAATTAAGAAAAAACTGTAGTCATTCACTGGGATGTTGTTATTCTTTCCATTAGAATAGGACAATATAATTACCAGAAAATGGATAATGAGAAGGCTGAATAAAAGGGGATTCTCATGTAACTTTTAAGCCCTTTTTGACGCATGGGGTGGTGGAAGGACAAAGCATAAAAGAAGCTGCGATAATCACCAACAATATGGCTCTGTATTTATTAGCTTTTAACCTTTAAGCCTCAGTGTCAACATACAGTTTCTCCTTACTGGTCTCTACATGTCCATTTTTCATAGTAGCATTATAAGGAGGTTGTTGAAATATCAAGAAATTTCACCACTGGTGATCTCATGACCTCTCCTTGATTGTGTATTGATAAATATTAGGAGAAATTTTGATACTGATCACTACTGGGGCTTAAAGGTTCAAGGTTCACTGTTCTGATATTTTTTGTGTACTTGTGTGAAAAGTCCTTGAACATAATTTTGTGTTGCTGGTCTTAATATTACGAAAAGTTAGGACCTGACATGGGTGCAAATATCAATACAAGAAAATTTTTTTTGCTCAAGGAATTGGCATCAACAAGGGATTTTCATCCAAGACAGACACTGTTTTCAAAGTTCCTTTTCCCCACCACTCCACCACTTCTCTACAGTGGGTTTGTGTCTGACAGTTTGATTAAATGTTGTTTCCTGGCTATGGAAGGCCATGGTTAAGGAATACTTAGGAATTCATGGTTACTGAAGATCAGCTTACTGTGAAAGCTGTTGTTTTGCTGCAGAAATGGGTGACAGTTCATTAGAACACACAGACATGCACAGGAAAACAAATAGTGGAAATATTTTTTTTATTTGTTTTCTATTTATCTGCCATTTGCTACTTTTATGAGCCCAAAAGACCTTCACACCTTCCTATTATTATTGTTATTATTTTTTTTTTGCTGAAATCAAGGATCCCATCAGAGGTGAGTGTCCAAGCACCAAGATAGCTGCTTTGGACATAAATAAACTTGTATTATTCTTAGTGTATCATCCTCTATGCATGTACAAATAATGCAATGCTCAGTACAACAATGATTATTTAAGCAGCTCATTATGCCTTGCAAATCAAATGCAGATAATGACCTTTGTTCTTCATATCAAGAGTCAAATATTATTGGACTTGTGTATTATGTGGTTCTAATTTTCGAGTCTGTGGACTCCTATGTGTAAAATTATAACCTTTATTAACTTGTCATCAAAGAAGCAGTCGAGGGGGCATGTCCCCTAAACTTAACATAAATTTCAGGTGAAAACTTTTCAAGTGTTATGTGATAAAGGTGAATCAAGAACCACTGAAATGGAAAGCTCATCACTACCAAATAAAACTCTAATGGGAAACTCATAGGGACTTGCTCTGTTTGCTCATATGTTGCAAGTAACCAAACATTCTTCAGATCCCAAATCCAGATGTGGTACCTCTGTTTCCCAAAAGAAATTCAAACTTCCATTTTTGAGAAAAAAAACCCTTTAAAACAGCAAGGGTGTACTCGGTATTTTAATGTTGGACATAATTGGGCGCCTATCATTTACACAGACAGGTCTTTCTGGTTTGCTGGTATATAACCAAGACAGTAGCATGGTGTTAGGGCTAGGATGGTTCATGGTTCATTTATTTCACACTATTTACACAACATTAACATATAGAAAGAAAA
The DNA here is from genome assembly GCF_977016875.1 of Pavona decussata. Taxonomy (NCBI): domain Eukaryota; kingdom Metazoa; phylum Cnidaria; class Anthozoa; order Scleractinia; family Agariciidae; genus Pavona; species Pavona decussata. Next base: position 4,887,033 of record NW_028145439.1, on the reverse strand, counting down.
GTATTACAACAAATGATTACAAGATAAAAATAAATACAGTACAAATTATAAAATGTGTGTGGTGGTCAAAGTAGCAAAGGCTTTCTAGCTGACCACCACCTACTTTTAAGTAAACAAAGAAATGACACTGAGCTTTATTGAGATATTAGAAAACGTAGGAAATGTTTGTAGAGCCTAGGATGTACAAGAGAGAATTACATTTGTGTAAATTAAGGTATGTTCGAGATATACTGAACCGAGCAAGAAATCTAAACAGGACAAGCTTAATAAAAGAAGAACAAAACAATAAATAAATAAAAACAAAAAAAAGCAAAAAACAACATACAAACAAACAAACAACAACAACAACAAACAAAAAGAAAGGAAAAGGACAACACATCATCAGCAGCAACAGCAGCGACAACAAAGATCAAAATATAAGCAGACAATTATTATTATTATTATTATTATTATTGTTATTATTATTTTAAACTCTATTATTATTATTAGATAGTTACATACTATTATATTTGATCATTAAACAGAACATATATTATTTGATTGACAAGAGATCAGGTGGGCCTTATAAAGTTTCTTAAACCTGTTAAAAGTTTTTGTTTTTTTTCAATGCCATGGGGACAGTTTCCCATATGACAGAAGCAGAGTACTTAAAAGTAAATTTGCCTATGTTAGTTCTAACTTGTGGTCGGTGGAAATTAAGCTTGGCAGAATTTCTGGTGTTATAGGAGTGGACAGTTGTTGTAGGTAGGAGGAGGCCCTGTTTAGCTGGTTCATATAAAATTATATTATTACAGTGACCTAATGAGTTGTGTCCTTTGGCCTGTAAAAGAAACCTGCCGCATTTACACAATCCATTTGGTTTGGAAATTTAAACCATTAACTTATGGAAGAAGGAGAATTTGTGTGACCAAATCAGCTGAAAGACTACAAAGAGAAGAAATAATTTTTACGTATCACTGGTAGACCACAATTTCTGAAACTTTGCAAATGAAAATATGACATGAACCATTTGACTTTCCAATGCGAAATTTAACACCAAGATGCCAATCAGTAACTCTATTGTGCCTCATCTACAACAACGACCACAAAATTTTTCTGATAAAGCTTCGACAACAAAAACTCTCTGCACTGTCTGTTGCTACCTTTACCTTGGGGTGCACAAAAATTATGTGACATTTCCCTGCCTGTAAATTACAGTATCTTCAATACAGTTACCATCTAAGGCGAAAACTGGTACAGCTTACTCCGGTTGATTTAAGTCTTTTTAATTGATCGTCGATAAGCACGTTGATCTTGAGTGGAGAAAGCACAATTACGATGGATTTGTTCTTGGAACAGTTTTCATTACAAAGATGGTCTAGATGGTCACAAAGGGTAGGAACTAATCTTAGTAAAAAAGTGATTTACCGCGCTTGTTGATTGCAATCTCTCCTGTTGCCTTTTTCGTTTTGGTTTAAGTTTCAAGTTTTGTTGTCCTCTCGACCGAAGAACGTTCCGAAGAGTACCCTCGAAAGCGAAAACCTAACAGTTACGAGCAGCACGGTGGACAAAGGATGATGGGCAGGCCCGTATTCCGGTGTCACGGTGATTTGGGCATCCCCGAGTTTTGGGCACCCCCGTGCCCAAATCCCTAGTGATATGGGTATCCCCGGTAGGGATGCACAAAACACTGACAATGTAAAATACAGCAGACTGGGGCAAGTCAATTCATTCTAAATATTTGGTTTATCAACAGAGTCGATGACTAAATGTAAATTGGCCACCGTAAAGAGATCTAAAGAGATATTCGAGTGCTGACGTTTCGAGCATTTTATAGCCCTTCGTCGATCAGACGAGGGGCTAACACTCCATATGTAATCACTCGAATGTCTTTACGATGGCCTATAGATTTCCCACCAAGCAGCACCACCGCATGTACAGTATCTTTTGAAAGTGATCCCTTATCCTGTTGTCTCAATTCTAGACATTATTTTACGCGAAATGAAAACAAGACGTCGCTGAACACAGTTTCATCTGACCCTCATCTGCAATTTGTCTTTGTGTTGTTTTCCTGACTACGCGCTGAATTTAACATGTGCAAACATGTGTTTGGTACAAATCTTTCCAATGCAGGTAAACGTAGACAAATCTGGGCATTTCAAAGCCTGCTTTGTTTGGCAATTAAAAATTTAATCACTAATCAGTGAGTACATGATAATTGACGGTACAGCTGTCACGCAGTATGAAGGTCGCCTGAATGTCAAGTTTTTCTGTTCTGAATTGATCATTGATGTTTACTTATTCGATGTCCAGCCCGAAATAATATAAATCACGACGGGTAAAGACGAGAATGAGATAAGGCCGTCCATTGGATCGTACAAAGAAAGAAAAACCAAAATAATACGTAAATCAGTAAGCAATCAAATGGGTATAATAACATAAAGTAAGGGAAATTAATTAAACTGAAAGAAAAAATCGGGAGACCTAAATCCCTAGTGCAGCCTAGTGTTATTTGATCTTCCCGTCCAATATTAGTCGCTTCGTGGTGGAATCTGCCAACAGGAAACAAAATCTGGAGGGTTACTCAAGAAAAGAAATCAGCTTTAAAAATCGACTTTCTAAAGTCAATTGAGAATGAAATATATGGGATACCTAAATCCCTAGTGAAATGGGTACCCCCTTCCAATATGGCTTCGTAGTGGAATCGGCCGACAGGAAAAAATCTGCAGGGTTACATAGACTGTATAAACTGAAAACGTTCACATGAGTACTCGAGAAAGAAATCAGCTTTAAAAATCGGCTATAGAAAGTCAACTGAGAATGAAATATATGGGATACCTAAATCTCTAGTGATATGGGTACCCCCTTCCAATATGACTTCGAGGGAATAGGCCGACAGGAAAAAAATTCTGCAGAATAGACTGCAAACAGACTGTATAGACTGAAAACGTTCACATGAGTACTCAAGAAAAGAAATCAGCTTTAAAACTCGGCTAGAGAAAATCAACTGAGAATGGGATACCTAAATCTCTAGTGATATGGGTATCCCCGTCCAATATCGCTTCATGGTGGAATCGGCCGACAGGAAAAATATCTGCAAAGTTAAGTAAACTGAAAACGCTCGCATGAGTACTCAAGAAAAGAAATCAGCTTAAAAAATCGGCTTTAGAAAGTCAACTGAGAATGAAATATATGGGATACCTAAATCTCTAGTGATATGGGTATCCCCGTCCAATATCGCTTCGTGGTGGAATCGGCCGACAGACAGAAAAAATATCTGCAAAGTTAAGAAGACTGAAAACGTTCCAATGAGTACTCAAGAAAAGAAATCAGTTCTACAAATCGGCTTTCTAAAGTAAAGGAGAATGAAATATATGGGATACCTAAATCCCTAGTGATATGGGTATCCCCATCCAATATGGCTTCGAAGTGGAATCGGGCGACGGGAAAAAACTCTGCTGAGTTTACATAGACTGAAAACGTTCCAATGAGTACTCAAAAAAAAAAAATCAGCTTTACAAATCGGCTTTGTAAAGTAAAGGAAAATTAAATATATGGGATACCTAAATCCCTAGTGATATGGGTATCCCCTGCCACCGTGGCTTCGTAGTGGAGTCGGTCGACAGGAAAAATATCTGCTATAAAGTTACATAGACCAAAAACGTTCTAATGAGTACTCAAAAAATAAATCAGCCTTACAAATCAGTTTTCTAAAGTAGTTAGGGAGAATGAAATATATGGGATACCTAAGTCCCTAGTTAGTGATATGGGTATCCCCTTCCAATATGGCTGTAGTGTTTTCGGTCGTCCCCTCACCGTAGAAACGGCCTAAGGAAAAAATAAACAAGCCACGCTAATAGTTTCATTGAAAACGAGAAATCTGTTTTACAAATCAGGTTTATGAAGTACGAAGGGAGTGAAAGATTGGGGTAGATATAAGAGTATCCCCATCTCGTATTTCTGCCGAAAGGGAAATAATCAGTTTACTTCCAAAAACACAGAGCAAAAGCGGGATTGCCAGGACAGCTACCTTTGTTTCATAAATCATTCATTCTTGTTCAGGATTTTTTATTTTGGTAACTGCTCAACCACTTTCCCCTCCCCACAAAAAATAAATGTCCACAAAGGAAGTGGCGTGACAGCGGGCAAACTGTGGGTCAAACGCAACTCTGCAGCAAGACCTAGACCAAAATAACTCCTTTTACATTCGATACCGTTAAGGGGGAGATTTTGGGGATAAAGTATAGGCTTTAACTTGTTGTTATATTTAGGTCAAAATTGACCTAAGTTTTAGGAGCTTCTTTTGCTTGCGGATTTTAAATTTAAAAATATATAAATTGATGTCGACAAATCAATGTGGAAGAAGCATGCACGGCAGTGAAAAGCAATTCTTACCATTTTAACTGAATCCTTGTAATAATCTGGCCAGCAGTAACGCTGCTCGACCTTCTTGTATCCTTTCGTTTATCGATGTAAAACAGGAAATCCTTTTATTGATCGTACTCGAATTTTTCGCAACATTTTCCTAAAACAGGACTTTTTTTGTTTCGTAAAAACCCCGATCGGATAGCACTAGCTTTTCACATATTCTTAAACATTTTTATTTTTAGGAATCCATCTTTCGAAAATTTTCCGTATTTCCCGCGAAATTCTACTCGCATGTTTGGGGGATACCCAAATCACTAGTGTTTTGGGCATGGGGGGAGGGTACCGGGGGATACCGAAAACACGGCAGCCATATTGGAAGGGGATACCCATATCACTAGGGATTTGGGCACGGGGGTGCCAAAAACTCGGGGATGCCCAAATCACTGTGACACCGGGCTTTACCAGATCTCCCCTCCGCCTGACCGTGGGAGATCTGGGTACGAGATTAAGTTCTCTCAAGTTCAAGTTTTTGGTTGTTTTTGGTCCTGAATTGATTGTTTGCATGTGACGTCATGGCGGCCATGTTGGCGGACAGGAGCAATAAGATTTTTCTCCTCTGGGAGTTTACTGCCATTTTTATGCAAATTTTGTGAACAAATTTTCTTTTGTTTTGTCCACCAACATGGCTGCAATGCAAACCACCTATAGACGATGATTGACAATGTCTCAGAGAGAATTTATGTTTTTAAAATATGTCCCCTTTTCCCCCTACGCGAAACATTGTTGTGATATCCAAGCCACAGGAGGTTTCCTAGTTTAATTACCAACTGCAACAATCAATTAACACCTTAAATGTTTACGGTTTATTCTTGTCTCAGGAAGATTCTTTTGTTAAAATGTCTCAGATCATCACACGAACTTTTGTTATTTACTTGCCCGAGCAACAATTTTTTCTTCAAATTTTCATAAATAATAAAATTGCAGCTGTAATAACAAGACATGAAGGGTAATCCGCTTTCATCAAAATATCTCCGTTCAGCGCACAAGGAAATTTAGCTCTCTTTAATCTCGTACCCAGATCTCAGTCGGTTAGGGGATGTCGAAATCGTGGGTGATCTGGGTACGAGATAAGGCTCTCTTATTCGCACCCCTCATGCCAAGCAATGAAATATGACGGCTGACTTTGTATCGTTTTGGTGTAACTCAAACCTTGAACTTTACTTTACGACCTCAAGAGAAACCAGTTATTTTGTTACTATCCTGATTTTGTCTCGAACAAAACTGGCAAGCAATAATGTAGTTACTTAGCAAACAGGCAAACCAGGTGCCTCAATACTGAAGTAATACCGAGGTCGTGAAATGGTGTGTTTTGAATCAAGACAAACATTGCTCGTACGATGAACAGCCTTTTCAATTTGCTCGCCCTAATTCGCCAAGCTATGCCAATCTTTAGAATTCTGCCTTAGTAAAAATAAACTTGAAAAACTCAATGGCACGCAATGCAACTTTGTTTGCTATCGAATAAATAAAATGTATGTGAAGACGCTGGTAAAAGAAGACGAAAAAGATTTGAGTACTAAAATGCCGTGTAGTCGTCTGCACCAATATTTCATCGACTAACGAAAATCTAGATTTTGCCATTCGTTTATCTGGCCTGTATTTAAAATCGATTGGCTTTTTTTTTTTCTTTAGATCCTAGGCTTTACTTAGAAGTGGTCCTGTCAGTTTTATAAAGATATAGGATCGGAGCTCCCAAAAAGAAACCACTTTCGATAGAAGAGATGGTAATGAGGAAAGAAAGGATTTATTGAGAGGAACTATGAAGAGAACCAAAAACGTATATTTCGACTTTCAATCAAAGCTGTCTATTTAGCACCAAAAAATTTCAAGGTGAAATTATACGAAAATTCAGCTTTGATGAGAAAAAAAAAGTTACACAAGTCGTAAAAGACAACAGAAAAAGTCGGCGAAGGTGATCAAATTTGTCAGTAGCACTTTGACATCGCCTTTGAATGCATTTTACCTCTGCTTCAAATCAGAAGTTGCTTCTAAAAGTTTAAAGATCGCCTTAGCCCTGCCTTTGATAATAATTAAAGGAAACTGACCTTTGCTTCATCAGTACTATGTTAATGGTTTTGAACTTAAAAGCTTTATTGGTTAAAATGAATGATAAAGAAATTTTTTCTCATTTTCGTGACTTTTCTGAGCGTGCTTGAAATTTGAGTAAAATATACACCACAGGAGGTTAGCTAGTTTAATTACCAACTACAAGTATAAACGTTTAATTAGCGCCTCTTAAAGTACCGTAAACTGCCGCTTATAAGCCCTGGGCTTATACAACTTCGTAAGGGGTTTTAGATGGGCTTACTGAAAAGGAGGGGCTTATATACAGGAGGGCTAATAACCTGAACAAAAAAAACCGTTTCGAACGAGCTATAACTGTGTTGATCGAAATACGTGTTTCATGCATTTACTTGTTTTTAATTAAGCTTTAAAACGTGAAAATAAATCGAATTCATTTCAATATTTGGAACACAATTAAAACTAACAACACGAACGAAACTGGAACAAATAAAAAGGGAGTAATAAACTTATTGTTCGGCAAAAACTTTTCCAATTTTCTGCTTGAAGTAGTACAGAGTTCTGTGAAAGTACTCTTAAAACATCACTCAAAACAAGGAACGCTAGAGGGGTCTTCTATCCGGGGGGGCTTATAAACGGATGTATTTTTGGTTTACTCTGGGGTGGATGGGCCCATAACCGGGGGGGGGGTATAAGCGGCAGCTTACGGTATCTAGCACTTATTGTCCATGGTTTTTTTCTTGTCTCGGAAAGAATTTTGTATTAAGATTTCTCAGGTTGTCACAGAGTCTTTAGTTGTTTAGCTCGTCCCAGCAAGAAATTTCAAAAAAAAATGTTATCCTTTCATTAAACTTCTCAGTTCTGTTGAGATATGATCATTTGAGGGTCGTTTGCTTTCAGTAGACAACCGGAAAAGAGCCCTTTCTTCGTACCAGCTCCAAATTCTTTTTTTGTTTTTACCTTCTAAAGAATTTTTGAGCGAGAGCTTCGTGTCTACAATTGGGAGAACAATTATTTTAAAATCATAAATACAGTACGGTGTTGCATTTAACTTGCTCATGCCAAGCGATAAAATACGACTTATGCCGTACATTGTCTTGGTACAACTTCAACCATAAGAAAAATCATCAACAATTTGTTTTTTTTTTTTTTTTTTGATTTTCGTGACTTTTTATATAAGCCCTGACTTTTTATCTAAGCCACAGGGGGGCAGCTGGTTTAATTACCAACTACAAGTATACACGTTTAATTAGCGCCTCTTACTGATTACCTAGCGCTTAATGTCCATGGTTTTTTCTTGTTTCGGCAAAAATGTTGTATTAAGATTTCTAGAGTTGTCACGGAGTCTAAGTTAATTACTTGTCACAGCAAGAAGTTTCTTTTCAAATTTTCGAAAATAATAACATTCAAGAAACATGTTAGCCTTTCATTTAATTTCTCAGTTCTGCTGAGACATGATCATTTGAGGATTGGTACGCGTTCAGTACACAACTGGAAAACAGAGGTGAGATTTGATACACAAGAACCTCGTCCACTAGCTTAAAATTCTTTGTTGCTTTTATATTCTTAAGAATTTTTGACCCAGAGCTACGTGTTTGTTCAGGTCGAACTATTATTTTCAATTCATAAATGCAGTGTTGCATTTAACTTGCTCATGCCGAACGATAAAACACGACTTAAAACAAACTTTCCCTTTTTATTACGACCTATCTGCTGAATCCTCTACCAGTCAAATATGCGATGAACAATTATCGTCGCGAATTGGAGACATTGTCGCACGTGTACGCGACACAAACAAGGCAGTGTAAAAAATCTGGGTGAGCAGTCAACCCAGATGTCTTTTTTTAAAGAAAAAGAAAAAAAAAACATTAAGTGCTAGGTTTTTTTGCAAGTCGGTAGCAATACAATAGAACGGCCAACAGAATTTTTTCACGCGAGAATTCGAATTCTTGTACATAATCACGAGTGCACGCATGTGGGCATGAGAACATTAAAAGACATATTGGCTCTAACTTTGGAGCCCAAATAACCACTGGGCTTTGACAGTGGGAGAAGTATTAAACGGTCAGGCAATTAACGACCACAAGTGATTTGTTACTGTTGAGTTTTTGTTCACCAATCTACTGCACAAAGAATCGTCTTACCGCTCACCTGTGTCCACAATGTGATTTAGGTGGTATAAAAGGCCGTCTTCGATTTGTGTCAAGGGGTAATGCATATCCGATTGTCATCAAACTGAAGGGCGAGCCGTTACGAGTGTCAAACTGGAATTGACTTGTACAAGGCTACCTTCGATGCTTGTCGAAGTTTTTGATACCATTGACGTCCCTAACAACTGAAGATGATACTAACTTTGATTACATTTGACATCAGGTTTCGATGCCTTTATCAGGACAACGTCTTCACCCTTTTGACGCGCAGTCAAAGAAAGCCGAAATGAGCTAAATTTTCTTGCAGCCAAGCTGGAGTAAATGTGGGAAACACCAGTCAAATTGCGTACCCCATGCAAAGTTTGCTAATCTCGCTCAAGTTTTAGAGAGAAATAACTGAATTGTGCACAGAGAGAAACCAGCAGTTTGTTTCTAATTAATGGCAATATTTAATGTCTTTTTTATCTAGACTTGCTGTTCTTACATCTTTCACCATGAAGACTGCTGTTGTTCTCCTGAGTCTTTTGATGATGAGTGTGGTGTTCGTCGGAGCCCGCCGCAAAAAAAGCTGTTGCAATGGTAAGCAGTTTTTAGAATTCCGGAGCGAAAAATGGTTCAATATTTGCCTATAAAATTTTTGTGGATTCAACTTTCAAGGTATTTCGTGATATACGTTCAAAAATAAGACTAGGAACTTAAGAGCTTCAAGAAAAAAATGACAGATCTTTACCATCAAGAACTCGCCCCTTGCCGTCCAAAAGAAAATCTCTTAATCCACGACAGCATAAGGAACATTTGCTACTCTGCATTTCTAGTATGGCATGCATGCGAGCAAACACATCACTCTTGTGCCTTAATATCAGGCAACGACGTTACTTGAAAATATAAATTAGTCATTTGCCGTTTTTGTTGTTCAGAGAATGGCAAAGAAGTGTACCAAAATTTAAAATGCATGCGTAGAGCGATTGTTTTTCCTCATTAGTTCTATTTTGTGGCGTTCTTGTTGCCGTCCCCGTCATCGTTGCTCGACTTGCTTGACGAGGGATCAGCATATTCTCAGTCCTCACCATGATTCTCTACTATTCGCTTTTCTCGCATGCTAAATTATCGAAAAAAGCGACAAGGTAGGAAGAAAATAGATGCCAGCCAGCAATGCGGTACGTTTTCTTTTACGTTTCTTTTGGTAGATTACTCCTCTTGCAAAAAATTGATTCATACGCCTCTTTGTCATTTAACATAGCTGTCTTTTTTTTTATTATTCTTTCAGACAACAAAGCTTTAATTGAAAAGATGCAAAATAAAGTGGCTGAACTGGAAAGTGAGTCAACCATAATTCATAAACATTGCAATTAGAGAATCGGGTGATAGACAGCTTGAGGGGTATCTTACGTCCTCTTTTCTCCCTTATACTTTTGTCTCCGGCATTAGGAATTTCTTGTGCAGTTAAACCCCGTTATTACGGACACCGTTGGGACCAGAAAAGTGTCCGTATTACAGAGTGTCCTTCTCAAGCGGGTTCATTTTAAGGAAAATGAATGGAGCGAGACCAAGAAAAGTGTCCGTAATAACGAGTGTCCGTATTAAGCGGGTGTCCTTAAACGGCGGAGTTTCATTATACACAGCAATCAGATGCTGTTACGGTTTTGGTATGTTTTATTTCGGTTGATTAATTACTTTGCTTGCAGAAACAATCATATGCCATTTGTTATTTATTCTTTCAGAAAACAATTCTAAAATTGAAGAGATTCAGGGTAAAGTGTCTCAACAAGAAGGTAATTCGATCATAATTCATAAGCAATTGCCTTTAGTAAATGAAGGACTAGCTTGAGTTTAGAGTATTTTAAGATCTCTTTTTCAACAATTTTGCCTCCGCTATTAGAACTTTTTCTTTTAATTTCGAACTCCAAAAAACGTGAATTTTTATGACTGAAGGAGGCTAGGAGAGAATCTAAAGCAAGCCATGATAGTAAGCCACATTTTAAAGTTTACGATCAGCGACCGAGTGACATTTCCCCTCACATTACGATAACTCGTCATTGAGCATGATGCGCGCATTCATGTAATGAGTTAAAAATGGAAGATTACTTAATTGTATTTTTTTATCTTACCGCTTCATATAGCAACTTATATGCTTTGAATTTCTCTTCATGAGTTTTATCCTCCATTGCTGATCGTTTCAGTGACTATAGTTGCGTTGGAAGGGAAGCTGGAAAAACTTCTCGCAATGGTTATCGAAACTTGCCCATGCAAACCCCAGCCTACTGCACCGCCTAAACCAAGTACGTACTACACAGCCAGGTGTATTGTGATTTTAGCTTAGATACCTTTCGATGCATTGTAAATTTTGCCAGTTTGCAGTGTCTGTGTTTTCGATTTGTACCTTTCTATAAAAATTTTTTTTCCATTTTCTTTTTTTACAGCTGCCAAATGGGTTTACGGCTCCTCTTGTAAGGAACTGTACGATAAAAAACCGTAAGTTGACAGAGTTGAACTAATTTAACTAGTAGTTTGAAACAAGTGACAATTAGGGCGGTTTTTAATTCAGTGTAATTCCAAAGTAACTTCGCGTTTGTTTTGATTTTGCTTTACTACGCTCTATGATTGGTTGGCAAAACTCGTGCCACTTTCTCAACCAATGAGAAACAAAACCAAAACCAACCGTGATTTGCTCGCACGCGTTTTCCCGCGCTTTTGCACCGGCTACACGTATTTGCTTCTGTTTACGTTACGTTTCTTGTGATTTAGCCATAGTAATTACTTTGATTTTGGTTTTACGACGCTCAACTGAAACTCGCTCTCAAGTAACGTCACTTCATATCACTTCTTCGCCGTCTCACTCGATCATGAGGAGATGCCGTTTTATTTAGGTCACTGTAAGCCATGTAGTGTGCTTTCGAAATCAGTTCAAGCGGCGATCAAAATTGTTTTAGGGATGAGGTGGGGAGGGAGGGAGGGAAGGAGCGAAGGAGGGACATTAAATTCACAACAGCTCTAATAATTATGTCGTGGATACATATTCAGTTTACTGATGGATATTTTAAGCGTTATTTTGGTTATCGTATCTGTCCCAAATAACATTGGCCAGGGCTGTAGTTTGGGTTGAATGAAAATAAAGGAACTGTATTCGATACACCAAAAACCAAACTATATTCTCCCCTTTATCTTCTACTTATATTACAGGTCGTTTAAGAGCGGCGTGTTGCAGCTGCTGATTGATTCCCAAGAGATTCCCGTTTACTGTCACATGGGAAACTTTGGATGCGGAGATGGAGGGTGGACGCCGATCATGAAGATTGATGGCAAAAAGGTATACTGTTTTTCACTCCCTTGTCGCTTTCTTTTCCTTTATTGGCATTTCTGTTTTGTTTTATTTATTTGCTTGGTTTTTAGCCGATCAAAATGGGATTTGTTTCTTCTTTAATTTCAGAGAACCTTCCATTACGATTCCAGCTTTTGGAGCAACAAAGAAACCTTCAACCCTTCAGGATGGGAGACTGGCTTCGATACTCATGAGACTAAGCTGCCGACCTACTGGAAAACGTCCTTCTCCAAGATCTGTCTTGGGATGGTGGTTGATGATAAGATGAAATTTGTTGTCGTTGACAAAAAGGCCAGCTCCCTGTACTCACTGATCGCTGACGGGCAATATCGCGCCACTTCACTGGGTCGTAACACGTGGAAGAGTTTGATTGGTGCACAAGCCTCCTTGCAACTCAAGTGTAACAAGGAAGGGTTCAACGCTTTGAGTGGTGACATTCCCCATTCCAAAGCAAGAATCGGTATCCTTGGTAACCAGGAAGACAACTGCGACACCTGTGACTCCAGAATCGGGTTTGGTACAGGAGGACAGCATGACGACTCCAACACGTGTGGCAACCAAGCCACATACGAACCCGATAATGGGAACAAACACATCAAGGTCATGGGATACATCTTGGTGCAGTGAGGGGGTAGACTCACAAGTGCAACATAAGTCAAGTGCACAGTAACAAAGGCCTTGAGAAAGCAAGATAGAAGATAATGATTATTGTAACAAGGGGTTTAATTAAATCGTGGAGTTAGGGATGTGTTAAATGGTTAAATGATTAAATAAATGCTTGGGTGTAAGGTCCATTTTGTCCAGTGGTTTTCTTTATCAAATAATTGAACAAAAATCATGTTCCTAAAGGCCAAAATGAAGTCCTGTTTGCAGAATTGAAATTAAACACTCCAAAGATTGCAGAACCTCGAAGCAGTGAAACGTCTCCAAACAACAACAATAACAACAAACTGTAAACAAATTAGAAACAGCGCCATGACTTAGTTTACCACGCAGGACTCCATTGACTGCCCACAATTTAACTGCACGCTGATAGGAAACTGTTGCTCATAAGCTTTCATTTGAAAAGTCACACATTTGGTTCTCGTCTGGCACAGAAGTAAATGTAAGACCATCCTTTTGCAGCACTTAGACAGCACCACAAGATCGTTTTGCGCAATAACTTTCATTTGAATGGCCGCACTTTCGGCTAGGATTTCATCCACAGATTCAAAGTTAGAACCACCTTGTAAAGTATAATAAACAACAACACATAAGAAGTATTGTTCAGTAGCTTTCATTTGATCATAAATGATCACAGTTTCCGGAATATCTCGTCCACAGACGCAAAAGTTAGAACCACCCTGTAAACCAGCACCACGGGAAAGTAATAGCTTTCATTTGAATGGTCACACTTTGAGCCTTCATAGAGTCAACAGTTAGACCAACCTTATACAGCGTAAGAGCACCTAAGGAAAGTACTAGTCACTGTAGTCAGTCAGGCTTCCATTTGAATGACCACATTTAAGGTTTTCATCCACACTCAAAAGTTAGAACCACTTTGTACAGCACAATAAACAGTACCACAGGAAAGTACCACTTTAGGATTTCGCCCACAAACTTCAAAGCTTCAACAACCTTGTCCAGCATTTGATAATAGACAGCACCGCACGGAATTTATATTAATCCGGCTGTGCACGAGGGAAAATGTTTTGACAGACCATTTTCGGCATGGAGACTACACCCGTTGACAAGAAGTTGATATTGTTTCTAAAACCAAGTGCACGTTTGGCTCGGTTGCGACCATTTTCTTTTAAGCAAGGTCTCTGCTTTTCAGTGTCTGCATGGTGAGTTGTTCATGGATCGGTTCTTCTAAGTGGACGATTCCACGTTCAACAAACAACTGTTCTACAATAAGAAGCAAATATATCCCTGATACCTGCATGCAGCCCAATAGCAAAATGAACAGTGGCTTTTGATTTAAAACCAAAAATGTCAGGGGCCACGTGTTGCGAGTTTTAAAGTGAGCTGTCGTTTTTAAAAGCGATTTTACCCTTGACGCACGCCCGATTTCGGAAATGAAACTACTTCACTGTTATGGTTGGTATTGACACTGACATCCTCGTTGACCCAGAGGCAGCTAGCCTGGTTGAAGGGATTTTTTTTGGTGAACGTTTTACTACAAGTACAGAAAGAGCCCGCTCTCCCGTTCTTGTAGTAAACTTTCGCCCATGAAAATCCCTTCAACCCGACTCGCCGCCCCTGGGTCAACGAGGATGTGAATGTCAATAGTCAACGAGGATGTGACATTGACTGCCACAACGAAATTAAACAAACCTCTCTCCGACAAACTGAGATCAGTCTCCTTTGTTAGCTTTTTGTTTCACCACTCATGCTTGCCTCTCTCTCCTCCGCAGAGGTTCGATGGGGCGTTATTTGTATCCGCTGAACGAAGTGAGTGCAGGCGCAAAAGCTGAGAGGGTTGACTTGGCGGCGAACCTCTGCCAGAAGCATGTCGTTTTCTTGTACATCCTTGTCGTTTTCTTGTACATTGATAGATTTCTCGGTCATCTCTAAATTTGACAGTTTCATTCTTTGCGGAAGTCAGCATTTACTTTGTCTCTACAGTTTGCGGTCGTTAATTTTAAGGTGAGATTTCACAATTTCTAGAAAAAAGCAAAATCGTTTGTATTCGAAGCCCCCCTTGAAACCCGTGGAGAGTGGACTTAGTACATTTCGCTTCGTGAAAGTCAACAATAGTCACGAACAAATAATTGCTTTTTCTAGGCTCGAAAGGCCTTTTGGCCTTTTATAACCTTATTTTAAAGACAGTTGTTTCATCACAGTACATAACAAGCTTCCCGTGAGAACTAAATGCTAATTAAATCACCGAAAGATTATTATAACTTCTTCTGATTAAACTTGTTTACAAGATAAAAATATCAAGTTTGGTCGTTTCGGAGTATAGAAAAAAAAATACGCTTTAATTAAAACATTAAGCTTACTTGCTCTAGTCTCTTTTAAGACCGAATCGACAGTTTTTGTTTGGTCTCAGCTGGCAGACGTTTCCTCAATAAATCATTTCTTTGCATGCACTCTTTTATCTCCACACGATCGCCGCTCGTGGATAATAAACTTGAATTTCATTCTTGTAGTGATGATTCAAGGCATCACAGCAAAACAAAAGCGTTTTCTAAACAGTCATCATGAGATAAACAAACTTTCCCCGATTTCTAAGCATGTAGGTAAGTTTTCGTGAGTAAATCTCCCACATCGCGCAACATGACAATTTCACAAACGCCCGCCATTTTCATGACATAAGTACGCACACCACCCTAGTTACAAAATGACTCCCCCGGATCGCAGCCATATTGGGCGTGGTTTCTGGCAGAGGCTCCCGCCGTCGCCTTCCACGGAATTTTACGCCTGCACTCCCTTTTCTCAGCGGAGCCTCTGCGGAGGAGAGAGTGCTTGCCTCGTATCACACTTTTCTTTTGCTATGCAAATAAGCAAGCCGAGGATGGTCCCATAACTCGATGCGGGCCATCTTCACGTAAGAATGGCGCCTGGGG
This sequence comes from Pavona decussata, assembly GCF_977016875.1. Lineage (NCBI taxonomy): Eukaryota > Metazoa > Cnidaria > Anthozoa > Scleractinia > Agariciidae > Pavona > Pavona decussata. The sequence goes on along the minus strand of NW_028145439.1, from coordinate 4,871,584 downwards.
GCAAGGTAACTCTTAACAAGCGTTTTTGCCACTTGCTAAAAACGATATTCGTTTGAAGCCACTGCTGGCAAACTGTTAACAACACCAGATGGAAAAAAGCAGAATATTTCAAATAACCTATTTTATTTTTAGTACGATAATAATCATCATTTTCAAGAAACATACATCTTTGTTATTTTAGCATTCCACGTGGAAAGACTTTTAACCCTTAGATCAAAATATGCAATTTGTTTTCAATAATTGATTCTGCACAGTTGGTTCTGAAATTTTGTGACAAATCAGGACAGTCTTTGCAAAGAAAACTTAGCTAAAACTGAGAAGAAAAAAAAACCAGTGATTTGACACCTATGCCAATACTATGTATAGCTTATCTTATAGGTGTTAAATGAAGTAATGCTTAAAACTTGTGCTAAGATCTTTCTTACTTGGCGAAAAACTAACCAAAAAATGTCCCAATAAAGTTACCTGTTAAATAATCAAACCTGCTAACGATAAGCACGCTACTTTTTTGCGCACAAAGCTTAACATCACTGGTTGGCCAAATTACCACATTTTACTATTACGGCTGACTGTTCATCAATAAACAACTAAACTGAAATTACTGTAATATAACTTATGTCGGAAATTTCAAAAATAACTATACCTTGCAAGATTTTGTCAGTATAAGCTGACTTTTTGCCATTTGTTGGCTAAAAAAAATTGCAAACCATCGCCTAACAGATTAATGAGCTAGCGAATTGAAAATTAACTTATGCCCGTATCAATGAGTCCAGGAGTCGCAAAGAGAGTTCAAACTCTCGTTTACCTGACAACAACTTTGAACCAAAAAATCTGATCATACTGTAACGTTCACGTGACCTTGAGATCTGGGCTCGACATGAGCTTTGCCTTCTCACGTCAGTCATACAATCCTCGTGGGGAGGAGAGCGTGACGTGACGAGCCAGGCGTAGGTTTTAAGAATATACATTCTCTCTTGTCACGCAAATCTAGCAAGCTGCGTAAGTTTGTGACCTCCATTATGTCAAACGAAATGAATCTTCTACTGAACACCACTAGAGGTTATTAATTTTACGTTACTTTAAACATTCAAGTCTATAATAAATTATGTATAGTTCACCGCTAAATTTTCTCCGAGTTTGATTGGTTTATCCCCAGCGAGGCACTATCAGGCGATAGGGTTCATCAGACGGAAACCAAGCCTCCTACGCGGACAGTCATTGGATCGCCACGTCGCACAGGAATGCGTGACGTGACGAGCCAGAGAACGTCTGTGTAAGGGAACTGGTCATAACAAGTTTGTTCGAAGAGGACCCACCTTGTCTGGGGAAGGGGGGTTATCGAAGACACCACCTATCTCGCGAACATTACCGACAAAATTTTATTGGCTTTAAAATTTGAGTTGACACAGAAATATTCAGGTTTGAATCTCACTATCATTTTTTACTGCTGGATAGAGCGGTGGCTATGCAATAAAGACACCATCTTTCGAGGTTGAGGAAGGGAGGGAGCAGGTATAGGCCACCATCTATTTTGGGGTTTGGTAGGTCCTGTTCGTGTATAGTAGTTTTGACCACTTCCCTGAGAGGCTAGCGGAAACCGGTATGGACCACGCCAAAAAAAAAAAAATTGAAACTTATTCGACAACGCACCGTTATTTTGCTTTCATTGCATTGGTATCCTGCGTGTTTATTCTTATTGCTCGTTTCAACCTTTTGGTTAAAATGTAAATTGGTGGGGTGAAAATTCGAGAGACAATTTCAGAGACTTTTTATGGGAAAAATTTAGTGGTGAGAATAAAAAAAAAGTAGAGTGCTCCTGTCTCAGGATATCGGTCTGGTAGTTTCCCTTTGGAAACTTGACGCTCTTCAAAGTAGCACTGCATACAAGCCCACGTAGTTCTCGACAGAAACACTCCCTTGTTGAATTAACGTACAATTATAAATCTGCTCTTTAAATGCGATACATTTAGCAAATGAATAATATTATTATCCTGATAAACAATGCAAGACTAAAGAAACGTGTCCAGTTTTCTAAGCCACAGATTACCCAAGCCTGGAAAATCAAGAAATGGTTTTCCTGTGCACAACCTATTCTGATTCTTTCAGTAAGCGACTTGGTGGCCTAACTTCAGCTTATTTGGTGGTAACAGGTTTCACGTCATTGAGACCTATGGGTTTAACATTCCAGATTTCTTCTGCGTACTGCTTGATGGTCCTGTCACTGGAAAACTTGCCAGAGGAAGCCACATTCAAGATGGCCATACTGTACCAGTGATCTGGATCCTAAGAATACAAAAAAAAGAACCAACTAATTATTACTTTTATATCACAAATGACAAGTGTTAACATGTGTTAACCATTTCCATCAAAAAGCCGGAAAGTTTGGTGGAAAATCAGAAATTTTCGGAAAACTCGTTCCAAAATGTTTGGAATATCCCCAGAGATACCCCTCTTTTTCCAATTAGAATGAATCTCACCGAAAAAGTTCAAACCATCTGCCATTCTCCTGTTTGCAGTCCCTTTTCAAGGAGGATCGCAACACATTTCCAGTGCACAGTGCCATCTCTCTCAGCTGGTGTACTGATATTGGGAAACACTTGTAACCATAACCCAAGTGCTACATGTAAGTCAACCGTATTTTTTTCTTTCTTTACTGAAAGTAATGGTATTGAAGCACCCCGGGGCCGAAAACCATCAGTTACAAAATTAACCACCGGTTCTGTGGATTGGCGCCCAAATCTTTGTCCCAGACCCCCCCCCCCCCCCCTAACTTTGTGCAAGGGCTAATCGCACAGTGTACTCAGATCCTGGTGTGCAGGCTCTAACCATATTAATCGAACAATGACCTTGTGCAAAGGCTAATCGCACAGTGTAATCAGATCCTGGTGTGCCTCCTCTAACCAGACCAATCGAACAATGACCTTGTGCAAAGGCTAATCGCAGAGTGTACTTAGATCCTGGTGTGCCGTTGAGGGTCTAGAACAAGGATTTGGGTGCTTATTCACAGCGGGTATTTACCGGTAGTCGATTGTTTCTACGGCGAGCGCTAAACTTACCCGGAATGCTTCATTGACTCGTTCTTGACATTTGAGATAAGCATCAAAATCAGCCATTAGAAGAAACCTGCCAAGCAAACAAAAAATTAAACAGTCAAGCACTTCTAAAATTTACCGCTAGTCAAATAATGTAACTTAAGTTGTAGAATGAACTGGAACATTTTATTTTTCCTGTTGTTTACAAAAAGCAAAAAAACCACACACATCCTTTTCTCATACAGTAGTTGAAAGGACAACGTAAAATGGAGAATTACTACCCCCTCCAGGAAATTGATGGAATATCCCAGTCCATCAGAGTTATCCAAAGCCCTCCCTGATACAATTTTCTTTCTCAGTATCAGAAGCTGGACCATGTCCAAATTGGTTGAGAAACAATATTATTTTACATACAACTGTACTCTGTATCGCCAATCAGCAGAATATAATTTTTTCATTGTTTTTTCTCCTTGTAATATCAATGCTTATTTAACCCCTGAGGTCATGAGAATTTAGGATATGATCACTAGAGGTGAATTTTCTTGGTATTTTAACACCTTCTCCCCAGTACTTTTATAAGAAAAGTATGGGAAGAAGATACAAGAATTTGTTCTTTGATATTAGGGGTTGAAGGGTTAATTGGGCCAGTTGAGAGGACTCATAGAAAAAGCCTGACCCCAGATTAGGATATACCAATGCGACCATCGTTACTTTGCAATGACCTAAACACACAAAACACCCACTCATGAATGCTTTACCTGTCGTGATGAAGCAGGGAGTTGACAATGTCATTAAAAGCACCAGGCTCTGTAGGTGAGAAGTAGTTATCTCTGATCTGGTTGATGGCCTTCCTGAGTTCCATGCTGTTCTCATAGTAATCCTTTGAATTGTAACTAAAACAACATTTAAATATACATAAATAAATTACTTACACAATTACTTTGTCCCAGTCAATCTGACTACAGAAACCCTCAAAGTCCTAATGTAAACATGCATATTTAACACACTGTTCTTCGTCAGCATTGCCACTTGCCAGAATAAAAAAATACCCCACCTATCAAAGACAAACCCTTCAGCAATAAAGCCAGTGACAAAGCCATAGAAATCGTCTCCTTTGGAGATAAGTTTTGGAATGACCCGGGCTCCAAACTTGCTTGCAAACCCAGTGGTTAACAAACAATCAAATTCCCTGTTTTTTCACTGACTGTAGGTCACATGTAGAATTTAGAAGTTCCCTGACTTGGTCATTGTAAAATTAAAGGACTATTCCCTGACCCTGAAAAAAATATGTTTTACCCTGACATTTCCCTGACTGTGGCAACCCTGTTCATTATTTGTTTTAAACTAGGTTGTACAGTAGTCCGCAGACTTGAGCAGAATAACCGTTTTATTTTTCAATACATTGATAACAAAGCACAGTTTTATTGAAGGAAAGTCAGAGAGGATCTTTATTTTGCCATTTTTCTCCCCAACACACAAAATTACTTATATCACAGGAAACCTTATGACTATGGACGGCAAATATTCTGCACACTAGAGCCATATTTGGCCAGTGTTAACAATAATTATGTTGAATAACAAATGTAAATATATGTACGACCTTAAAGGCCATTATCACTTGCCTTCTTCACACTCCCTCCAACAAATTCCTTTCATAACCCTTTTTACCTAAGTTTTCCTATTGAATCAAAAAACAAAGCTTACCCTTTTGCTCTTAGAGCATTCACTTCCTCCACCGTCATGCCAAAAATGAAGATATTTTCACTTCCCATCTCTTCTCTCATTTCAACATTTGCTCCATCCAGAGTGCCAATGGTAAGGGCACCATTCATCTGAACAGTTACACAATACAACAAATAATAAGGAAATGGATAATCGTGGAAAACGGTCACAGGCAGCAATTTGGTCTGGAATTCAAATTTCCCTCAATTCACTCTAATTTGGCATCCATGCAGACTGGCTGTGTCAGAAACATACTTCCATAATTTATTTACATTGTGTGCATCCAGAGTGCCAGCGGTAAGGGCACCATTCACCTGAACAGTTACACAATAGAAAAATAAGGACATGCTTAACGAGTGGAAAGCAGTCACATTATAGCGGCAATTTGGTCTGGAATCCAAATTTCTCTAAATTCATTAAATTTGGCATCCATGCAGACTGGTTGTCTCGAAACGTACTTCCCTATTTATGTTGTGATTTAAGGACTTGAAATTGCCCAACAAGCTAATGACCTTGGCCTAAATATTTAACCTTAACTGTTAAATGGTGCTTGAATTGATTTCCTTTGTTCTCTGTTTCAAGCAAACAAAAGATCCAATGTGAGAACAAGTCTGTGGGCCAAAGTACGAGCTTCTCTTCTTTAAATCTCTAAAAATATTACTGTTATAATAAGCCATTTCCAAGTTGCTTTGAAAAAAAAAAACCAACAACAATAACAACTAATTTTCACATGAAAAACTTTGCACTCAGCTTTGCTTTCGTAATGTGGTCCAAGACAACTCAGAAATGGCCTATTGTTCTAAGACATACTAAACAATAATTATATTCACCATGAATTTCATGTTTCCTGTTCCAGAAGCTTCTGTTCCTGCCAAAGATATCTGCATTTCAAAAGAAAAACAAATACAAATTTAATTATTTGAATTTAGTTTTCTTGCACAGTATTGAAAAGAAACAGCATCACAGGAAAGTAGCACTCAGTAGCTTTCATTACAATGGTGACACTCTAGGACTTTGTCCACAGACTCAAAAACTGTTAAATCACTTTCACTGCATAAGGAACAGCACCACGTGAAAGTACTGCTCGCCAACTTTCATCTGAATGGTCACACTTTAGGATCTTACCCACAGACCCACAAATTGTTAAGTCCCTTTTAATTTAAAGCATATTACCGGTAATAAACAGCAGCATAAGAGAGTACTGCTCAGTAGCTTTCATTTGAATGGTTGCACTTTAGAATTTCATTCATGTGAGCCTAAAAAAGTTAGAACCACCTTCTACAGCATAACAAATAGCACCACAGAAAAGTACTGCAGCTCAGTAGCTTTCTTAATGATGACACTTGAGGATGTTATCCAAAGATGCAAAAATTGCATAATCCTCTTTACAGCACAATAGAGAGTTCAAGTATAGTACTACTCAGTAGCTTTCATTTAAATGGTCACAGTTTAGGATTTCATCCACAGACTCTGAATGCCTTCCAGGTTTAACATTATTGAACCAGCTTGCAAAAAGTCACAAACAGTGCCACAGGAAAATGCTGTTAATTAACTCTCATGCATGTGAATGGGAACAAAGTTCCATGGCTGTAGAAATAGTCGGTTCTAGAGAATGAAATAAATATTTAAAATTCACTCTTACAAGTGAAAGGATTCATTTATTACAACTGTCACCTCCTCACCTGCTCAGACAAATCAGCCGCCGGAATCACTAACCAATAGTCAAGGAAACACATATTTAGCCAATTTGCAAGCTCTATTTTCTTCCATTTTGTAATACTACTATATACCCTAATAATAATCTTTTATGCAAGTACAATATCACAAATGGGGGCTCAAGGCAATGGTAAAAGTCTCAGTGGGGTTAACAAGTGCCACCGATGTTCTCCTCGAAAATGCTGAGACAAGCCTACCGTCAATCCAGAGGCTCTGAAATTGAAGTCGTATGTCACACGTCCCCGTCATCGTAGCCCCCGGGAATGCTTCGGCAGCCGAGTGACAGCGGCAAGAGGCGAGTGTCGGCGCCTCAAAATAACCGGAACCCGTGTGCTAAGGGAAAGCAAACCCCTACAGAAAACCACTGGCCCTCCAGGTTGGGGGTTGGGCGTGGGGCCAACAACTCCACGCCGTAAAAAATACCTAGTTACGGAAACCGCAATTATGAAAACTGCGGCCCTATGCCCCACTGGGGGCTCAAAGGACTAAGAGAAATAGACATATCACAAATGCCACAAACAGTAGGCTGAAAGCACTGAACAGGAAGCTTCAAAGAACCTTACAGTACCGCTCGAAACTATGGGACCATTTGCACGCGGTAAAACCTCGTCTTTGCCGAACGTGATTGCCGCGAATTCACCGCGGTGGGACGAAAACCGCAACCGCGGCAAAGACGAAAGCAACCGAAAGCCGCGGGGAATTAGACGCGGCAATGCCTCGGTAAAAATACAATGATGACTAATTACTATACGGGTATTGTCAAACATTATCTCACCTTTCATCCTAAAGAAGCCCTCAAACAAAAGAATTTGTAAAGACTCACCGAATCGGAAACCGAACGACCGATAACAATTCGTTTGGCAGTCACTGACGAAAGTTTCTTTTCTGCATTCTGTGCATTTGGGACATGTTCAGTTTTTGTCACGCTACAGGCAATAATCACAGAGCAAAAGACATAGTTTCAGTTTAATTCTTGCTGTTTACACCACACAGTCAAGAAAGATATTCTATTCGTTTGATAAACCTCCTGATAACCCTTCCTACTGATGTAAAGTGCGCAACAAAGTTCAATCGAAATAGCGACGCTGAATTCAAAATATGCAATCGGATTTCAGTACGGACGCGGAGAAAAGCAAAGTGAAAATCCCTCCAAGTGTATTGCCAATGTAATCCGGATTCGAAAAACTAAAACTTCGTAATAGATTTGATTCGGTATCGAGTGTGAGCGATAAGATCGATTCACTTGGAGCAAACACAAACGCGGAAAATTAACGTAACGCTTAACGTATTTCTATTAATATTTACTTTGGATAATAGGAAAACAGCAACTTTAGCAAAAGTGAAAAGCCCCTTCCGATGTTTTAAAACGTTGAGAGAAGCCGTCGTTTGGACGTAGAAAGGACCGTGCCATGATGAAAACACCGGGAAGATTTCAGTCACGTGCTAGGTAACCAAATTCCTTCACGTGTATCAAGTTTCATTCCGCAACAACACAACGCGGAAAAAAATTATAGTAAGTTAATTTACGGCGATTCTTGGTAGGAAACCTGGACTCTTGCAGTTTGTTATTCAGCCACAACGGGAGTAGTAGTGCCTTTTCACTTATGCCCAACTAGTTCCATTGTAATGCCTTCAAAAAGACCTGGAAGCGCTCTCTTCTTTCGTCGACTAGCATTCGAGCTTTCACTGACCTTTGCAGTTTGCGTTGCTTCGCGTATCGAAAGGAATTGTGCGAGTGAAGTTTAATGAATTGTTTTGCACGTGAAGCAAATAATTTTTGGCATAATCTGAAATATTATTACATTTACCAGTTCAATTCACGAGTTCGCTCACAGAGCGCTTTGATTATTTCCCTTGAGAGCGAGTGCGCTTCCGTGAAATTTATCACACCTAAAACCCGACAATTCGCTTATTGTCCTCGAAGAACATGAAAACAAAGCGAACAATAGCCTATTCAAACCCAACCGCGTCCTGCCTTTCACCGCGGCTTAAGTCAACCGAAAAAAACCTAGGTGAAACCGAGGTTTTTATTGCGGTTAGACGAGGTTTTGCCTAGGTGAAACCGCAGATCAAAACCGCGAATCGACCGAGGCAAATTCGCGGCAAATGGTCCCATAGTTTCGAGCGGTACTGTATGTGTTGAATGACCACTATTAGCTTCAATATCCCCTCTTCCTCCTTTGGCAAGTTAGAAAAGTTGCTTTGCACTGCCTAACAGAGAAAAAAAAATTAACCTGCTCTTTGCTACAGTGCAAGCCCAGAACCCACGAGCGGCTTACAATGTAGGTGATAAAGTATACCTTTTTGGTACCTTTTAACTTAATGTTGGAGATACATGAATTGGACTCGGACTGAATATTGTGTTTTATACAGAAGAAAGGATACCCTTCTCAGCAAGAGAAACTCTGTAATTGTCAAGGAACACCAGTTTGAGTTTGTCCCCAATAATCGGATCATTGTTGACCACTGAAAATTATAAACATCACAAACACATGGCAATTAGTTTATAGCGCCTTTAAAATGTGTACATAAATGCACAGGTCCTGCAAAACAATAGAATTGGTGCAAGAGAAAAAGACAATGTTCATCTGTTCCTGGTGATCAAATGAATATGCTGTTGTCGAACAGTAGCAAGACATACATGTACATGTACAGCTGTAGACTCTAGGCAAAGATGGCTGACATTTTAATATTCCATTGTTAACTTTACATTGAAATTGAAGGGGTGCGTGGAATGAAGTCCTAAGTGATTCTTGATCTCATGTTAAACTCTCCTTTGTTCATAAAGGTAGAACAAGGAAATTTGTTAGGAGAATCTAGCAGTCTATCAGGTGTCACTTAGGGCTTTTTCCATGCACCCCTTCAATTAGCCCAACTAACCTCATTCTTGAGTTAAAATATATATATACATGTATATTTTTTACCTTGAATGAGGCTAATAGGGCTAATTTGGAATGCAAACAAAAGAATAATTATTAAAACATCAGCCATTTTTGCATAAGGTTTGTACAGCTGTAGACAGAAGTTCTAAACAGATTATAAACAAATGAAACTTTGGTCACCTTTAGCAATGTTGTTGAAGAGTTTAATAATCAGTTTGGCCATGTAATAGCCAGGAGCTGCCTGTTGCAAATTAAAATAAAAAACAAAAACAAATATTGTTACAGTACATGTACATGTATTTATTTCACGGAAGATTTTAAGCCAAAATGTATGTGGCAATTTTTTTTAAGTCACTTGTTCAAATCTACATGTGAGATCATACTGAATCAGATATGAACATTTAAAAGTTCACACCAATTTCTCTTCACTGAGTTGTCACGTCAATATCAAAAAGTACAGAGCAAGTAAGATGATTCACATTTTTCCCCCACTTAAAACAGAAATTGATGGAGCTACAATCATGTATAGCTCAAGGGCTCAGAGGAAAATGATGAGAATTCAAATCTCTCCAAAATAAGCTCCAATTACATATAGTTTAGCATAAAAACTGGTTATCGTGTTAGAAACACCTGCAGTTGCATTTCTCTTCTCAAGGCCCGAATTGAGCAACTCAAGTAAAGCATTTCAGACTTCACTTGTTCTCTGTTCCAACAAAAACAATGGCAGTAAACAGCCTATTGCAAATTAATATGAACTATTAATAATAATTTTGAGAAATTTGGACTCTCTTGGGCCATATAAACAATAATTATTATTTATTTAATTTATTATTATTATCATTGAAACTCTGGATACAGCTTTTTTTAATAAGTTAACCAACTTGCCCTTTCCAGTCAGTTACCATGACGATTCTACACTGTACCTTTCCTCCAATCATGACAGTGCGAGGGACAAAGTCCATGTTTGGGTCTGCTTTAAGCCCTACACACAAATAAAACAGGACATTTTAAAACATGTTTAAGTTACTTACAATGCATACTGCAAGGGCAAACAGCAGTCAGCGAAGCAAGCATCTCAACTTAAAACAATTTATTATTACTACTATACTTTGGTGGTCTGCATTAAACAAGACAATTAAACTCACTGATACAGTGACACAGGCATACTCGGTAAAATAAAATCTGAGTTTTCCTAACAGGAGTAAAACCTATGACCTTCCAATAACTAGTTCAGATGCTCTACCAATAAGCAAGTAAGAGGAGACTCATGGGAGCTAGCCCTTGTGACAAACATCCTGTATACTGCTAGGATTTGAATGTCAAACATGCATTGTAAAATCACATTTCTTTCACCGCATATCGACATTCAAATCTTAGCAGTACGCAGGATGTTTGTCACAAGTCCTAGCTCCCACGGATCTCCTGTAGCTCAGTCGTAGAGCATCCATACCATAATCACAGGGTCATAGCTTCGACTCCTGCTGGGAGAACTTGAATTTTCTTTTTCCGAGTATGCCTACGACACTGACGGAAAAAATACATCAGCATGTACATGTAGATATCACCAGGCTTAAAACAAAACATCACAAACTTACTGTTATACATCACAATTACATGAAGACAGTTCATCAGCTGTCGTTTGTACTCATGAATCCGTTTCACTTGGACGTCAAAAATTGAATTGACATTGACCTCAACATCATACTCTTTCTTGATGTAGGCTGCAAGTCTAATCTTGTTTTCCTGAAAATCCCAAATCGACAATAAATAATGTTATTTTGATTCATAACAATTAAATTATGAAAACAATATTTGTCAATTATAATCAAATTATTACTAATAATTAAATTGCTATATGGGAATACATGTAATAGCTGCAATGAAGAAACCTCAGCTATATATATTAACTCAATTACCTGTTTTTTTCTCATGAAGTTATGTCTGAAGGTCCTGTTGTTGACATGCTTCTCCAACATTTTCAGCTTCGAAAGGTCTGTTATCCATTCCTCACCAATTTTCTGCAGAATGAAATGATGAATAATTGTTACCAGAAAAGGTGAGAAATAATATTGTGATTCACTGTCAGGCTAGTGATGCACAAATCATTTTTATAACAATTTCACCTCGCAGATGAGGTCTGACAGTCCAGGATTGCACAGAAGAAGCCAACGACGAGGTGTCACACCATTCGTCTTGTTCTGAAACTTCTCGGGAAACATTTCATAGAAGTCTCTGAATCTAAAAAGAAAAGAAATCAATCGAAACAAACTTTTTCACCATCAGATTAGTTGTTGTATTAGCGTTAGACTTAAAAGAGGGGTCTCGGGTTACAAACCTGTATTTTCAACACTCAATTCAAAACTGAAAACACCCTATAATGCACAGTGGTTTAAATGTGTCGGGTAAAGCTCAAATATTTTGTACATACCATCATAAAGAATGAAAGATACTCTGAGTATGTTCATTGTGTCAAAATATTTAGACAACAAATAACAAAAGCTAATTAAGTTGGAAAAAAGTTACATTTTGGTACAAACTATACCATCATTAGACTAAGAATATGCATACAAGGTAGATCTTAAATAGTGCGTTAACAACAATATTTAGGAAGTGAAACAAAAAGTATACTCATGAGAAAAGGCAAAGTTATCTGCTGGATTTCAATCCATTGTTAAGAGAAGCTGTACTTACACAGTTGTTTTCAAAAGTTCAGAATGTAGAGCTGCCACACCATTGATTGTGTGAGAACCTACAATGCACAGGTGTGACATGTTGATACGTTTTTCAGGGCCTTCCTCTACCAGTGACATCCGTCGCATTCTTTCTATATCTCCTGGCCACCGCTCTGTTACTTTCTTATTCAAAGAAAAAAAAAGAGTGCAGACCAAATTAAAAGTTAAACAATGATACATACTCAGAAGAAGAAAATCTGAGTTTTCCCAAAAGGAATCAAACCTATGACCTTCCAATCAGTAGTTTGGATGCTCTACCACTGAGCTACAGCAGACTTGTGGGAGCTAAGGCCATTAATTAGCCAACTAGGTTCATGTGACAAACATCCTGCACGCTGCTAGGATGTGTTAAGCCTGGTGAATGAAATGATAGTGTAATAGTTTAGAAATTACCTTTAGGAAAAGGGAATTGATTTCATAGATGATTTGAAGGTGTCGTGGCAGAATGTACTCCAGCATGTGAACAGGCCATCTCTCCAGAGCTTCAGGAAGGACAGTGTGATTGGTGTAACTGAACGTTCGAACACAAATGTCCCAGGCCTGAAAAGGAGTTTGCAAAAATTTTGGTCATTATGATACACAGGTAGATTGGTCATACCAGCATCTTCTCATGGATGCAACATTGCATTCACTGGCTAAGCTTGACTGGAAGAGAAACAGAAAATTATATACCAGTATTCTCTTAATACTACTTTGTGCTATCATGACATCTACCAGTTTTACTAAGTGACCAACCAACTGACCAACCATCTGAATAGTTTTAAGAACCAGTGGGAAAGATTGGCACTGACAAAAAGTCAACTCAGCTTTTTTATACCTTCTCGCTTGCTTCCTTTTCTTGCCGTTTGGACATTTGGATTGTTTTGTTGGTTTTGTACATGTATAGATCTGGCCACAGTTGTTCAAAGGCCGGATAAATTTATCCGCTAGATAAGGCACCATTCAGGGTCTAAAATATACTTCACGTTAAACGTTGTTCAAGGTTTTCGTACACTCCCAAACTTAACTGTGGTTAAAGTGTGCATATTCTCTTGTACACGAGGAAATACTGAAATATTTGCATGGATTGAAACTGTTGGATAGTGACTTATCCACTGGATAAAGTTATCCGGCCTTTGAACAACTGGAGCCTGTTTTGCTTACTCTTCGTTTGTTTGGCTCGGTGTTAGTCTGTCAATGTTTACAAATAGTATTTTGTTTTTGTTGCTTGGATGGTTTGCCTTGTCTGCAGGTTTACATTTCTGTTCAAGGTGTTGCTTGCTTGTTCATTTCTTTTTTTGAGTTCATATTCTGTGCATGGTTGATTAATAAATTATTACTTGTTGAGGTTTTCACCTGTTTGTTTGTTCGTTTGTTCATACATGTAGCTTACCTTGTCCCATGTAAGTTTCTCAACGTCTATGAATACCCTCATGAGCTCTGGAATTGCTAGGGAGGGGTGGGTGTCATTCAGCTGAATTGCAACCTTTCAAGGAAAGGAGAATAAGTATTGCTACAAAGAAGAAAACGTGATGAGCTGGGTGTATGAAGGGCCAACATGTATGTCGAAGTTTGATGTTTATCAATAATTATTGAAAGATATGACCAAATTGTGGGAAAATACTGGGTCTGAGGTTCTCAAATAAACTGTTATACAGGATGGCCATAGACCAAAAATGAGATAGAACAGAGACAGATTTGAACAAAGATTTTTTCCTACTTTCTTCTCAAGAATGTTCTCATTTTTGGTATGTGGTCTGCAGCAGATCATATTTTGCAACCAGGCTGGCAAATTTAATGACATGAATCAAGCGCATTTTACCCCACCTTCATCGATAAATTAACCACTACTTTTACAATTAATTAAAGGGCTCGGAGCATACTTGTAACCGACCTATGTTTTGTGATAAAAATGGAAATAATGCCCATAATCATAGTTTTTTTTTTCTGTTACTGTAAACAAAGTGCAAACAGCGGCTAAGATATTGGAGCAACATTTCCTGAAGGAATTTCAGGCCACATGCAAAACTTCCGGTAAATCTGAGCTAAAACAACAAAAAGCCATCCGAAATGCGACATAGGTCGGTTATGCTCTAAGCTCCCTAATTATTATAATTATTATCCTGCTTGAGCAATCTTGTGGAATATCCTCTGATTTTAGCCAACTAGGCCTATGGCCTCATTAGTTAAGTATCGGACAACATTCTGCGCGATTTCACAGGATAATAATTATTGTTAAAATTAATACACCATGGCTGCTAGACCAATCAAAACTCTGGAATTGCATTATTCAATGATCACATTAACAATGGTGATTATACTATTTTTTATGGCTTTTCAATACCTACTTTGTCAGGAAAGTCTTCAAATGTAGTCCTAACAGCTTCTTTGGAACCAAATTTGGGAGCTTTATATCTTCTAACAATATCTGTCAGTGTTGCCGAGACCATGAAGTATTGCTGCTTCAACCGTAACTCCTTCCCTTCAAAAAACTAAACCAAGTGCAAATTACTGTTAGTAGTTAATTTATCTAGCAAATTTGCTAAAGGTTGCTATTAAACAAAATTAATATTATGGAATACTAAATAAATGAACTCTACAACATGATAAACGTAACAGAAAAATAACATAGTTTGACTAAAACTCGTACATTTGTGACCTTGCACAGGAAAACGTACTTTAACGCTTATCCATTAAACGGTCAATGGCGTTAAGTATCCGTTAGTCATCTGTTAAAGAACTGTATCAAAAACGTTAGAGGCATTAGCGTACCCGTTAAACGTTCACATCAAACCGTTAGAACGGTTAGCGTAACCGTTAAAGAGAATTTGGTAGCCGTTAGGAAAATCCAGTATCCGTTTAACGCGTAAAGTAGCTGTTAAGAAACTTTGCATCCGTTAGAACAGATGAAGCGCTCTCCATCCTTAATGCTATCCGCTAAACGATGTCACAAAAACAGTTAATTTGAACCTTTTTTTAATTCCCAAGTCCACTTGCTCTACAATATGACGTCGAGAAATAACCCCGAAACTATTGTGCCTTTTTTAATCAAGGAAATCGCTTCCTTCACTGTATAGTGGACAGGTATTCCAGTCATCTGTCAGAGGAAGACACGGTTACAATTTAAAATGAAGAAAACGTGACATTGCCTTTTGAGATTCGATGATCTCGATAATAATTATGCAAATATTTAACGCTACGCCGAAGATGTAAACAAAGTCTGCTCATAGGCAACGAACGGCCACGTTGAAGTTTCCCCGGTTCCTTGCCGAATTCTACCGTAAACGTTGTACGTTTTTAAATAAGGAAATGCTTTTTGCGAAGTTTTCATTCAAAAGATCGAAGTACAATCAAGTATAATCTTGCGCAGCGAAGATATTTCAGAAGCGATCGTGTTACATTCCGCGAAAAAGCCGCAATCTTGGGTCAATCTTGTCCACATGCTCCAGCGTAAGAGTCGATCGATTGGAAGGCTGCTCTGAATCGAATTTATAAAGCCAAACATGCCAGCACTGCTTATGGTTTATGGGCAGTGTTGGGTTTAGTTTCGTTTGAGTCGCTTCACTTGTTTCCTTCAATCGTTTTGTCTCGGGCGGGTTTTCCCTTCTAACTGTAAATCGTTACCGTATTGTTTTCGCCATCGGCTGCGCCTTTTTTTGTCATAACTCCACTGAACCCTTAAACGTTTTCAGATGGCCGTTAAGCAAACCGTTTAATGCCTTTGCAGCATCAGTTAGATATTTTGCTCCACCATTTAACGGCCCAAGATATCCGTTAGAGCAGATTGCGCAACCGTTCAAACGCTTTTGCAATCCGTTAGGCATTGCTTATTATCCATTAGAACGTTAGAACAAAACGTTAAAACGCTTTGGAGGCTGTTAACCAATCGTTACCTATCTGTCCAGTTTTCCCGTTTAACGGATAAGCATTAAAGTACGTTTTCCTGTGCACAGTTGCATTTATGTTCACTGTAAATATACATGTAATTCTACAAAAGTCAAAGATATCTTGCATTTAAGAAATAAATTAGCAGTTTTCTATGGTCGATACTTCTGAACATTTTATGACATCATCTTATGGTTTATAAGAGTATAGACCATAGAAAACTGCCATCGATTTGCTTTTTTTTTTTTTTTTACAACAACATGGAAAAAGAAGTCAAGCGGAATTGGCTTTACATGTATTTTCTGTTGAGAAAGCATGCGCATTACATCTGATGTTATCTTTATTGTCTGTACTCTCATAAAGAATAGCTGCCAGCCAATCAGCACGCGGGAATTTTGACAGTTATTATAAAAAAAAACATTTCTTACATTGTCATTTGGGTATAAAACTCTTGAAATGTTCTCCGCCAAATTCCTGTCCAGAACAGCCTTGATATAATCCCCACCATTAACTGAAAACAATCAATTGTTGAGAAAGATATCTTTATCAGTCATTGGAACAGGTATAGTGTACACAGTCTGGGGAAACACATGAGTTTTCCTAATACGCATGACCTGCTACATAATGTAGGTCAGCTGCTCTAACACTGAGCTAAAACAATACTGTATAAATTATTTACAATCACATTTCTTTCATTATACTATGTTACTGTTTCAAAGGAGGCCAATAATTGAGGCTCTCAAAGCACTTTTCACACTTTACCTTCAACTTCAAATTTTTACAATTTTCTAATATTTTTATCTTCTTCAGTTTGGCTTCTACATTGTATGACTTGTGAACATAATTTACATGTACACGTGGGTTCCAAGGAAGACATAAATGGAATTTCTGCCAACCCTTACATGTACATGTACTCCTTAGGTTAAATTATAATAGATGTGATAGTATAATATTATTTTTTATGTAACATTGTACATGGACAAGTGCTATCTTAAACACTAATACCATACATATTGGAACTTTGTGATAGCTGAATATGTACACTGTAGCAGTATTCAAGGGCTTCACCAAAGGAAGTTGTAATTAATCAGTACTTACTAGTAACACATAGCCTTTTGCAAATTAATACTTACAGTAAGAGAGATCAAAACCCTTTGGAGATTTTGCGGCCCACAGTCTCATTGTGTTACAAGTGTTGTTGCCATACCCAGGTATGGGCTGATCGTACGGCATTGCATATACAGTGCTGGTATCCACCCAGCGGTGGTTTTCTCCACTCGTATCAGATTCCACTTTGCCATAAAACTCAACAGGAATCATGTACTCTGGCCTGGCTTTTTCCCAAGGATTGCCAAACTTGAGCCAGTCATCAGGTAACTCAATCTGGAAAAGGTCCAAATTTAAATTGCTTTTCCTATGACCTTCAGTCTGTGAGCTATACAGTCACGTACACTTGATATTAGCCTACTGATGCAAAAGTCCAAAGCCTCTGACATGAATGTGGCTAAATGTAATTTAGGCAAAGTCAGGCTCAAGCCAATGCGGTCAGCGATCAGGTTTGTGGCAGTACGTGATCTGTGGGGTGGTCCATAGGTCTTGGCAGGGCAGGTTTGTGTTGCGTAAAATATTTAGCTTGCAATTTAGCTGATCATCATGGATTGTTTGCGGTGCACTGAATGGTTGTGGATCCTTGCCCCACCACACCCACCCTCATTTTGGCTAGGGGATTCCAGGTACATGTAAGTATTGTCTGTTCCACTGAATTTTTCAGTGTGACAGTGTCTGGTGGGGCTGCTTGCTGGGATGGTTCCTGTTTGCAGGGTTGCCATGGATACATCTTGGCATGCCTCAGTCATGTGAGGCCCCCAACTGAGTATACAGGCACCAGCTTCCCAAGCTCATCTATTTGCAATGAGTTTAACTGTTGTTCAAAACACAATCACATATAACCCATTCACTCTCAGTCATTTCAGCAAAAAACACATTTTTGAGTTAGCAAAATTAGTAACATTTTCTGCTACTTCTTAAGCAAATTGGGACCAAATTGTCTAAAATACACTTTGCAGTCTACAACATCAGACTTGTTTAGCATCTCTTTCTTAAATCAAGAAACACTTAAATCTGCAAAATTTTATTTTGGGCATGCGCACAATTCTAATTTATGCTCAGTCTTGTTATTTCTGTTTCTGCTGGTGTCTTAGCCGCTAAACAAAATTGATGTTCCATGTGTTGGAAGAAAATTGGCTAAAAAAGGTGATGTACATACATGTATAAGGAAAGGTACCATCAGTGTAAAGGAAGGAAAATTATGCATCCAAGTTTTCAAATTATCTGGAACTCAGATTTTTTTATCCGAGTCTTTGTTTCTCCCTTATTCACATTTATATCTTGTTGTTGTTGTTTGTCCGTTAATAATAATTTCAATAATAATAATAATGATTTCTTAAAACATAAACAAGCGAAAATTAAAGTTAATAGCCGACATTTTGGCGTCATAGTGACACCATTCTCAAGGCAAAGTGGATAAATTAATGCGAAGTAAAGTATAGACTGAAATAAAGTAAAGTATAGAAATCAAATCTTCGCATTAATTTATCCACTTTGCCTTGAGAATGGTGCCATGATGACGCCGAAACGTCGGCTATTAACTTTAATTTTCGCTTGCTTATGTTTTAAATAATAATAATAATAATAATAATAATAATAATAATAATAATAATAATAATAACAATAATAATAATTATCTTTACTGAGGAAATCAATTTCACTAATAAGTGATTTACGAAAGAGTCCTCGAAAATCAAAAAAGAACACACACACAAAAAAAAAGAACAATTAAGACTAATAAATGAATATATAAAAATTAGACTAAAGGCTATTTACATTTCTTAACACTCTTTTAAAACTAGCTAATGATGGGCTCGGTCTGATTGGAAGGTCTAATTGAAAGGTCTGAGGTCTAATTTTTATAAAAGGACCAAACATCCCAATTTAATTTTCAAGCCCCATGGAACAGGCACATGTACACTATAGCTGATGTTGGAGAGCACTTTCTTTGCACACTGATTTATCCATGTATCCAGAAGAGTGTCCTCAACTACAGGAGTTCAGTTTTGGAGACTGGTTAAATGGTAACTAATTATTTTCGAAAGAAATAAGCACCTGATTTCCATGACTGTCAATGGCTTGTTTGAATATTCCGTATTCGTATCTGATGCCATAACCATATGCAGGATAGCCTAGAGTGGCCAGGGAGTCTAGGAAGCATGCCGCCAATCTTCCAAGGCCACCGTTTCCAAGACCAGCGTCTTCTTCCACTTCCTCTAGCTCTTCCATTTCAAGACCAATCTGTTAAAGAAGACAAACAGGTTTAAGCCTAGTTCTTACATGTACTTAAAGGCGCACTGTCATGGCGATTTTACTGTATTTTGGTCGAAACTGATAAATATTTTGCAAAGAACCTGGTTTGTAGCATGAAATTGCTCTTACAACAACAGGAAGAAAATAGTAAAGTTTTTCTCCTAGGAAGAACAAACTATAATCAGTTTTTAGCGACTTGTCTAAAGTACAGGTGTACACAAGAAGAACTTGGAAAAGTTGGCCAATTTTTTCAAGTTGCGATCCAGTTCCATCCTAGCCATCCACAGCCAAGAAATAGAAACTACTACTCTCAATAATTATTATTGAGAGTAGTAGTTTCTATGCAATAGTAGGGTTATTGTTAATATTACTCAACCATTATTTTAACGATTCTGCTGAAAACAAATACGTTTTTAAGCTATTCATAGTGACACTAAAAATAGATGACACTGCGCCTTTGAACCTGGGGGCATTATTTCTGTAATGGACAGACTGGTACTACAGTATAGTGTTCTTGCCAGGATTTTGAATTGAGAGGGTCCCAGGGCCCTCCTGCCTGATAAATAGGGGCCCTGCAGGAACTTAATAAGGTCAAAGTTAATTGCGATCCGTGACTGGCTTGGAAAAATTCCCACCTTTCGCTGCGCCATGTTGTTTATGAAAACAAAGAAAAAACCACCAGGAACTAAAAAAAAAAAAAACCCACAATCCACGTGGTCTACATGATCCATGATGGCGGCCATTAAAATTAAGTCATACTGAATGAGCTAACAGAGGTTAAACTGCTTGAAGGCTTTAAAATGGTACTTTTGATGCATTGAAAAAACTGATTTTGATTGTCAATCGAAAAATTGTACACCAAATTCTATAAAACAGTCCACTTTGCTTGTAGCGGCAGATCTGAACTTGTGCACCATCAAGGGTACACTATACATTTACTTGGCTTCTAATGCGCCATTTCAACAGTGACAGTATAATATTAAGGAGAAAAACAGTGTATACTCCTGTAAACACAAATTACTGATTAGATTACATGTAGTTCATTAAGCGGCAGATTGAAAATGTAAAAAGTAATGTACATGTAGTGTACAGAGAAATCTGCTATCAAGACAAGACCTACTAGTAAAGAGTTTTTACCTGATACATAGCTTCATCACATTCTCCCTGAATCCCCAGATTGATCATGGTGTTGGTCAGAGCACGGCCCATGTAATACTCCAGGGAAAGATAATACACACGCTGTGTATAAATAAAGGGAAGAGGGACAGTGAGATTAAACCAAGATCATGAGTTTTGATCTTACTACATGTGTTAGTTTAAGCATGTCACAGGTAAGAAAGAATTAAAAATCTGAGGGTTCGCGTCAAGAGTTGAATCCCCGACCTTTCCACATCAGTTGCATACTTTAACCAGGTCATCTACCAGGGCCCAGTTGTTCAAAGCCCGATAAAGCTAATCCTGGATTAACAAGACCTTTTGTTTTCAAGAGTTAATTACTCAACAATAAAGATTTTTCACTAACTTAACATTAGAGTTTAAAAACAATTTTAACAAGCAAGCAGGAAAACTTGGTTATCTCTTAATCGTGGATTAAGATTAAGGTGGCCGAACACAGTTTGCGCGCGCTTTACAGATTCTGTTAGCGATGCAATTAAACGCGCGCTAGGGTTGTGGTACGCAAATACAGCGGTCAATAAAGTGATCCCTCAATTTCACATGCATGAAATGGATAATAAAGTTAAGTTTTGATCCTAAATAACTAATTTTCTTGTTTCTGGACCCTTTTTCTTTTCTTTCCGAGCAAAAAAGTCATTCACCAAGACTTTTTGCATGCTTTTCATCTTTGCCATGAAACCCAATTAAAGCCACGCATGCGCATTTGACCAAAAAATTGAACTGTTTTCTAAAGAACCGCTCATTAGAATTTGGTGACATTTTGCATGAAAATAAATCCCTAAAAGCGTAACTCGCCTACAAAAAGAAATCTAAACCTAACAGAGGGTATCTTCACAAAACATTAAAACGCAAAATCAATATTTACAGGAGATCTCTCTGTTAAAATTACATGAAAGTAGTGCAACTGAGTCAGTGTGTTGGGATTTTTTCTGGATACAAAAAAATGGAAAAAATCTAATGAGTACATTTTCTAAAAATAAAGGAAACCTACTATTTATGGACGTTTAATAGTTTGCGACGTTGCCATGGAAACGGTACTTAGCTCAACAAGATGTACGAAAATACATTCCTTCTTAGTTAGTCTTACACCATACGAATTTTGGGCGTCCAGAAGTACATGTACATAGTTTCCATATAACGTCTTTTAACACCTGTACACTAGAAAACTGTATTCGGCCACCTTAATCGGCTTTCAAACAACCAGGCCCAGGTTATTAACAAGAATGGTGTCCTGCATATACATTGTTCAGTTCCAGAAAATATCCAACCCCCCATCCCCTTAGGAAATTCCAATTTAATTAGCCTCATACTTATCTTCTAAAATTTTGACTTTTAAGACCCCCCTCCCCCTGGGAATTTCCAATGACCTTCCATGGGGTGGGTATGGATTTTCTCTGGAATTGCACATTATACAGCTGTACATGTGTACATACTGTTCTAAACCTTTAGCTTGGTTCGATATGATCACAAACGATTGTGGATCATCACTGGATCACAGATTGCAAATACTGTAGATCTGCAATCATACAGTATACATGTAGAACAAGATGCCTATACTGGTACAGTATTTACGCGAGATGCTGAGGCTAATTCATTTATTCCAACTGTATGCTTCGCCGATTGATAAAACTATTCTTGCTAATGGAATATTTTGAGTCAAGAAGATCGCGTTGTTAATTCCCTTGTGTTACGCTACTAAGGGTCTCACCGGAAATTTTGGAAATTATACTTTATCTTGCAAACCACTTCATTTGAAAGCAGGTCTTTATATTATATTACCTAAGTACACTACACCCCTCCCCACTGAGTATAAATTTATGATACACTATTTATAATGTCATGTCTACCTGAATATACATGTAAGACATGTACAAATGAGCTTATTGGTAAATGCCATTCTATAGTCTTAATGTCTACAATAGTAAAGTTTAGAATCGGGTGCAAAAAACAGAAGGAACAAAAAACATTTTGTTTGTTCATGTTGTGACTTTTGATTCCTATAACAATCTTAGCTCCTTTCAGTTGAGACTCTTTTGTATGGATTTCTATATTCTTCAACCATTGACTGGTATCTTTGATCATTTTATATACATAAAAAATTGGCTTCAATTTAAAATAAACAGTTTAGCCACAGTATTTTTAGGATCAAACTGATCCTTAGAAATGATGACTTTTCAATCCTGAGTTTTAAGACCTTATGCTCAAGTTTTACAAGATTTGTCCTGGAATTCTTTGTGATTCCAATTCCTTTGCAGAAAGAAATAATACAGAAAGCACATTGCAAGAAATTAAAAGGGAAAGTTATCTCACTATAAGTAGGTTGCCAACCAAATTTCGTGGAATGTCAAATAATTAATTATTTTTATTGTTTGCAATTGTAATGAATGATCATTAAAAAAATTTTGTCAATTGTATGCAAATTATATTGATTCTTGTTTTCTGGTCATTAATTCGAAAGCATCGACCATGTTAGTTTGAATAAATTACAAATTTAACAAAGCAGGTTAGTCTGGACGTTTGCTCCTAGCATATAAAACCTAAAAAATGCAAATATTAAAGATATTGACATTTTAAGGTCACATAAATTTGACCTAAAGGCTGTACATGCAGTGCAAATAATTATTTTCAGGTTTTTCTGTCACGGTTATACCCATTTAAAAGGCATTGAAAGCAGATGCATATATTATTTTTAATGACTTTATACTCTTTAGAAATGCTCCAAAACACAAACACAACCAATACTGAAGCAGATGTGGTTTTGATTAAATCTTTCAAGACAGGACAGCTGGGGATCGAGCCGAAGGAAATTATTTTACCGACGTTTTTGGTGTTTATAGGAATTCGAATGCATTAATAAAAGACATATTTACTTCACTTTGACTCAACAATAAACAATAGCAAGTCTGTCCCAGTTTATAGAATCAAAACACGAGAGCCCTACAGTGTGTGACGAACCAGTATTCGATAAAAGCCACTTTTAGCTGCTTTTAGCACAGAGCAGAACTTTCTCACGTAGACTTACGATTTTTTAACCTCGCTGCTGTTCATTGATTTGTACATTTTTCCGATTTTTATGAGCTGTAAATTGAAAGGAAAAGCAAGATTTTCGTTGACATTAAAACTCACCTGAGATAAGTTAGCATTTCAAATTTCAGATCACTCCAAACTCAAGGCACAATATCTTACCGCGAGTGTATGCAAAGTAAACAGTCGCATTACATCTGTGCATTTAAAGCAAAGCAAAAAACAAGCTAATACCTTCGGATCTTTCTCATAATAAGACTGCTGTGACCGAATCCACTTTCCAACTAAATGATCCTTCACAGTGTGAGCCAGGGAGTTGTAATAATCGCGTTTCGTCGCGACATTTCGATCCTTCACAAGCGAGTAGTGCAAATGGCGGTTGAAGGATTCCTTGATGCTGGTAACATCCTCCACAACTGGGAGCCTTCGCATTGAGATTTGCTTTTTCCTTTCTGAATCTGTTAACGGTTTCTCGCCCATGGTGCCTCAAACACTGAGCAAAACAACTGACAACTGGTCTAAATTTTACTTTCCGAAGGTCTTCAACCCAGCTCAACTCCAAACATGGAACCTTCACAAGCTAGGAACCAGTCTCCAGCGATGTGCCGCGTCTCGATGAGTTTTACCAACATGCGAGGCAGGGCACCATGCGAGGCGTGCGAGGCATGCGAGGCAGACGTGCGAGGCATGAACAAAACATGCGAGGCATGCGAGGCATAAACAACCCCAACATAAACTGCTAACCGTTAAGCTAACCGGGGAGCTATTTAAGCTAACCTGCGTGCTGTTTAGGCTAACCGGAGTGCTCTTTAGGCTAACCGGAGTGTTTTTTAGGCTAACCTGAGTGCCTCACACGTCTGCCTCGCATGCCTCGCACGCCTCGCTGCCTCGCACTTTGTAAGGACCCCGTCTCGATCGGGCCACCGCTGAACCAACGGTTCAAAGTCGGTTTCATGGTCGAAAGTTTACTGAAAGAACAGGTTCATGGTAAACTTTCGACCATGAAAATACCTTCTACCCGACTAACTGCGGCCCTGAATCTCCGAAGATGAAAAAAGGCTATTGCGTATATAGCGAAAATGCTGGCAGACGTTTTAAGGACATGTTTGCCCCTTCGAAAACTAAAAGAATTAATTTTCCAGTTTGACGAAATTTTAAGCTAAAATTTTTGATGAAGAAAACTGCAGATTTTCTTCACGACTTAATCCGAATTTCTATCTGAGACGAGATATTAAAGGCCATCCCAATGAATACATATTGTGGTTCAATTTTATCCTTGGTTTAAATTTTATTTTATTGATATACACCGAAAGAAACCTTGAGATGAATGGTATATGTTGCGCATGCGCGATGCTCTTGGCTGGTGGTTAAAACGAATGCTTAGCAGAATGTGTCTATATTCCAAAAACAAAACCACCCGCAACGAAAATAACAAAAGCGCCATACAAAATCCAGGAAAATTTTTTAGCCCTAACGGTCAACTAAAAAATTCGCTGGTATGAACTTTCATTTCGTCGCCGAAAAAAAGTGCTCTGACGTTTAGCAGTAAAAGGGTGTAAGAATATATTAAAGAAGATGCCGAAGAAAGCCTAGGTACAAGTGATATTTTAAATGGAAATGTTTTAAAGTAGGTAAATCGGTTGTCCTGGCAACCTTTGTCCCAGAAGGGTTTTTACTTTCATTCTTTTTTCCCTTTTGTATTTTTCTTCTCAAGCAAAGTTGGGCCGTAAGGGGAGTAAGGATGACTTTACATGGGGCTAATAAAATTTCCACTTGCCGTTATACAAAGTTTAAGCATTGAATACTTTGCTGAACAACTGTCTTTTGAATGGTTACCCCCCGTCGAGTCCGCGCCATTAATATAAAACCACAAGTGTTCTTTTGAGTGATCAACTAGACCGTAATTGCAGCCAAACTGCACCCTTACCGCTATTTTTGTTGGCAGTTTTCTCACTCTATCTGCTGATAAAGTCTCTACCAAACTGTCCGCTGTTTGAGGAAAGTATAAATTTCTTGCAAACATTAGTCTTTGGGTAGACTAACTCCTCCCCTCCCCTCCCCCCCCCCCCTTCCCTCCCTATCTTCTCTCCTCAACCTCGTTCCCAGGGCTTTTCCCGCCCGCCCCCCACGAGAAGGGAAAAGCCCTGGGAACGAGGTTGTTCTCTCCTGTCGCCCAAATTTTGGGTGAACTGACTAGATGGTATTTTAACTGATTCAATCTCTTAGTTTGGGTGTATTTTAAAAGAAGCCAATCTAGAAGTCAAACCAAAGTTTCCTAGTATCGAGCTGTAAAAGAGTTCAGTAACCGCTAGATTTATAGATAAGAAACCGGAAACGTAACTTCTTACACACCCTAACAAGCGACTTCAGACCTTTTAGTTGACTTTCGTGAGAAAGGGATCTGGATGGACAATTTATTTGAGTGCATTGCGGATCATTTCCCAAGACAATGATGTTTAGAAGATTGACTCAAAAAATTTTCTTGCGTTGGGGAAATACTTTGCTTATTCTTTTTTTCTGTCAACACTCTTACAACTCAAGTCAGTCCCGTCACCAATTTTATTTCTTTCACAAAGAAACTAAAACACTACTCCATGTTTCTTGGTGAAGTACATGATAACCAGTACAGATTTTTGTGATGCGTTTGTTGTTTTTGAAACAAAAAAAAGCTGTTTTCTTATCGAAGGATTGCATTTCTTTGTTCTTTACGTAACTTTACTTTACCTTACTTTAGGCTTATGGCCTTTGCGACATTGAAGCTCTGCTTTTCAGTTCCTTGCGATTGTTACTGCACCAGAATGTAACCCATGGTGTTGATGTACTTGTCTCCGTTATCTCCTCCATATTTAGCCACGTTTCCACACGTGCTGGAGTCGTCATGTATCCCTCCAGTACCAAAACCGATTCTGGAATCAGGAGTAAGGCAGTCATTTTGATTATTAGCAAGGATACCGATTCTGGCTCTGGGGGAATCACCATAGTAACCCACAGTGTTGAACCCTTCTTTGTTACAGTTTGGCTGCAAGGATGCAGAAGAACCGAGAAGCGACTTCCACGTGTTACGACCCAGTGAGGTGGCGCGGTAATTACCATCAGCAATTAGTGAGTACAGGGAGTTGGCGCGCTTGGTGATGAAAATGAATCTTGTCTGATGTCCGATCTTCATACCCAGACAGATCTTGTGGAAGGGTGTGTTCCAGTAGGTTGGTAGCTTTGTCTCATGATTGTCAAACAAAGTCTTTCCTCCTGGAAGGTTGAAGTCGACCTGGTTGCTCCAGAATTTGGAAGTGAAGTGAAACGTTGGCTGAGTAAAAAAATAACAAAATAATAATAAAAATAAAAAAACGTTTAGGAAAATGACTGAAAGTTACATCATTCCCATTTAAACTAATTTGGCGAAAGTTTGCTTTGAGAAATCTGTTTTGAGTGCATTCTGAGTTTCTCTACTTAATTTTATTGCCTTAATTAATGTTAACACTTTCCAATCATTTTGGAATGAGAAAGAATATTTTGATTTATTTCCAGTGAGCGGATGTGTGGAAAATTGCAGTAAGTTACATTATTCACATATCCATCTGTCGAAAAACAATTTGTCGAAAGTTTACTGTGATAAATCTGCTTTGAAAGCATTCGGAATTCAATTTTCGAATCACTTTCATCACCTTCATTAACATTCTTCGAGTATTTTAAAAAAGCAGATTTTGAATGATTTCCCGGCGGAGAGTTAACGCTCAAAAATTTAAAACTGAGGATCCACACTGATATCTCGTGACAACTCGTGGAGGTACAAAAGACATTTTCGCAATTCTTTCAAATGTACGGATCAAGACTATATTGATGTGCCTATTCCTACATACACGTCAGCAAACAGTTGGTTGTCATGTGATACCTTATGGCCATCAATTTTCATGACCAGCGTCCATCCGCCTCCTCCACATGCTCCAAGCCCATGGCGTGACATGTGACAGTACACAGGAACCTTCCCAGAGGGAATTTGGAGTAAATAAGCTTTGTTTCCTTGGGACCTAATAAAAAAAGAATTGTATTCCTTTCAGCACTAAGCTTGACCTCTTAGAAAAATATGACAAAATTCCGATTTTTACTTAAATATCTGCCGGCATTCAATTGCGGTGATAATGAATCTAGTTTATCCTTCCTTCCTTTTTGACGTAGATATGGAGGGAATCTGCTACCAAAGATGCCAAAGGTGCGAAACGCTCGCTTAATAACAATAAAAAAAACTTTGCAAATGTTTGACTAAAGGAAGCTCTGTTAAAATTTCACAATATCAGTATGAGCCGTGTATGAAACAACATTATCTCCCTCATTTAACATATCTTGAGTTATGCCATCATTATATAACTGCTAAAATATACAAAGAATCACAATAAAATTAAAGATGCTAAGCGCTTTGCATTTCCTGACATCGGCTGACATCGGCTGCCTGCAATTTTTCTACTTACTTGTGGTTATTGTAAATTTCCTTGCACGAGACAAAGGACTTTCCTGCCAAAAAGAAAACGATAGAAAAACGTTAAGAAACAAGCACAGAGAGAAAAGCAAAAAATATAGTTAGAGCTAGAGATTTTCCCATTAGTTTTACACGGAAGAACCGTGACCCTTCCCTCCGCGCCACAAGCCTTGCCGAGTCAGTTCATCGCCGACTGTGCCTCTTGGAGACTCGAAGCGAGAAGCGTGCGCCAATCTTTCTCCGTAATGATCTACACAAAATTTACCAGGCTTGACGGTGGGTTTCCCTTGAGAAATGGCATTTACGGCAGCTATGAGCTTATCAAACTTGATTCCCAGAGATTTTATGGCTTTCTCGACAGCGTTTGAGGAAGTCTGCCACGCAACCTCGGTGGTTACAACCACGAGTACAAAGAACCAAACGTTAAGGAGCACTCGCATTTTGTCGATTACACTGTTCATACACGTACTTCCTAAAGATTCCGCTCGCGCAGTGTCTCAATTGAGTTGTTATGATCTATAGTGCAACTCATTTCTGTTGGGGATGTTTTGGAACTCGAAAATTTTCCTGATTGCAGTCAGCTACAGCCAATGAAAGTTAACCACATTTCTAGTAACTTTTAATTCACTCACGCTACTGTTTTCTTTTTTGAGGATAAGTCGGTTTTGAAATGAATCACTCGAGATTCGCACTTTTTCTTTAATTGTAACAGTTAATTAAATAGCATCGCGAAGATTATTTCAGAGAAAAGAAATTTTTTTACGACAACCACTAGTTCAGCCTAGTCAATTTATATTAATCAATATACTGAAAGGTCCGAAATCTGACGGTAATTAATTCAGATAATTTCGTTTTCTCCATCAAGACACAACAATAGAAACATTCAATTCTTAAGTTGAACTCAGTAGAATATTTCAATAATGTCGCGGCATGTATCCATGGTTCTCGTAGGAATTCCGTCCGCTAAATTA
The DNA here is from genome assembly GCF_977016875.1 of Pavona decussata. Lineage (NCBI taxonomy): Eukaryota > Metazoa > Cnidaria > Anthozoa > Scleractinia > Agariciidae > Pavona > Pavona decussata. Next base: position 4,842,634 of record NW_028145439.1, on the reverse strand, counting down.
TTAGTACAAGGTTCACTTTTTGTACACAAGAAAGACCATTCTCTCTTACTAATTATTGAACTCTAAAATGGCGCCGCTCTCAAGTAACATCAGTCCCGCTCATCCGATTTTGAGGCGGACGCGGTGCAGAAGGCTGTTTTTGAAACATAAAAAGAGCACGATCGGGGCGATAGCAACAGAAAGTTGACTGTTATGGAATTCACTTCTTCGGAGGTGAAGTTGTCAACAAGGCTTCCGCAACAAATGATGTTAGTAATTAAAAAATACGTGTGACGACTTATTTTAGAAACATTATTTGCTGAAGGAAGTAAAAGCTGCGAGCTTAATTCATCTTGCTGTCAATTTCATCTCCGAAGAACTGAATTCCATAACAATAAAAGGAGCAAATCGCTTAATTGAAAAGCAAAAAGAAGAATTTTTGATCCAACATTGGAAAAAAAATTCTTTTGAGAAATCTGCGGCGTAGCTACAAAATGTCCCCAACACTGGCAGTGTTTGACCGACCGATTAAAAGTTTGATTATGTCAACATATAAGCCGGATACAAACGAGTCTAATTCGTTAAACTTCGACACGGAAGAAAAACACCTAACTTAACTACACGTAATGAAAGTTTTCAGGATTTCAAAAGTCGTTTACTCTTCAGCTTTCTCACAGTTTTATAGATTTTCGCTTAAATTAAGTCATAATATTTAAACTCTCCGGTTATTAGAACTGACAGAAACGTAGTCGGTCCCGCGGTTTATAAGTTCGTCCAAAAGCAGGCATCGCAAGCAGGTTGACTCCCGCCTCGCCTTTCTCGCCGATTCAACCTCGCTAGGCAAGCTAGCAGGAAGAATAAATATCAGCCTTTACAGCAAGCTTTAAAATGGATGTTTTGGATGCTAAAAGCGCGTGAAATGTTAGGAGGAACACAGGCCGACACTTGTTGCGTCTACAGTATCTTTCACACAGTTACGCAGTATTTCCTCTGCAATTAAAAATTAAACACTTACCTTCGATTAAGCGCCCTCCCAACACGTGCGCCGTACGGTGATCAGACAAACACAGTCATACCTTGGAACTAATTCACTACTGCTACCAGAAGACGAGACAAAATACCGACCAATCAAGCCTCAACTGCCTTTTTTTGCTCCTCGCCAAACTCGTACGCGGAGTCCTCAGGCTCTTTGGCCAGCGGTTGGTCGCCAGGAGAGACCCTGGGGTACTTGAATTTTATTACCGCAGAATTTCGGCGGTAAAACAATGGAAGCCGTTACGAAGCTGAAACAGAGCAGCCAATCGAAAAATTTAATTTTTTTCGAATTCTCCAGAGTCTCTCCTGGCGCCTACCCGCTGTCCAAAAAGCCTTAGGACTCTGGGTACGAGATCACTGATGAAGAGCGAGGTAGTTCTGACTGGACACAAATATTTGGTTTTTCTCAACAGAGTTGATAAGATAAATTGGCCACCCGAAAGAGAAACTAGAGCTGCGTTTCGAGCTTTAGCCCTTAATCAAGGCGATTCGCTTTGACGAACGGCTAACGCTCGAAACGTAACCGTTCAAATCTCTTTTCAGTGACCAAATTACTTCATCAGCCGCTCTTGATTAATCAAACATACGTTTCCATTCCACACCGACGCAGCTTCATAGTTTCTTTAGAAACTAAGTCTTATTTAGCTGTTGGTACAAAACGTAACACCCGGTCGATCTGATCATAAATCGCTTTTGTATCCAGACTAATCACAATCCTAAATCCCTCCTGGCTGTAATGAAAAATAAAAACATGTTCTTAGTAATAAGAGGACGTTTAGTGCGTGAGTGAACAGCCTGCTAGAATCAATAAATGAGTGTCCACAATTATACAGCGGCCATATAATTGATGTCCAAAAACTAAAATTGGCGCTAATTGGTCGAGTAAATACTGTTATTATTGCAATTTTTATGCCAGATATAAAAATTAAAATTCAGCTTGAATGCGAGATCTGGAGGACACAAACAAGAGAAATACAAAAATAACTTTTAATTTATTCATTCCTTTGTTTGTGTTCCGTACGCCTCGCTGTGAAGCTCAATATTGATGTTCCAATAAAGGTCCTGACAACATTTGAATATCGCGAACACCCTATAGTTTCTCCTCCTGAATTTAGCCATGCGCAAAAGCATTCTGTCCTACAGCATTCTCGTCCGCAGAGCCCCCACGGATTTCAATATCGTAGGCTCTGGGAACGAGGATGATCCTACAGCTGTTCTCCATTTGTCCCTCGCACCCCCAGGGGTGGGGAGATAAAAAACCTTGGAAACGAGGTTGTATGTGAAACACTGGGCTCTTTGAAAAATCTGTACTAGTCAGCACCCTCGAGTCTTTTACGGACCCGACCCTGCCTCTTTGGGTTGTCCCCGCCACAACCACTTCTATCTTCTCCAATCTTAGATTTCTTTAACCATTTCTGACCCGATATATCCAGATGGAGAACACTTATGGGAACGTGAGTCTGAGCAAGAATCTGAGAGTACGTATTTTCTTTATTATTATTTTTTTAAAGTTTCTCCTATTATGAGCTCCCGCACCATGCCAGTGGCATTGATTTCGTTTAAGCATGTAAAGAAGAACAGCAACACCAAGATCATAAAAAAAAAAATTTGGATCTTGTAAGCATGGAAATCTTCATTTGATCTCAGTTTTAGTTTTACGCCCCCTTATTTACGATATTTTTAAACAGCTGAGTACAATGATTAACACTTGTTGCCTTATCTGATTAAGGCCGTTAGTGTTGTCAACATTAATGTTGCTGCGAGTTCCAGAGCTCACCAGTTGCACCTAGATATAGCCCATGGCTTTCATGTGCTGAGGGCCATTGCCCCCCCCCCCCCCCCACCCCAAGTGCAATGCGGATCATTGCACAGGACAGTGGAGTTAAAGCGACGGTCTCACAAAAAGTGAACTTTCTTGCGTTGGGAAAATACCTTGCTTCAAAAACTATCTTTTGTCATTTTATATTCTGTCAACACCTTTACCACTCACGTTAATCCCATCACCAATTTTATTTCTTCCGATAAGAACACTAATTATGTAAAACTACATAGACGTTTCTTGGTAAAGTACAGAACAACCAGTATATATTTTGTGTTGCACTTGTTGTTTTTGAAAGAGAAAGTTTTAATTTGCTTTTCAGTTCATTACGCGCGTCATCGTCCGCTATGGTCAAGTAGTTCAAATCTGCTGTCTATCCTAAAGACTAAAAAAGTCTCTTACGGCGACCGATCTTTCTCGGTCATTGTACCAAGGCTTTGGAACGATTTGCCAAGCATCATTAAACTATGTTCCACTGTGGACTGTTTAAAATCAAGATTAAAATCTTTTCTTTTTAAGAGAGCGTTTTCAGATTAGGGCTTTATATAAAAGGACTTCTACTGTAAAAAGCATTGAGACTTCGTTATGATGTAAAAAGGGTTATTAAAGAACCTATTGATTATTATTATTATTATTATTATTATTATTATTATTATTAATATTATTATTATTATTATTAATATTATCATCATCATCATCATCAGCATCATCATTATCATCATCATCATCATCATCATCATCAAAGGATTGATTACAATTCTTCGTTCTATACTTTACTTATAGCTTATAGCCTTTGTGACAAAGCACAGTTTCTTAGTTCCTTGTGATTGTTACTGCACCAGAATGTAGCCCATGGCTTTGATGTGCCTAGGTCTGTTATCAACACCGTGCATGGCCTCGTTTCCACACGTGTTGGAGTCGTCGTGTAACCCTCCCGTACCAAACCCGATTCTGGAGTCAGAAGATTCACAGTTGTTTTCGTTATTACCAAGGAAACCGATTCTTGCTATGCCATGGCCACTTTTGTCGGACATACAGTTAAACCCTTCCTTGTTACAGTTGTGCTGCAGGGAGGCTGACGATCCAATCAGTGACTTCCACGTGTCGCGACCCAGTGAGGTGGCACTGTAATTACCATCGGCGATCAGTGAGTACAGGGAGTTGGCGCGCTTGGAAAGCACGATGAATCTTGTCTGATTTCCGATCTTCATACCGAGACAGATCTTGGAGAAGGATGTGTTCCAGTAGGTTGGTAGCTTGGTTTCATGTTTGTCAAACAAAGTCTTTCCTCCTGTAAGGTTGAAGTCGTCCCGGTTGCTCCAGAATTTGGAATTGAAGTGAAACGTTTGCTTGGTAGAAATAAAGGAAAACATGTAGGAAAATTAAAATAAGTTACAACATTCACATATCCACCTTTAAAAAACAATAGCCGAAAGCTTAAAGTGATAAATCTGCCTTGAAAGAATTCGAAGTTTCTCGAACTACTTTCATGACCTTCATTAGCCTTTTCTAAGGATTTTGAGAGAGCTGATTTTTAACAATTTCCAGAGATGGAAGGTCAAAACATTAAACTGAACGATTCAAATATCTCGTACAACTCGTGAAGGTACAAAACACATATTCACGACCTCCTGTTGTATAAAAAGATTGATGTCCATATTCCTACATAAAGACAAACGGTTGTCTTGTCACGTGATACCTTACTCCCGTCAGTTTTTATGACCAGCGTCCATCCGCCTCCTCCACATGCTCCAAGCCCATGTTGTGACATGTGACAGTACACAGGAACCTTCCCAGAGGGCATTTGGAGTAAATAAGCTTTGTTTCCTTGGGGCCTGATAAAAAAAAGAATTGTATTCCTTTCTGCACTTTGGTTAAGCTCTAAGAAAAATATGACAAAACTCCGATTTCTATTTAAATATTTTAATAATTTTTACTTAAATATCTGTTAGCATTCTATTGCGGCGATAATGAATCTAGTTTTTTCCTTCCTTACTTTTGACGTAGATTTGGATGGAATCTGCTACTAAAGATGCCAAAGGCTCGAAACGCTCGCTGAATAACAAAAAAAAAAAAACTTTATTAAGTGTTTGACTAAAAGCCAACACTGTTAAAATTTTGCAATATCAGTATGATCCGTGCATGAAACAACATTGTATACCTCTTTTAACATATCTTGAGATGTGCCATTATTGTATAACTGCTAAAATCGGCAAAGAATGCAATAAAAGATGCTAAACTCTTCTGCATTTCCTTACTTATTACTCCTGAGACAACAGTAAGTATTTTCTCCAGAATTTTTGACTTACTTGTGGTTACTGTAAATTTCCTTGCACGAGACAAAGGACATTTCTGCCAAAAAGAAAGCGGTAGAAAAACGTTAGGAAACAAGCACAGAAAGAAAGGCAAAAAATACATTTGGAGCTAGAGATTTTCCTACTTATTCTACACGGAAGAACAACCCTTCCCTTCTATATGCGCGGTCGTGCCGCAAGCCTAGCCGACTCAGTTTATCGCCGACCGTGCCGCATGAAGACTCGAAGCGAGAGGGGCGCGCCAATCTTTCTCATAATGATCTACGCAAAATTTACCAGGCTTGACGGCGGGTTTCCCTTGAGAAATGGCATTTACGACAGCGCATACAGCTGTGTCACCATCGAGTTATGGATGCACTTGGGAGGTTTGCTAAGCGCTCAAGCAGCTAGAGTTGCTCTCGACTACGCCTCGAGCGATTCTCACGCTTCTTTCGTGTTTAGCAATCTTCCGCATGCATCCATAACTTGATGGTCGCACGTTTACCATTTATTAATTTTCAGTTGTTTTATGGTTATCAGCCTTCTTGTTACATCTTCATTATGCTTTTGTTATACTATTAAAATGTATATCAACTGTTTTAAAATTTTTCCAGAATTTAGAAATATTTTCAAGAATTTTAGAATTTTGGGGGGGAAATTCCAGCAATATTTTTTTCCCATTTTGGGTAATTTTGTATCTAAGCCTTGTTAAGAGTCAAAGAGGATTGCTTGCTTAAAAGCAAATTGTTTGTGATTTAGTGAACTGTATGGTGATTTATTTAGATTTTTGTGTTCAAACAGACAAACAAAGTATGTTAAGATTCCTACTTTCCCCACAATGCGTTCCTTTGAATCCACCTGCACATACACAGCGATATCCTTTGTCAGTGAAACCTGTTTGACAAGTTGCATTGTTCTTGCAAGAATTCTTCAAACAAGTGTCCTAAAAAAGAAGGAGAATACATCCCTTATATTTCGATTTAGACATCACATAATTATTAAATTTGATTTATTGAAACTCCATTAAGGTCGGTGTATACTAGCGAACATGAATCGGGCACATTCCTCTTCGTGTGCACTGCAATATTTTTGTAACGGCATGCGACATTGGACATTTTGGTTCACTAATTGTCTCCGCTTCATAGCGCAGTAACGCAAACAAGCGAAATTTTATGCAACATGTTCAGGGAGATTTGTTTTCATAAAATTGACGACGTTAAACGAGAAAAACTGTTCCTGAACCCCATTGCAATTGTGCCCCGACCTTATCAGTAATATAATCGTTCAACTAAATTCAGCGCTTATACGAACACTTGAGTAACTCCAAAACTCAATTACCTTTGCTCCACGATAGAAAAAATCTTTTTCGTTCACCAGCTTGTCGTGTCTGGCACCTTCATGAGTAGCATTGTTCAGTTCACAGCGGTGTCTTCCATTGTGGCTCGCTTTTGTTTTTAAAAAGTTATAACTGACACAGTTGGGTTCCATGTAGCAGAGGGTTCGGCACGAACCTTCCACGATGACATCAGCGGTATGTATAGTGTGATTTTTTAAACGTTTACCATCATAATTATAGTCTGGCATGAACTCCAGTTGGCGACAATCATCTGAGAAGTGGAGAGTTGACATTAAAATACAAATATGTTGGAAAAAGTAAATATTAAAGCTCATATTGCTAGAAGAGACTTTATCATGGAAAGAAAACTAATTACGTGGCAAACGATATAATGCACTCGTTTTACTTTTGCCTTTTGAGACAATGGTCGACCTGCTAAACCCAGATTCTGCTTTGGGCCGTTTAAATGAAAGGGAAGCTTTCAATCGACATCACTAAAGTTCTCCGTGCTAACTTTTCTACAAGATCAGCCAAAGGTAATTAGCATGTATCATTACTGTCAATGTCAGTAAGCCACCAGCGAGATTTTATGACATTCTACTCACGCTGTCGATGGTAGTCTTTCCTTTAGTTTTACAACCTTTACTACCAACCTAATTTCTCATTCTACGTTAAAATGTCACGGGCTAACATCAGAAAATTATAAAATAACAACTGGTATTGAAAGCTAAGAAAGCTAACTACGTTTCTTAGCTAAGGTTTACGGACAACTGTTTCGGGCTTTTTGTTAAGGATTTCCTTTTTTTAACTAAAAAATACTTACATTATCACCTGCTAAAATTTAGAGCTGCCGCCCGCGGTAATTTGCAATTTGAGCCATGTAGGTTTTCATTTGGTACTAAGCTTTTTCTTCTACCATCCACTTTGCTTTAGTTTCAAGTATAAGACTAGGATTTGGTTGGCCGTGTTGGCATTCAACCCTACCGGCGTCTACGTTTGCGGTGTAGAAACTTGCTGATGTTTACGCACGGAGATGGTAACACGCAGAACAAAACGTGATCATCAAGCGGAACTTCGTACACAAAAGTCTTGCTCGACAAATTGCCCTTTGCGAACACCCTATTTTTGGATCGCTATACCGATGATTCGTTGCAATTTTCAAGAAAAAAATTTACCTTAGTTAACGCAGAAGTAGTTTCTTCAAAATCTTAACTGTCGGCCTAGTTGTAAAAAGTTTTAACTAACTTATCACAAGGATTGCAAGGTATTATTTATAAAGTTTCATTCAGTTTCAAAACCCATCGTTTAATCATCCATGCCATGATCACAATAAACCTTACTAGTGTTGAACAATGACTAACTAACGGAATGTACCGACCTTGTGAACTGCAGAATTGCCCGTGGATCCGCGGGAACAATTCGATTGTACTCCAAAGCATTAAAATCAATTTCATGATGGTACAAATACTGTTATACCCTCCGGCATAAAATCCCACTCCAGTGCTAAATTGCCCAACACCAGCTAATAAACTGTTTGTACAGGTGTAATAACTAGCAATCTCGTGTACTGGAGAATTGTGCGTGAATCTGGGGGAACAATTTGAGTGTGCTTCGCACCCTTTTAACGACAGTCTGGCATGGAACGTTTGTGTTTTCGTTCTTCCAATTAACAATAATTAATAATTAATTGCAAGTTCCTGTCTATATTGTTTTTCACGACTAGTCTTCTTTAGGGTCGCGGGTACAATGAAAGAAAACAACAGCTGCTAAAAATAGAAAAAAAATTAAACGCAAGAGTAAAAATAAGTAGTCAATGGAGGGCTAGCATGAATGGATCAATTTGGTTTATTTATAGGTAAAGAGATCCCTCAGGAAAGGTTCCGTTGCAGTTTAATGTGATCTTTGTATTCATACAAACCAAAGAAAGAAGATTCTGCAGGTTTTATTTTTCCAAAAAAAAATCAATAACAACGTAAATATAATATTTTAAAGCGTTCTCTATTTAAAAGTTAAAAAAATGGTTAAAACGACCTTTCGATTGCCAGTCTGCAATCTTTGACAAGGGGTGAATAAAAAGCGTGATCATGAAATATATTCAGCTAAAAGTGTGAAAAAGAAAAATGACAGATTTATATTGTCTTTGCTGATGCAGGATTTTTGTTACATGTCAAAATTTGAGACAAAAACATCTATGAGGAAGTTCTAAGGTTTTCAAAAACAATTGTCATTTAAATTACATGTGTATGTGATCCGCATAAAACCGAGTAGTGTGGTAGGGACCACTGTTTCCGAATTTTTGCCGTGGATTCTCATTCATTTGCGGTGGAATGAATTAACGTCGATGACGTCATAGATAGAAATGACGTAATTCGAAACAATGACATCATAACCTAAAAAAAAAGGATAATAACATCACCGGGGTGGAGGGGGTGAAGGTGCTGTCAACAGAAATTAAGACACCATTATCGAAAAATAGAATAATTGCATTCATGATTGGGGTGGAGGGGTTCATATGGTTCTTTTTCTATTGACGAGGTCGCGTAAAGATTTTGATTTGAGAAAGATGGTCCTGGAAACAGAATATCTAAGGATTATAGTCATTGAACTTAATCATATTAAATCACTTATCGTAAACACTCATGTTCTTCCTAGCCGGTTTCAAACAGCATAAATAGAAAAGTGAATGTTTACTGGTAAGAATTTTTTTAACTGTAACATCAGTTAGAATTAACATTATTTTAAAAGAGCATGACCTATAATAAATATGGCAGTTGTAAAAAAAAAGATCTCTGCTTGAAGGGTAGGGGATTGTAAGCTAATAAACATTCAACAGAAGTAAGGCTGGGCGAATATCGATACCGAGGACTCGATATTATCGATACTGGTATCGGCTGTTTCGATACCGATAAGCTTGGCCGCACACGTGTCAAGTTGGATGAAAAGCGTCTACCCATTCTTTGCTGTGTTTGTGGTATACGAGTTAATGTCAAGCGAAACATCAAAACTAAAAGCACAGTTGGATTCATTGAATAGCTGTCTCAGTGCTAAACTGGACCACTTCAAATGACGAAGCATTGGTGCTTAAACACTAAATAGATGAACTTCAATTTCCCTAAAGGCGCCACCTTCTGCGTATACATGCAAACAATACTTGCAGACGTAAAATTGATTTCTATGAGGCAAGAAGCAAGAAATGATTAAGAATTTTCCAAAACAATTCAATTTCACAGGTCACATTTTAGAAAACAAATTAAATGTTTACAAAACAATATCTCTTTAAGATCCAATACTGACCAAAACCTTATTTCCCTTTACAATATCGCTACTTGATTAAACATACAGGTTACGAGAAAAGAGGATACGATCACTACAGATGAAATGCCTAGATGTTCAGACAAATTCCTAAAAAAAATTAAAAAAATAAAAATTCAACTTGAAACATGGTAACATTGTTGAAAATTTTTAGTTGTAGGAAGCATTCCAGTTGGCTATGTAACAAGCATGGCTGAGGAGTTGAACTCAGATCAACAATGAAACATAAACATTCTATTCATAATTTTTCTCGGCAGGTTGGCAGACAAATCTTGATCTAAACTAACCTCTTGCATATTTTAGGGCCGTGGATCACCAGCTTGTCTGAACTACAGTAGTTCCTGGAGGAAAGGAGGTTATTATTCAATCGTACGAAAACTGGTTGATAATATCAATTTCATGTCACGTGACTTAAAAATTAAACTTCAACGGTAATGTCTTCTGTGTAAAAATTTGTTTGCACATTTTTCTCTTCCATCAAGGTTCCTTTTGCCTAGTTCCTAGGCCTCTTTCTGTTTTTCATCTCGGTCAATCCGTTTCGGGTCACGTGGTCCGAGCGAAAAAGCGAGGCCTAGACAAAAATCAAAAACTGAGACTAATGTCTTAATTTTTTCTGGCGCGAAATTTTTACGTTGAGCGGTTCGCGCCATGGCAGAAAAATCGGAGTTGGTGAGTTCGAACACATTTTCAACGCAAATGCTTCTATCGATAAGTGTCTTTCGAGTGCACAAGAGCAGTTAATTCATATTATTTTTGTAAAGGAAACAAATGGACCATACGGTACGGCTTAAGCTCCTCTAGAAAGCGCCTTTTCGACAAGCGAGTATCGAGCGGTAAAAGAGTAAACCGCTAGATTTATCGATGAGAAACAAGAGTAACATCTTACACACCCTAACAAGCGAGTTCAGAGTTTTCAGTTGACTATCGTGGGAAAGGGATCTGGATGGAAAATTAATTTGAGTGCACTGCGGATCATTGCGCAAGACAATGAAGTTTAAAAGATTGACTCACAAAAACTAAATTTTCTTGCGTTGGGCAAATACTTTGCTTATTCTCTTTTCTGTCAACACTCTTACCACTCAAGTCAGTCCCATCACCAATTTTATTTCTTCTATAAAGAAACTAATTAACACTGCATCCTTGTTTCTTGGTGAAGTACAGAATAACATAACGAGTACAGATTTTTGTGTTGCGTTTGTTGTTTTTAAAACTGAAAAAAGCTGTTTTCTTATCGAAGGATTACATTTCTTTGTTCTATGCTATACTTATGGCTTATGGCCTTTGTGACAAAGTTCAGTTTCTAGTTCCTGCGCTCAGCAAGATTTGGGGCTCAACGAACACCCCTATCGAAACCTTAGCTACGCGCCTGTTCCTTGTGATTGTTATTGCACCAGAATGTAGCCCATGGCTTTGATGTGCTTATCTCCGTTATCTCCTCCATACATAGCTTCGTTTCCACACGTGTTGGAGTCGTCGTGCAACCCTCCAGTACCAAAACCGATTCTGGAATCAGGAGAATTGCAGTCATTTTGTTCATTAGCAACGATGCCGATTCTGGCTCTGGGGGAATCAGCATTGGGACCCACAATGTTGAACCCTTCTTTGTTACACATTGACTGCAAGGATGCAGAAGAACCGAGAAGCGACTTCCACGTGTTACGACCCAGTGAGGTGGCGCGGTAATTACCATCGGCGATCAGTGAGTACAGGGAGTTGGCGCGCTTGGTGATGACAATGAATTTTGTCTGATGTCCGAACTTCATACCGAGACAGATCTTGGAAAAGGATGTGTTCCAGTAGGTTGGTAGCTTTGTTTCATGATTGTCAAACAAGGTCTTTCCTCCTGGAAGGTTAAAGTCGCTCTTGTTACTCCAGAGTTTGGACTTGAAGTGAAACGTTGGCTGGGTGACTAAATAAAGGAAAACATGTAGGAAAATTTTAATAAGTTACCACATTCACATATCCACTTTTAAAAAACAACAGCTGGAAGCTTACTTTGATAAGTCTGCCTTGAAAGAATTCGGAGTGTCTAGAATCACTTTCATGACCTTTATTAGCATTTTCAAAGGATTTTGAGACAGCAGAATTTGAACGATTATATTTCCGGAGAGCGGATGGTCAAAATGTTAAATTGAGTGATCCAAGTATCTCGTACAGCTCCTGAAGGTACAAAGAACATAAACGTGATCTTCTTTTGTATATAAAGATTGATGTCCATATTCCTACATAAAGACAAACGGTTGGTTGTCACGTGACACCTTAATGCCATCAGTTTTCATGACCAGCGTCCATCCACCTCCTCCACATGCTCCAAGCCCATGGCGTGACATGTGACAGTACACAGGAACCTTTCCAGATGGCATTTGGAGTAAATAAGCTTCGTTTCCTTGGGACCTGGTAACAAGAAAATTGTATTCCTTTCTGCACTCACCTCAAGGTTTAAAAAAAATGTGGCAAAATTCCAATTTTTACTTAAATTTTTTAACGATTTTTCCTCAAATATCTGTAAGCATTCTTAATTCTACTGCGGCGTTAATGAATTTAGTTTTTCCCTCCTTCCTTTTTTACGTAGATATGGAGGGAATCTGCTTCCAAAGATGGCAAAGGTGCCAAACGCTCGCTTAAAAACATAAAAATCAAAACATTGTCAGGTTTTTCACTAAATGCAGCTCTGTTAAAAATTTCGCAATATCAGTATGAGCCGTGCATGAAAAAAACATTATATCCCTCCTTTAACATATTTTGAGTTGTGCCATTATTATATAACTGCTAAAATCGACGTAGAATCAATAAAAGATGTTTAACGCTTCCGCATCTCCTGGGTTAATGCTCCTGAGACAACGGTTGTCTCCAAAATGTTTTTGACTTACTTGTGGTTATTGTAAATTTCCTTGCACGAGACAAAGGGCTTTCCTGCGAAAAAGAAAACGGTAGAAAAACGTTAAGACAAAAGCACAGGAACAACCCTTCCCTTCTATATGCGCGGTCGCGCCACAAGCCTAGCCGACCCAGTTCATCGCCGACTGTTCGAATTCCGCTTGGAGACTCGAAGCGAGAAGCGCGCGCCAATCTTTCTCATTATGATCTACGCAAAATTTACCAGGCTTGACGGTGGGTTTTCCTTGAGAAATGGCATTTATGGCAGATGTGAGCTTATCAAACATGTTTCCCATGGTTGTTGTTGAAAAGTAGTAAGATTTCCTGTAACCTTATCCACCACTTGTATCTTGCCTTTTTCTTTCACGGAATTAAAAAAGTTGCTTTTCCTTTCAGGCAAATGTTGTACTTTTTCCACAATCATATGCTTTTGACTGAAGAGAAATCTGAATATTGAAAGACGGGGGGATTTTGAAAGCCAATTGACAAACGTTGACGTGCTTGACATATGACAGACTGGCAGATCCCGCGTGTTGCGAAAAATATCTGAAGGACAATAAACACAATAGCCTCCATTTGACTTTAAAGCTATGCTCAAATATTTTCCCTCGGACATTATCTGTTCCTCGAAGCTCACAGTTTTCCTCGAGCTTCGCTCTCGGAAATCAGTAAGGTTTTTGGAACAGATAATGTCCGCGTACAAATATCTGAGCATATTTTCGCGCCAAATGCAGGCTATTGTAGTCAACTTTTTCACATAGTATCAGCCTTGCAGTTTGTGTTATTGTTTATATATATATATATTTGCTCGAACTCGCGCTGCTTAGCTCCGGCAAACAAATTAATTAAACTCGCTTCGCGAGGAACTATATTTGGTCTTCAGTTTAAGACAGTGGTAACTGTAGTGAGTTATCTTGGTAGTGTGATTGCTCCTCTGTTTTTGTCTAGCAATTTACGCTTTGAATATCCAAAACAAAAGAACGTAAATGGTGCTAGGGTCACACAAAGGCTATTAATTATGGTCAAGACAATGCTCACTATAAAATAACTATTTTGGTTATGTAACGATAGTAGAGAAATTGGAAGATCAAAACCAACAGAAGGTAACTTTAGTTAAACCCAAACAGGGTGCACGGGTTAAACCTTAGGAAACTAAGAACCGATGAAAATGTGTTCTTTGACATTTCTTTGCATGGAATACGTGCTGATTATTTTGTGCAAGAAACACATGGTTCATTTGGGCACAATTTTGGGAGGCTTTTTTGCCCCGTCGAATTTGGCGGCCTGGTGCCCTCAGTTCTGTTTGTGGTGAACCCATGCCATTGGCATTGCACTCTCCATTAGATGTTAAGTCCAGGAGCCATTGCATTCACCCTACTGGGGGGCAGCGGTGGGGGAAGAGAGGGGGGGGGGGGGGGGCTTCAGTGTCTCTTACAGAGAAGCGTTATCCCAGACCTACCTCCATCAGTTGTTAAGTCACAGTAGACTTTTAAAGGGTTGCCAGTTCTCTCGGGGTCGATCCAGTGCCATCCGTTTTTGTTGGAGATTCCAACGTCCCAGATGTGTTTGCATGACTGAGCGGAATGGTCTGGATGAGAACCGATGGCTACTGCAAGGCATTAGTGAACAAAGAAAATGATATCAGTGAGTGGTCAATAAATCCATATTCTCATCCGGCATTAAATTCTATTTAAATAGTGATTGTTATTTGCGCTTGCCTCGGGGAAACAAATACAAGTTTGATGATCGAACACGGCTCCGAAACCAACACTTACACCTTTCATAACAAAGGGAATGTTAAACCAAAAAAACTTTAGGCTAAGATCTTGCAAACTGTACAGTTAAAAAAAAAGTTTTGAAAACGGTTTTTGTACTGTTTTATATTTCTTTCATCGAAGCTGAAGATATATGTAGCAGTTCTTCGCCTTTTTCTAGAACCTAACTACAACGTATGAGTACCAATGTTGAAGGCGCCTCGCGTACAAGCTGTCTACAGCTTCTTGTTCCTTTGTGTTTTCCTGAAGGTCTCAATTTACAATCTTACCACTTCACTTAGGGCTGCCTAATCTCGTACCAAAATCTTCTCACTCTTCGGATACGAAGACAAACAACTGGGCACGAGATTAAGGGTTGCCAGGCAAGGATTTTTTTTTGTTCAAGCCTAAACATTAAAAGTATAATGATTACCCGTCTTATGAATGTAGAAGTGTTACTTACCAGCGCATTTTTTCCCTGCGTATCCCGGGTGACAGTGGCCGCTACTTGCGGTCGACATCTCTCCATGGCGCTGTCGGCCACTGTCAATACAGGACACCTGTGTTGTGAGTGAATTGCAATATGTGAGACATTCCTGCAAATTGCATCGGGTTTCAAATATTTAACCGTAAAGCTAAATGAATAATCTGAAATAGAGATTTTTGAAGCCTATTTTGTTTATATAGGAGCGCGGAACCCTTTAGACTGAAAACTGAGTAACTTACTGTTTACTGAAGTGAATTACGAACCTTTGCGTTATTGCAAATATCCAAACAAACTAAACTTTATCAATCAGAAGATAATAGGCTAACAAAGTGTGTGAGGCTTCCTTAATATTTCCATTGGTTCCTAAGAAAATGGTCTGTACACTTTTTCGATGGTTGTCATCCGCTGAGACGCCAAAGGAAAAATATTGAGCATTTTGAAATTTTATAACATAGAAGACAAAATTACTGAATGCGGATTGGTCGAAACAGAGGGCGTTTGTTTCTTTGTTTTCCTTTCACCGAGGGCAAAATTACTCACTCTTAATTGGCCCAGCGACGGAAATACTTGCTCCTCATTGACTGAGCGCGCCATTTCTACATTTAGTCGGGTTCTTTGTTTTCTTCTGCTGCAGCAACAACGAATTCTTTCAGATTCTTTTGAGTTCGACTATTTAAGCCGGATTGTTTGTGCCAAAAGTACTTGGAAATCAAGTGCTACAGTTATAAAGAAATTCTTAAAGATGAACTTTCGTTTCTTACAAGAAACAGTAAGGATTATTTTTTTCAAAAGCTAAAAACTTGATCGAATGTCTGGTTGAAAAACTTCGTTCGTCTTCCAACGAACGATAACCGAACCATGATAACAGTGCCCTTTTGATGGGGGGGAAGGAGCTGGTCAAATGCAGTGGAAGAAATTGCTCTGCGAGACCCACCGTTTGCTATTTTTATAATAATCAACTTTTCTCGTTTTGTCTGTTTTGTACGCTAAGAAACATGTGAATTTTTTGTTTGTTTTGCTTACGCGGGCAAGTGTCTTTACGCCAGGCCGGGGTTTAGTGTTTTACGAAGTGCCTCGATAGTTTTAAGAACATTTTGCCCTTTATTTTATAAACGCATAATCGCAACGAGTCCTCGTAGAATTGAGGATTAATTGTCACTTGTATTTTTAAAGGTTTTGCAAATTGCCCTCGTCGCTGCGCAATTCGGGCAATTTGGGAAACTTTTGAAAATACGCGTGAAAATTTATCCTTAATTCTACCCGGCCTCATATACTAAGCCCGACACACCTTGTACCCACCAGCAAATAAACCTTTACACTTATTAATCATTATTAATACTAATTTGGTGCATTGATGTGCGACGAACATTACGCCAAATTTCGTTCAAATGCGATAAATCTAAATAGCCTATTAATTCTTTTGTATGAAAGGAATAGAGAGATTATGCAAAAAAAGAGTAAATAATTATAAAATAAAAAATAAATAAAATGAACTAGTAAAATAACCTCTAGTTTTGGGCATTTGAAGACTCCAGAATTCTCACACCTTATTGAACATGACTTAGCCGCCGACTGGTGGAAAACCCATAGAGAGCGTCGCGAACAAGCAGTCCATAAAATATTCGCGTTAAGCGGCATAGACTGATCAGTAGCAAAAAAAAAAATTGAGCCAGCAACCTTTGGGGCAGTTTTTTTTCTTTTCCTTACGTTTCATGGCGTACAAGGTTGCCGTTTTGTTCATGTGCTGAATGCTTAGTTGCGCCAAACTACCCAAATTTTAATACCATTATCTAAGATCGTGGATGATGACAGAGAAAAAGAGAGAGAGAGAGAGAGAGAGAGAGAGAGAGAGAGAGAGAGAGAGAGAGAGAGAGAGAGAGAGAGAGAGAGAGAGAGAGAGAGAGAGAGAGAGAGAGAGAGAGAGAGAGAGAGAGAGAGAGAGAGAGAGAGAGAGAGAGAGAGAGAGAGAGAGAGAGAGAGTTCTCACTGGTTTGATATTTGGAATTTATCTCCTTAATCTTGTAGGCCTATTCAAATGTTAAGGTCCCGGATTAGTCATGACACGTTCCAACCACTCGCAGGTATTTTGGTTAGTCTTACCTTTACAGAGCCATAGTATGTCGATCCTTTCTTCGGTTTGAAATCTTTTGGTTTCATCTGCCGAGTTTTGTTGTTTAGCTCACAAATGCGGCGGTTTGCTTTGGAACTGCTTCGGTGCACGTTAAATGACTTGCAACTACCATTGGCAATGCATTTTAGCTGGCATTCGAACTCGTCATAAACAACAGTCGTTTTAATAGCGTGGCCGACTAGAGCATGATCTGTCAAGAAAAAGAAATAGAATCATTTTATGTTTGCATGTGGACAAACTAAAAGAAAGGACATAACAGAGTGATTATCTTTAGTCTACTTACTAAGTTGAGATTCATAAACAGCACCACAGAAGTCAGAGTTTGCCACCACAAATGCGAATAAAAGTAAGCTCAAACTTGCCAAAAAGGCCAGAGTATTTAGCCACCATTTGGCCATAACGGACGATAAGAGACTGAGCGTGCAGCGCCAAATTGGTCAAATATCTTCCGTAGAAAAGAACTTCCTTTGCACCTGCTAAATGATGTCAGCTTCGTGGGTAGACAGACTGTTTGCACTTCCTCTTTAATTAGTCGCAATTAACTGCTCAACAAAATTAATATAGCATCTCTGTCACATTTTCTACTTCCAAGAAGAAACGAAGAAAACTAACTCCCAAAATTTATAGTTCTCAATGAAGTGTTGTTTTGTAACGTCCGTCCTTAGTCATGGAAATCATGATGTTAATTGCAGTACGAGAATTGAATGTCGTCCCAGCATCGTTTACTTTAAGAAAACAATTGAAATAATTCGCGTTTGTTATGAGATGATACTATTGTAGGCAAGGCGCCGAGTTGGCTATAATCATCCCATATCAGTAAACAAGCGCTAGTGATTTTTTTTATATAAACTTACCAAGGAATTGTATTTCGATTCAATGATCCAGTTTTTACCAGCAAAGCATATGGGTCTTATCACGGTTTCCGACGCCATTTTGACGAGTAGGCAAACAGGCTTGAAATGACAGTGTTTGTATTGAAATCCGATGTCATATAAATTTTATAAAACATCTTGGCACTAGGAAAAGGATTTTAAAAAAAAAAATTGAAGGATGTAGCTGTGCCAGAAAGCGTCCAGTCGTGTTTTGAACTTCCCATACATTTCTCTGTATAGTGAACTAGCAGTGAACCGCTACTAAAAATCGTTCGCGGGAATTAAAATACAGGGAAATGTATGGACAATTTAAAACACGACTGGACGCTTTCTGGCACAGCTATATTCCTCAAATTTTTTTTTCTTAAAATCCTTTTCCTAGTGCCAAAAGTTTCCAATTCATGAATTTTTCAGAAGCGATGTTTTATGAAAATTGTTTGACACCGGATTTCCATACAAACACTGTTATTTCAAGCCTGTAAATGGCGTCGAAAACCGTGATAAGGCCTATTCTTTGACTACGAAAAGCCAAGATATTAAATATTGTTCTGTTTTGTTTATTAATGAGAACATCTGCATAAAAATTTTACATTATTCGCATTTTTGTAGTATTCATGTGTTATAGTTTGTTTTTATCATTTTAGCGTGTGGTATGTCGTAATGTGCTGGTGTTTTAAATTATTTTTAGAGTTAGCACAGCATGTTAGAAAACTTAGTTAATGCAATATTGCGTAATTAAGAAATATCGTTTATCTGTTGTTTTTTATTTTAAAGAAAAAAGAAAATTGGTTTAGGTGTTTGCTAATTGTAGAAGCCGTTGTCATGCATGTATGAAATCGAGCATCCTGATGTGAAAAAGCGTGAGTGAAGGAGAAACAGCAGAATGGACCGTTGATACCCTTTGTAAAAGAAGAAAGAAGAGCGAAGGAGTCACACTGCTAAAACCGGGTAGCGGACATTTAGTCATATCCTCGGCAAAACCCATTTGTCGGTGGCAACTTCAGCCTAGTTGGATGGTGAAAGGACGCGAAGGAAGCAAAGAAAACGAGGTAACAAAGCGCTGTTGGACTGTAAGGAGAAAATGAAGTAAATCATTCACTCATTTGAACATTTCTCTTTCTTAGAAACTAATTGAATAGTCTCTTTTTTTTTCTGTAAGTAGTATTATCACTATTTTTATCTAGTTTCATATTGTAATTATTTTCACACGACCCCACAAAATAAAGGATATGTGTGTATGTTTGTATGTATGTATGTGTGTATGTATGTATGTGTGTATGTGTGTGTGTGTGTGTGTGTCTGTATGTATGTATGTATGTAGGTATGTATGTATGTATGTATGTATGTATGTATGTATGTATGAATGAATGAATGAATGAGTTGGCAAAAGGCGTGGACACAACATCAGCGGCTACTTTCTTCAGGTCCTTAAAAACTGTCACTCTTCAGTCAAATTCACCATGGAAACAGGGAACAATTGTGTTTCCCTTAATTCACACCATCTCTTAAAGTCCAATCAGACTCACTGAAATCTAGCCAAACTACTTGCGTAACGTAACAGAACTGTTTACGATGATAACCTTCAGCGAACTATTTCTGACAGTTTATTCTAACCATTTTGAACCTGAAAATGGTGTCATGATGACCACTCCGAGGCGTCGTTCGATTTATCGTTGATTTTTACCTGCTTATTTGTTACTAAAACCTTTGCTTACAAGGAATAAATTTTAGGTCGATAAATAGGTCAGTATATAACTAATAGGTAGATAGATAGTAAGCTATGGCAAAAATATAACTTATGCACAATATGTATTCTTAAGTTTTATGGCAAGATATGAAAATTAAGGAAGTTTCAGAAGATTTGATGTCTTGTGGTATCGCGTTCCATATTTTTCGAGCGCAAAAAGAGAAAGTAGGTTCAATACATACGTTACTGTCTTGACTGTCGGAACGTGAAGTGAACGAGTGAAGCTTACGGTTTGGTCGGATATTTAGTAATAAGAGAGGCCATATAGCCAGAGCTTGTCCATTAAGAATTTTATAAGTTAAGAGCATTCATTACCTTAAAAACAATACGTTCTTCAACCGGAAGCCAATGAAAATGTTTCAAGACTGAAGTTATACGGTCAGATCGTCTTATCCACGAGATCAAGGCGTGCTGCAGAATTCTGAATGATTTGAAGTTTAACAGTTACACGCCTAGGTAATCCACGGTGATGACTATTAGAGTAATCTAAAGGGGACACAACAAATGCATTAATCAGCATTTTCAGGTGGCCTCTAGACAGCTCTTTCCTCAGGCGGGCAATTGATCGTAGTGGCAATGTAGCTCTCTTGCACGTCACGTTGAAGTGATGATGGTGGCTAAGATTGAGTTCCTTGTCCACTATAACACTGTGGTTACACACTCGGTCCCACAGATAATGATCGGATGCCTGACAAAGCGAGAACTAAATTGAATACCTTCTGTTTTATCAGGATTGCAAAGTAACTTATTGTGAGTGTTCCATACCATAGCATGGCTAACACATCGTCGTTGGGTGATTGATGAATATGACTGATCATTAGATTTAATGGTAATGTATATTTGCGAGTCATCTCCACATACTGTTCAGATTATGAGCGCAGACTATATCTTTTAAAGGAACCACGTAAAGAGTAAACAAAAGATATTTTAGTATAGACCGCTGACGAATACCGAATTCGACATGCCGTGGACTCGATGTTGTGTTAACTATTATGACAGATTAAGACCGACCACTAAGGTAAGAGGAGAACCATTTGAACACATTATATAAAAATCCAAAGCAATTGCTGAGACTGTTCTTGAGAATAGTGTGATCGAGGGTGTCGACAGCAGCTGACGGGTCCAACATTATAGAGACAACGTCTTGACGAAGATCAATGGTTTAGTACATCATTCATAACTTGAAAAAGGGCATATTTGGTGGAGTGATGTCTCTGATACGCTGATTGCATAGCAGACAATAAGTGGTTTGTCTCCAATTAGAAATACGTTTGATCCGCAACTACCTTTTCAATACCTGCGGCCATTAAAGGAATATTTGCAACAGGTCGGCAATTTTTTAGAATATCTTTGTCAAGATCAGTTTTCTTCAAAACTCGACGCACTAAAGACTATTTAAGTACAGCTGGGAATACACCAGAGCATAAGGATTCATTAATAATGTCTGTTATAATCAGCGCAGTGACTTAGAAGATGAGTTGGCGTTGGATCAAGTGGACAAGATTTGTTTAAAGTTCGTTGAAAGTGTTTTAATAATTTGCTGAGTCATAGTACAGCAAGTGTTCATGAACCCAGGAAACAAGTGAGGGCATCGTATGGGCTCGTTTGTGGCAGGGGGTGTAAAGCCTCTCGAGGTTCTCTCTAGTTCGTGAAAACAATACGATTCGATATCCTTTGTCATATATTGAATGTAATAGTCATCGAAATTCTCAACCAAGAAATGTAGCGAGTCATAAGTCGCCAAACCAAAAGAAAAGTCGACAAAACTGGAAATCTTGAAGCGAACAAGCTCTCAACAATTTTTCAAAAATAGCTAAATAATGCCTGCCTGCTCAATTTTTGTTTTGTTGTAGTCCGACTCCCCAGATTCTACCATTCCGTTGTACCTGTTACGGGCTTCCGTAAAGAGTTGCTTATGAGCAGGTGACGTTTTCCGCGTTTCGCATAGCGCAAATCATGGTTGTACCAGGCAGCTTGTATTTCAACTTATTCAACTTGTACAAAAACGGCGAACTACTCAGGAACCAAATTGGTAGGCGTGGCGTTCGAGTTCTACCATGAATTTAGTCATTTGACGTTGTTTTGCAAAGAACGGCAAACAAATGTACGAAAATTTAAAACGCACGTGCAGAGCGATTGTTTTTCTTAATTAGATCTATTGATTTGCGGCGTTGTCGCTGTGGTTGTTTAAGTTCCCATACGGTAGTGGTTATCACACCCGACTAGTTACCGGGGAGACATGGGTTCGATTCCAATCCCGCTCGGGGAAACATGTTTTTCTTTTAATGTGAAGTGCGTGTCGAAGCCAGGAAAGCAATTTTTTTCGGATAAATTGGGTTTTACCTAAGGATTAAAAAGCCTCGCTTCTCGGCCAGCTGCTCATTTTTTGGATAATCTTTCGGGTTCGGAATTTATCCTCCGATAAAACCTCCACCTGAAGTGATTTATCTATTGAATATACAGTCGAACCTGTATATAACGGCCCTGTATTAAGCGGCCACCCTCTATTAAACGGCCAGTTTTCAAAGTCCCGATTTTTTCGCTCATACAAACGCTGTATTTGTTACCTGTATTAGGCGGCCACCTCTATTAAGCGGCCGCGGCCACCCTGTAGCAGTCCTTTCTTTGTTATTTTTACCTGTATTAAGCGGCCACCCTTCAGTGGGAACTAAGCCAAATGTTATTTTATGCGGTATTTTATTGTGCTTAAAATGCATATGCGACATGAACAAAGCTGATACTCGGCCGTTTAGTATCGTTAACACTTTTCAGATGTCCGCAATGTGCTGAAGTATAGTATCATATCACAAACGGTAAAACAAGTTTGTTTTGAATATGCTTCACTCTTTAGCTAGAAATTCCTCTTTAATTGGCTTGTTCCTCAGCCATGTGATGGAGAATGAATCGCCTTCAAAGATCATTGTCAGATGCTATAGAACATACAGAACAACTACGGGCGTTTGCGCAGTACCATGGATAACAGGAATTGTCGCTGGCAGTGTCGACAGTTAACAACGTTTTTTAAAGTAATGATCGCTTGAAAGAGTGTTGATTGTCCTATTGTTTCCTTGCATGAAATATTTTTGTATGATACGCCATCAAAATTGACATTAGAGCACGCCAAGTGAGTATTTTTAGCGATCCTGTATTAAGCGGCCACCTGTATTAAGCGGCCAGTTCCTCAAGTCCCGAGGGTGGCCGTTATATACAGGTTCGACTGTAGTTTTTAGGACATGGAGAACTACTGTATGGATATAATCCATTCTGCGCTGTGATTGGTTCGCTACTATAAGCTGTTTGCTCACATCCTACAGTGCCTTCCCCTGAATTTGAACATTTGTCTCAAAACCAACATGCCATTTGAGCTTTCGCCTACAAGCTGATTGTCTTATTTCTTTTCTGGCAGAGAAGATTACTAGATGAATTTAAATGTCAATATCGTTAATTAATATCCATTTAGCAGCCCTGCCTCGTTACGAGATCATGCACCCAAACAAATTATACATAGTTTTTTTTTTACGAAAGTGTCACCTTTTGTTTATAAATAAAGTTTAAGACGATCAGTAGTCGTCTACACAATATTTTCATCTCTTCCGCTTGTCCTTAAGGAGTCCACAACCATGCAATTTCGTGAAATAGTTTAATGCCTCTCTATACATAAGGTACACCTGTCACACGCAGAGTTGAATTAGCATTACACGTGATATAGTATGTAGACTTTGAGCCTGTTACCATTTTTAACAGTTCGTTTAAACGCAACAGCATCATAACCAAAATGCAGTGGACAGGCATTCTTCTGATCCTTTTTGGAGTGGCTAAGTTAACGTCATCATTTTTCACCTCCTCCTCATGTTTACATTTAACTGAAACAAGTGTCCAACCAGTGACCAGTACTGGCATTTGAAGTTAAAGGCTTGCAGACTGAGAGGGCGAACTCATGAATACACGCTGTTATAAAAGGGTTTCAGCCTAACTATGAAAGCGAGGCTAAGTATTTTTACTGTGAGTGAACATTTGGCCAAAAGCCGTGAGTGATGTTGCGAAAAAGTTATTGTCCTGTGAGTGTCGTGATACTCATACGATGATGACGGAAACTATAAATCTTTAACAAAAATTAGGATTTGGGTGGGCTAAATCCCGCCCCCCTCCCCTCTCACACGAATTTTGCGCAAAATGACAAGCTGCTATTTTATATGTAACTGATTAAATCTCTTTATTTAGGCCGTTTTTTTCAAAGAATCGCCATTTAGTATTCAAACCAAAACTTTTAAATACCGAGCCGTAAAAGAGTGAAATGAATCGCTCGATCTGTCCATAAGAAACAAAAGCAACCCCTTAGACACCTTAACAAGCGAGTTCTCGTTGTTAAGTTGATTTTCTGGAGGAAAGAATTGGACGGACAGTTAATTTGAGTGCATTTGGGATCATTGCGCAGACCAGTGGAGTTACGAAGGCTGGCTCATAAAAACTGAGTTTACTTGCGTTGGGCAAATACTTTGCTTATTCTCTTTCCTGTCAATTCAACACTTTTACCACTCAAGTCAGTCCCATCACCAATTTTATTTCTTCCATAAAAAAACTAATTAACACCGCATCCATGTTTCTTGGTTAAGTACAGAAAAACATAACCAGTACAACGTTTTTGTTGCGTTTGTTGTTTTGAAAACTGAAAAAAAGTTGTTTTCTTATCGAAGGATTACATTTCTTTGTTCTATACTTTACTTATGGCTTAAGGCCTTTGTGACAAAGTTCAGTTTTTCAGTTCCTTGCAATTATTACTGCACCAGAATGAAACCCATGGCTTTGGTATCCTTGTCTCCGTTATCTCCTCCATGTTTAGCCTGGTTTCCACACGTGTTGGAGTTATAAGGGTATCCTCCAGTACCAAAACCGATTCTGGAATCAGGTGTAATGCAGTCATTTTGTTCATTAGCAATGATACCGATTCTGGCTTTGGGTCTAGCGCTATGGCCTAGACCTACAGCGTTGAACCCTTCTTTGTTACAATTTGGCTGTAACGATGCAAAAGAACCGAGAAGCGACTTCCACGTGTTTCGACCCAATGAGGTGGCGCGGTAATTACCATCAGCAATCAGTGAGTACAGTGATGTGGCGTGCTTGGTGATGGCAATGAATCTTGTCTGATGTCCGATCTTCATACCGAGACATATCTTAGAGAACGGTGTGTTCCAGTAGGTTGGTAGCTTTGTCTCATGATTGTCAAACAAAGTCTTTCCTCCTGGAAGGTTGAAGTCGACCTTGTTGCTCCAGAGTTTGGAAGTGAAGTGAAACGTTGGCTGAGTAAAAACATAAGTAAATGATATAAAAAATGAATAACAAAACGAGCAGGAAAATTAAAGCAAGTTACACCATTCCCATTTCCACCAATGTGTCAAAAGTTTGCTATGACAAATCTGTGTTGACCGATTCTGAGTTTCTCTACTCAATTTCATTGTCTTTGTCAACACTTACCAATCATTTTGGCATGAGAAAGAAGATCTTGATCTATTTCCAGTGAGCAGATGTGTGGAAAATTGCAGAAATATACGTTATTCACGTATCTTTCTTTCGAAAAACAATTTGTCGAAAGCTTACTGAGATAAATCTGCTTTGAAAGCATTCGGAATTTCTCGAATCTCTTTCATGACATTCATAAACATTCTTCGAGTGTTTTAAGAAAGCAGAATTTGAATGAATTCCCGGTAGAGAGTGAACCGCTCAAAAATTTAAAATTCAGTATCCAGATATCTCGTACAACTCGTGAAGGTACAAAAGACGTTGTCACAATTCTTTCAACTATACGGATCAAGAATATATTAATGTACATATTCCTACATACAACAAACAGTTGGTTGTCGTGTGATACCTTATTGCCGTCAGTTTTCATTACCAGTGTCCATCCACCTCCTCCACATGCTCCAAGCCCATGGCTTGACATGTGACAGTACACAGGAACCATCCCAGATGGCATTTGAAGTAAATAAGCTTTGTTTCCTTGGGACGTCCTGATTAAAAGAAAATCAAAAAATATAAAATAAAATAACGGACTTGGCAATGCTACATAAATTTTTTATTCCTTTCTACTAAAGTACCTAACAATACTTTTATATTAAATGACGATCTTTTCTTAAATATCTGTCAGCATTCTACTCGATACTGAATGGAGTTTGTCCTGTCTTCCTGTTTAGGCACTGGGAAACAATTAGCAGGAGTGGGAGGGGAGGAGGGGGTTGGGAAATGGGAAAGATGTAGACGAAAAATTCAATATGAACCCCATTGCATGCCAAATAACAACTCCCCTCCCTCACCAACCTAACTCCTTGTGTGTTGTTAAGCTTCTTACTTTAGTATTGAGAGTACTTCCTAATTTACTAACAGGTCCTTGTGTTGTTTAAACAGTTACCTTGCCTGACATTTTCAACGGAAACAAACAATACCTCGAAGCCACTCTCAAATAATATTTAGATTCTTCTGATTCAGAAGCACTTGATGATTCACTGGCTATTGAATATTAATCACTCAATTTTTGCTAGGAATCGCTTTTATCCAAAGATAAAGGCGTGCTAACATTCTCTTGAGGAGTACTCTCGACCTCAGACTTCGTCCCAACACGCCTGTGGCTCGAAACTCAAAACCGGCCTTACAGCTAGTTCTTGTTTACTTCCGCTGACTTCGAAACCTTGTTGTTGCAAATACAGTTTAAGCTGCTTCCTCGTCAAGGCCTTGACTGCCTTTTCAAATTCTCTCGTGCGCATTTCTCTGTTTCACTATATTCTTCTCCCGTCTTGTGTCAAGGAACTCAAGTGTTGGAAATAACTCTCATATGTTCTCTCGTCAATGTAATGAGAGCTTAACCTCTTCCATCGTTTCGTCACTAGCATAGGACAAATGCTTTTGTAGAAACAATTTTTTTTTTAATTTTTTTTAATTTTTTAACAGCTTTATTGACCATCACACATGTTAAATACAATAAATTAAACAACCAGAAAGAAATGAAAAATACGTGAAAAGTGATAAGGTCAAAAGGGCAGGTGCGAACGGGACGCGAGGACCCATGCGAGGCACCTCCCATGATACAAATAATAATTAAAACACAAACAACCAAAAGACGCTAAAAAACTAGGGATGGCAGGAGCAGGATCGTACAATTGACCAGGTACAGGGATAGAATATGTCGAAGTGATTTTGCAAAAGGTGAAACATGTGCTCAGTAACAAAGTTGCGGAAGGAAGCAGTAGTTGAAAAACTGGTAGGGGGTGATAATTTACAGATATAGTTCCAGAGCTTAACAATACGATTAAAGTAAGAGGCCTGAAAAGTGCTAGTTTTACATACAGGAGTTTTAAGGTTATAAGGATTACTTAGTCTGGTTCGGTCGTGAGAAACAGGAGAAACAAAATCATAAACATTAAGATCAGTAAAACCTTTCCGACATTTGTAAAAAAAAACAAGATCTTTGAGTTCGCGGTCAAATGTCAGAGGAAGAAGTTTCAAAGTTAAAAGTCTGTCTCTGTATGACATCACGCCTACACGTTGTTTGAGGATCCACCTTGTGGCCCTCCTTTGAACCCTTTCAATTTGAGTTTTTAATTTCTTAACTTCTGGACTTGGAAGAAACGTATCAGTTTCTTGTGTGATGATACAAGCCGAATACCTTCTTGGCTTTTCGCTTGCTTGGTCAGAGAAATTATGTAGCCTCGTGATTCTGGCACTTAGCAGTATCCTTTGTTAAATTACCCATGATAACTAAATTATGTTTCTTCAAGTTACTTCCCCAAGTGGTAGACTATAATGAGTCCTGTAATACATTTAAATTAATAACTATGTATAAATAAATAAACAAATATATGCACAAATATGTAGACAAACCAATAAATAAATTTATGAAAAACAGAGATACGTCTACTTTTGGAAGTTTATTCAAGTTGATTAAAAAATCCAACCAAGAAAAACAAGGAAGTAGACTGCCTCGCATGTAGCGAGTGCTAATCCAGGCGAGCCCGAATTACAACTAGAATAACCTTGAGGTCACGCAGGTGAAATTTTAACTTACTCTGTCCTATACAACCTTTTAACAGGATTACATCGTTGTTAAGATGACTTGGCAAAATGTTTGAATTATTACTTACTGTATGAATTTTTAGGATTTGTACACGGCTTTCTTGTATTGGAAAATAATTTGCTGGCAATTGACGAATCATCGTGTTGAACTTAAAGATGTCTTTCTTTTTCTATGTCTCTGTCTAATAATAATAATAATAATAATAATAATAATAATAATAATAATAATAATAATAATAATAATAATAATAATAATAATAACAAAAAAACAAATAACAAAAATAGAGCAAAGAAAACAAAAATGTAAATAGGTAAGGTTCATCCTTGAGTTTCGCAATTCTTTATACTTACGTATTTTTGTTATAAATAGCCTTGCACGTCGACACTGCATCACAGCACGAAAATGAAAGAGAAGAACAACAAACAAACAAACAAAAATAGAACGCACAACACGTCCATAACTGTCACTTCAGTTTAAAGTAATGATGCGCAGTTTAAACTGGGTTTGATAAAAGCCTTGAAAAGAAAATGTCCCTGCTAACAATTAAGGAAAAAGTTAGGCTAAAATGAGATTGGAGCAAGGAAGGCCTGGTTTTCTGGCTGCGAACGAGGGTGAGCAGACGTGCCAAGTAATTGATTTAGCTGTCGACCCCAGAGGCCGGCTGTAAGGGCAAAAGAAGAGGAAAAGCTACAAAGACAATAGCAAATGTGACAGATACCTGGGCCTAGCCAGGTCCTCAACTAAAATAAATTTGTTTCCTTGCTATCGCAATGAGCATCATTGTCATGTATAATCTTCTTGATTCTTTACCAAAATTAGAAAAAGAAAACGAAATAAAACATGCATTTGACTTCTATTAACATTGTCTTATATGAGAAAAGAAATAACTGTGGGCAGATTCCTCCTCAAGGAAAGGAAAACGTTAAACAAAAGCAAACCAAAACGTCACCTGGTTCACAATCTCTTCCATTTCCGTAATATCCCGGCTCACACGTACAGTTGTATGATCCGTTAGTATTCTTGCACACAGCTACGGCACTGCATTTGTGTGTTCCAGTTTTGCACTCGTTGATATCTAAAATTTATAATAAACAGAGAAGAGGTTTCCATACGAAACGGAACTTGTTTATTTGACCCTTGGAAGTTTAGTACGTTTCTTTACACAATGGTCTTGTTGTTGACAAAATAAAAAAAACTGAACAAAAGGGTTAGGGTTTTTTTTTTTTGCTTAAACCGAGTTTGAAATATCCGTCGTTTTTCAAAGAGAATGAAGTAGTTGAACGTGTGGCTCTTTTGTCTGCAGGATTGTAACAATACAGTATAAAGTTTACTATACGACTGTTAATTGTAAGACATGTAAATAGTTTAATCGATTAGTATGTTTCTTTACACAGTGGTCTTGTTCTTGACAAATAAAAAAAATATGAACACGGTTGGGATTTTTTTTTGCTCAAACCGATTTTGAAAAATACGTCGTTTGCCAAGGAGAATAAAGTTGAATATGTGGCTTTTCTGTCTGCAGGATTGTAACCATACAGTATCAAGCCAGTTTACCATACGACTGTTTATTATAGTACATGTAAATAGTTTGATCAAATAGCAAGTATGTGCCAGTTTGTATGTGACTGTAATGTGTTCTTATCACGCTGAATAAAATTCATAAAAAAATTGTAAGGATCTTCTAGGGTAAGTTCGATCTCAACTATTCATGCATGTAACCTGAGTATCAGGCCTTACTAAGGAGAAGGGGAGTGGAGAGGAAGGTGGGGGGGAAGGAGGAGAAGAGAATCGTTATATACGAATTAAGAAGGTCGCGAATATGTTCTTTCCCCTTTATCTCTTCTCCGTCCCTTCCCCCTCCCCGAAAAGCCTGATACTCAGCCTACTATTCATGGCAAAAAATACACAAAAACTAATACTTTTCATCGATGTAACATAGCGTGCGCGTGCTTGTGGTCGAAGCAAAGTATTTTAAATAAAGAGGATAATCAGTATTGTCAGCTAAGAAACTCGTCATACCAGTCTCACAGAGAGAACCCATGAATCCAGTGGTGCACAAACAGCGGTATCCTTTTTCTGTAAAACCGGTTTGACAGGTTGCATTGTTCTTGCAAGACGTCTTCAAACATGCATTCTAAGACAAACAGACCGGCAAATATTAAATGAACAATAACACACATGATAATTACTCAATATCTCAAAACTCGCTAATAAATCATAATCCTAGTTTCCAATTAGATCACTGGTCTGAACACGTCTTGTGTGTCATTAGAAATTATAGTTATTTATCATTGATTAGTAGCCAGTGCGCATGTGTGGGAGTAATGTTACGGACCTCGCGTTATGGATTGAAAATAACCACAATAATATTAATAATGTTTATTTCAATAGCGTTATTTCTACTATTCAACCAATGGCGCTTAACAAAACTACTAAGATAGTATAATACTTACTTACTTAATTTAAAAACACATCGAAAATAAGAAACATTTTAAAACAGCAACTTAGTAAAAATGTCTTAACTCTGGTTATAAAAGAACTTAAGTAAGCTGTAGTTCTTATATCAACCGGTAGATTATTCCAAAGTGTGGGTGCAATGACTGAAAAAGCAGGCTTTTCATAGGTTTCAAGATTGCACTTGGGAACCACTATTGTTATTGTAGTTTCGCACAGGTACCCGTTATACTGCAAATATTATTACAGAATGCTGATAATACTGATAGGCAAAAGATACACCTATTCGATTTCAACATGATTTGTATGATTTCAAAGGAAATCTCGACATTTGAGATTGAGGTTATCTATGAGTTCCTTCATCGCTTTAGGCTGGTTCACCCGTACGACGCAAACGCAAGCGCAAGCGACGTTCACACGTCGAATGCAAACGCAAGCAGAATAAGATGCGCACGCGCATTGCAGTATCCAAAGATGGCGGCAATCTCGTTTCCAGAATCCGCGTTACCGTAGACCAGCAGTCAGGAAACGAGGACTCTGGGAACGAGATTAAAGATGGTGAAGGAGGAGGCCATCTTGGTTCGAACGTTAGCCGCCGTACAGACATGGAACGACTATTTTTATCTTGCGTTTGCCCTTGCATTTGCGTTGCCCCAGTTCACACTTGGGAAATGCAAACGCAAGCGCCAATGTAGGCTCAAGTAAACGATAACTTTTCTATTTCAGTCTTGCGTTGGCGCTTAAGCCTGCGTTTCTATTTGCGTTGTGGTAGTTTACACGCGTGTTTGCTTGCGTTTGCGCTGCTCGTGTGAACCACCCCTTTGAGTTCCTGTCTTTTATTGTGATGTTTCTTTTTTTTTTTCAACCTCCACACGTTCTCTCATCAAACATTTTACCAATTTTAATTTCATTACCCGTACTCATTTATACCTTTGCTCCGCGGTAAATATAGTCTGGATTTGGCTCCAGCTTCTTCATTTTTCCTTCAAAGGTTGAATTACTCAGCTCGCACCCAAATTTGCCATTTACGCGCATCGTTTTTTTCAAGTTGTAACTAACGCAGTTGGGCTCCATGTAGCAAAATGTTTCACAGAAACCGTCATCCATGACGTCATCGGCGCGAATCACGTGGCCATGAAGTCGTTTACCATCTAATGTGTGTGCAGGCTTAAATTCAAGTTGGCGACAGTCGTCTAAGAAAAACAAAATGAGAATAAGTATTTAGTCAGACGTGAAAACTAGCGTAGTACGTTACATGACAAATGGCAAAGTACGTGATATGCATATTTGTCTATCATATGCAGATTTGTCTATCTGAATTCTCGTTATGTATTTCAAACTGACGGGAGAGAAAAGAGGATTCGTTATCTTAAAAAAAAAAAGAAAAAACATAAACCATTTACCAATAATAAAGGATCTCTCTGTGTATTTAATTTAGGAGTTCACATATTATTAGGACTCCACCTCCTGCAAAAAATAAGGCATTTAGCTCACGCTAATGGGCTACTTTACTTGTTTGGAAGAGTATACACTGTTTACTTCAGGTTATGCAAAATGAGGCTTTGTATTCGCGATACACAAGCCATTAGTGCTATGTTTCAGTCAGATGTGTGATATCATTTTGGAAATGCTCATTTAAGGTTTTTGTCCAAATCTCACGGTTTGAGATAAGCTAAGTCCCCTTCTTGAGGCCTGAAAATAAATAGGCGCCAGTGTTTACTAGAAATTTTACGGCGTCTCAAACTGAGAAAAAACATGAATAAGCCAAATCAAATAATAAAGCATCTTTCTGTGCATTTATGAATTTAAATATTAGACCAATAATGTATCCTGACAAGCCACCTGCTCCCGTTCTGACCCGTTAATTTGCGGCTTTGTTTGAGAGTTTGTATACCATGTTTATTTCAGTTTATACAAAAACAAAAAGATCGTGACCGGAAAAGGAATTAGTAGAACAGAAAATAAACTGTATTGCCAATCTCCTACAGTTTTGTGGTCCAATAACTACTAGTATGAGAGTTCATCAAATTTTCAAATCTATGTCGGTTTATAATCTGAACAATTAAACCTTGCGTCAGTTGCATGATACTCTTACAGATAATAACAAACTATTACGAGTGGATTCGCATACTTGCTAAGGGGTTCATATTGATGAAAAACGTACTTTTGAAAAGCATATACACGGCTTTGTTTGAGCGTTTGTTTACCTTGTTTATTTCAGTTGATTCAAAAACAAAAAAGAAAATACCTTGACCGGAAAAGGAATCGGTAGAACAGAAAATAAACTGTATTGCCAATCTTCTGTAGTTTTGTGATCCATTAACTACTAGTAAGCGAGTTGTTCAATTTTTCAAATCTATGTCGGCCTATAATCTCAACAATAAACCAGATAATAACAAACTATCACGAGTGGATTCGCATACCTGCTAAGGGGTTCATATCGATAAAAAACGTACTTTTGAAAAGCATATAAGCAATAAATGTAAAAAGGCGAGCGGTCGTACCACGTTCATAAAACGTGTTAGGACGTTTTTTCCCAACCAGTCGCTGGAAGTAATATATAATCATTAGCCCAACCACCTGCGTTAAAAACGTACGCTAAAGGATAAACTGCAACGCATACAATCTCAAACCGCCAGAGCGATAACTAAAGCGAAATACGACATTCGATCAACTGACATTCTTGCCAATTTAGGTTGAAAAGCCCTCCGTTGATGCCAAACGCAAACAACTGAAATTAGTCCTAATTTATAAAATCTTGAATAAACAATTCGCCCTGAATTTGAGTAATTCCTTCATAAGTTTCATAAGAATTAGAGACTATAATAAATATTACCATTAAAGAAATTCTGAAACTAATCAACCGCTACCAAAGCCTTGATCTAATAGTCTTAGTGGTACAGTACTAGTGGTGCTATGGGAGACTTTTCCCAAAGAGACTAAAAGAGCGAAATATTTACGGGAGTATAAGAATAGTGTCTGCTCTTTCTGTTCCTGATTCTGAGTTATGCACGTAAAAAGAAAAGATATTTTAAGGATTACACTCATTTTGTTCAGTTTTTAGGAAAAAGGAGCCGAGTCCAAATAGTCTTGAAATATCTTTTTCAAATATTGGAACATAAAATGAGTTTCCTCTTGACGAAAGAACACCCTTGAATATGCAATCATTCACTTAGATGATCGCAAAAATGTATTAAACTGGAAAGGTATAATTCAGGTCAATGACACCAAATAATACTCAATTATTTGCTTTTATTGATTTTTATTATACATTTCCAGCTTGATATATCTGTAGTGGTCAATCTGTGTGAATTATTAAATGCAACGGTTGTTTTCTCTCACTTACGATTGGTAAAAAATTGTCGAGTGGCGCAGTACATTTATTCCCCAAGCTGTTTCCTGCAGTTTTTACCTTCAGTGACATCGTAAACATTGTTTGAAAGCTTTGAGATTGAAATTAACGCTTTGCTATTGGGATAGTTCAACAAAGCAGTACACTTGTCAAAAGCGGCCGAACACTCGGTCCCCTCATCAAGATTTTTGCTCCAAATGAAGACCCTTGTTTAGTATAGACCACAATATGATTTGAACCTTGGAAAGTTGAACTTAAATTTGTTACCTGAATCAAGTTCAGAACAATATGTTTGTTTGATCTCAACCAGTCTTAAACAACAACCGTTTCATGGTATTTAACAGCTCTTTCACGTTTTTCGACCCCAACAACTATTTACGTACAGTTTTGGCTGCTTTACATGTTATCATGTTTACAATCGCCGAAAGATTGAATTTTTTCTTTGAATATAATTACATATCTTGTATCTTTAAGGAACTATTAAAACGAAAATACAGGAGAAGAGCCTGATCAAGATATCGCTAGTTGGCGATGTACGATTATCTTTTCTCATAGGGTCGCAAATGCCTTGGCGCCACCGTAAGATGTTCTTTAGATCAACGTTATTGTCGAATTTAACAAAATAAAATACTAAACCCTCAACTAATTAAACGCGTGGAGGCGCGGTGGTTAAATGGTTTTTATAAAAAAAAGTGTCGGACTATCGATAGGACCTTCGGAAGATCGAATGGTCAGTGATTTGAGGTTAGGTTGGTCGCTTCATTGCTGTGTTGTTCCTTGACACAAACCTTTGCAATTGTTTCACATTGTCTCTATTTACCCAGTTATATTAATGGGTACCTGCTACATACTGGTGGGGGGCTTTACATCTCATTCAGGGTAGAATAGCAATACTCCCAGTTGCTTCATGGTTTAGAAATTTGGTTAAGCTCCGGCTGAACGGGCAATTTAGGCTCGTAGTGCGACTTGAATGACCTTTATCTTACGTAATAAATCGTACAGACCTTTTGAAGTACAGAATTGCCCATGCGATGAGGGAAAAAACGCTAATGAGGTCCAAAACATGAAAGTATAAACCTTAGTAGCAAAGGTTTCACGCAGCATAGTTGGCGTAAGAGAATTCGAAGGAACTGCGACCTTGATGAAAAGCTTCACACCTTGGTGCTGTGGCTCTTTACACGTCAGGTGTTAGCCAATCACAAGAGTGTCATATATTGATAAACAAACCAAACTGCTATTGACTGACAGGTGAGCTCAGTCGACCTATTTTTGTAAAGTGCCAGGTCTTCATGCTCCAATAATGCACTGCTGGAATAACAATGCACGATTCAAACCGTACAGACTATCCCTTGTCAAAACAACCTCCAACGAAGAATTTGCATTTTGCTATCACTCACTACTAAAATTTGCTTCGTCGCTTAAAAATGCTATTGAGATGATTGCCATTAAATCCTGGGCATGTCTACAACGGTCTGTCAACCTGCCGACAACAATTATGAATAGAATGTACATGTTTCATTGTTGACCTGAGTTCAACTCCTCAACCGTGCCTGTTATAGCCAACTGGAACGCTTCCGCAACTAAAAATTTTTAACCATGTTATTTTCAAGTTAAATTATATTTTTTTGATATCTGAATGCCTGGCCGCGTTAGCACCTCTTGTTATAAACACTTGTCAAGGGTAATTAATAAAGGTTTTTGGGAACTTTTATGCATGGAAAACTGCTAATATATACAAAGATGGTTGTCTCTTGTCTACAATTTCCCTCCCCTCTGGGGCCCGTTTCTCGAAAGTCCTGCTAACTTACCGGGCCCGATAAGTGTCTTTGTTGATAAATGTTTCTTAACGGAAGTCAGTTTTTGTTCACTTTGAATACTAAATTTTAACGTCTTATAATTGTGTAACAACATTGGCCAAGTACCACACATGTATGTCTGTAATCTCTGTCTAATCGGCGAAAATACATTTAAAAATATACTTATAAGGCCTGGTAAGTTACCGGGACTTTCGAGAAACGGGCGCCAGGTGCCTAAATAAGGGCGAAGGCAGTCAAAGGTCAAGAAACACTGGGGACTTATTACGACTTCATGACTTTTCCGTAGAAGGAAAGGAAAAAGAAAAAGACGTCCTTGAAAAGAAACCGTTAGCGGAAGCACTGAATCTAACATCTTAGCAGGTGGCTTTTTGTATTTACCATAATAGCAACAACAATGTCAAATGCAGTTTCCTTATCATGCATCAAAATTCCTAAGCCTATCCCACAAGAGATATCAAGGAAAAAGCAAGCTGAAATGGGGGCCAGAAATAAAATGCATGTAATTCCGATAGAAAATAAAACGTTTCTGACAAACCACCTAGTGGTTAACTCTAGGTGATCATGTTGAATCAGTAAAACATAAAAAATACCAGGTTGCCAGTTTATCCAAAATTCGGGGATAAGGGAGGGGGTGGGAGGTGGGGAATTTAGCCACCCAAATGTAAAATGTGCAACAACGAGCAAAATGTCTGAAACAACACGAGCAAAAAGAAAGCAATTAGTTGAGCTGCGGGTCTTATGTTGATAGAGGAAAGTCCCTTAGGTGGACTAGTCTTCATTATCGATTAAGAAACAAAAGTAACATCGTAGACACCCAAAAAGCGAATTCACGGCTCGGTCTTAAGTTCGTTTCCGTGAGAAAGGAATTTAGATGGACAATTAATTTGAGTGCATTGCGGAGTAGGACAGTGGAGTTAGGAAGAATCGCTCACCAAAAAAGTGTCAAAAGTGAATTTTCTTGCGTTGGGCAAGTACTTTGCTTAAAAAATAAATAAATAAATAAATAAATAAATAAATAAATAAATAAAATATTCCTAGTTATTCTCTTTTCTTTCAACACTCTTACCACTCACGTCAGTCCCATCACCAATTTTATTTCTTACATAAAGATACTAGTTATTTAACAAATAGATTCCATTTTGCCGTGGGTGGCGTCCTCTGTGCGTTATCAGAGTACAGACCCTCGGCAAAATGGAATCTATTTGTTTTATACAATAACCAAGACATTTTAACTCATTTCGTGAGCGAGCATCGCGTTGCCTGAGCTGAGTCAAAATCTTTCCAGCAAACTCAGTTTTAGACTACAACACACATGCAATTGTGATCTTCTAAAGAGTATAATCCGAAAGGATTTCACTAACAATATTTTCAAAACTAACCTTTATTCCAGAAGGAAATCCTGACCCCAAAATATTACAGCATGTTAGTCGCTTCATTGCGATTTGTAATCGATTACTCGCCATTGCCGGATTTCTATCGGCGACATATTTCGACAAATATTTGCTTCCTTTTCACGTCACAACAAAGTTCTAGCTTTTTTATTCCTGGTTTTTTATTGGGCAGTTTTCCTTTCCTGCGAAAATTTGCCTGTGTTTGTCCGCTACTCGCCAAAACAGTTTGCAAAACTTTGTTGACCAGTCACTCTGGCTGGACTCTAGACTATGATCACGTGCGCCGGTCACACCACTCGATGACTTCAATCGTGCGTCTATACTCTAATCACATACTCCTCTAGACCAATCAAAACGCGAGTTTTACACAGTTCATTGTATAAATAAAACTACATACACGTGTCTTGGTGGAGTTCAGAATAACATAGCCAGTAAAGATTTTATGTGTTGCGATTTCGCTCTTTTTGAAAGACAAAACTTTAATTTACTGATCGATAGATTTATTTATTATTATTTTTTATTCCTTTCTACTAAAGTACCTAACAATACTTTTATATTAAATGACGATCTTTTCTTAAATATCTGTCAGCATTCTATTCGATACTGAATGGAGTTTGTCCTGTCTTCCTGTTTAGGCACTGGGAAACAATTAGCAGGAGTGGGAGGGGAGGAGGGGGTTGGGAAATGGGAAAGATGTAGACGAAAAATTCAATATGAACCCCATTGCATGCCAAATAACAACTCCCCTCCCTCACCAACCTAACTCCTTGTGTGTTGTTAAGCTTCTTACTTTAGTATTGAGAGTACTTCCTAATTTACTAACAGGTCCTTGTGTTGTTTAAACAGTTACCTTGCCTGACATTTTCAACGGAAACAAACAATACCTCGAAGCCACTCTCAAATAATATTTAGATTCTTCTGATTCAGAAGCACTTGATGATTCACTGGCTATTGAATATTAATCACTCAATTTTTGCTAGGAATCGCTTTTATCCAAAGATAAAGGCGTGCTAACATTCTCTTGAGGAGTACTCTCGACCTCAGACTTCGTCCCAACACGCCTGTGGCTCGAAACTCAAAACCGGCCTTACAGCTAGTTCTTGTTTACTTCCGCTGACTTCGAAACCTTGTTGTTGCAAATACAGTTTAAGCTGCTTCCTCGTCAAGGCCTTGACTGCCTTTTCAAATTCTCTCGTGCGCATTTCTCTGTTTCACTATATTCTTCTCCCGTCTTGTGTCAAGGAACTCAAGTGTTGGAAATAACTCTCATATGTTCTCTCGTCAATGTAATGAGAGCTTAACCTCTTCCATCGTTTCGTCACTAGCATAGGACAAATGCTTTTGTAGAAACAATTTTTTTTTTAATTTTTTTTAATTTTTTAACAGCTTTATTGACCATCACACATGTTAAATACAATAAATTAAACAACCAGAAAGAAATGAAAAATACGTGAAAAGTGATAAGGTCAAAAGGGCAGGTGCGAACGGGACGCGAGGACCCATGCGAGGCACCTCCCATGATACAAATAATAATTAAAACACAAACAACCAAAAGACGCTAAAAAACTAGGGATGGCAGGAGCAGGATCGTACAATTGACCAGGTACAGGGATAGAATATGTCGAAGTGATTTTGCAAAAGGTGAAACATGTGCTCAGTAACAAAGTTGCGGAAGGAAGCAGTAGTTGAAAAACTGGTAGGGGGTGATAATTTACAGATATAGTTCCAGAGCTTAACAATACGATTAAAGTAAGAGGCCTGAAAAGTGCTAGTTTTACATACAGGAGTTTTAAGGTTATAAGGATTACTTAGTCTGGTTCGGTCGTGAGAAACAGGAGAAACAAAATCATAAACATTAAGATCAGTAAAACCTTTCCGACATTTGTAAAAAAAAACAAGATCTTTGAGTTCGCGGTCAAATGTCAGAGGAAGAAGTTTCAAAGTTAAAAGTCTGTCTCTGTATGACATCACGCCTACACGTTGTTTGAGGATCCACCTTGTGGCCCTCCTTTGAACCCTTTCAATTTGAGTTTTTAATTTCTTAACTTCTGGACTTGGAAGAAACGTATCAGTTTCTTGTGTGATGATACAAGCCGAATACCTTCTTGGCTTTTCGCTTGCTTGGTCAGAGAAATTATGTAGCCTCGTGATTCTGGCACTTAGCAGTATCCTTTGTTAAATTACCCATGATAACTAAATTATGTTTCTTCAAGTTACTTCCCCAAGTGGTAGACTATAATGAGTCCTGTAATACATTTAAATTAATAACTATGTATAAATAAATAAACAAATATATGCACAAATATGTAGACAAACCAATAAATAAATTTATGAAAAACAGAGATACGTCTACTTTTGGAAGTTTATTCAAGTTGATTAAAAAATCCAACCAAGAAAAACAAGGAAGTAGACTGCCTCGCATGTAGCGAGTGCTAATCCAGGCGAGCCCGAATTACAACTAGAATAACCTTGAGGTCACGCAGGTGAAATTTTAACTTACTCTGTCCTATACAACCTTTTAACAGGATTACATCGTTGTTAAGATGACTTGGCAAAATGTTTGAATTATTACTTACTGTATGAATTTTTAGGATTTGTACACGGCTTTCTTGTATTGGAAAATAATTTGCTGGCAATTGACGAATCATCGTGTTGAACTTAAAGATGTCTTTCTTTTTCTATGTCTCTGTCTAATAATAATAATAATAATAATAATAATAATAATAATAATAATAATAATAATAACAAAAAAACAAATAACAAAAATAGAGCAAAGAAAACAAAAATGTAAATAGGTAAGGTTCATCCTTGAGTTTCGCAATTCTTTATACTTACGTATTTTTGTTATAAATAGCCTTGCACGTCGACACTGCATCACAGCACGAAAATGAAAGAGAAGAACAACAAACAAACAAACAAAAATAGAACGCACAACACGTCCATAACTGTCACTTCAGTTTAAAGTAATGATGCGCAGTTTAAACTGGGTTTGATAAAAGCCTTGAAAAGAAAATGTCCCTGCTAACAATTAAGGAAAAAGTTAGGCTAAAATGAGATTGGAGCAAGGAAGGCCTGGTTTTCTGGCTGCGAACGAGGGTGAGCAGACGTGCCAAGTAATTGATTTAGCTGTCGACCCCAGAGGCCGGCTGTAAGGGCAAAAGAAGAGGAAAAGCTACAAAGACAATAGCAAATGTGACAGATACCTGGGCCTAGCCAGGTCCTCAACTAAAATAAATTTGTTTCCTTGCTATCGCAATGAGCATCATTGTCATGTATAATCTTCTTGATTCTTTACCAAAATTAGAAAAAGAAAACGAAATAAAACATGCATTTGACTTCTATTAACATTGTCTTATATGAGAAAAGAAATAACTGTGGGCAGATTCCTCCTCAAGGAAAGGAAAACGTTAAACAAAAGCAAACCAAAACGTCACCTGGTTCACAATCTCTTCCATTTCCGTAATATCCCGGCTCACACGTACAGTTGTATGATCCGTTAGTATTCTTGCACACAGCTACGGCACTGCATTTGTGTGTTCCAGTTTTGCACTCGTTGATATCTAAAATTTATAATAAACAGAGAAGAGGTTTCCATACGAAACGGAACTTGTTTATTTGACCCTTGGAAGTTTAGTACGTTTCTTTACACAATGGTCTTGTTGTTGACAAAATAAAAAAAACTGAACAAAAGGGTTAGGGTTTTTTTTTTTTGCTTAAACCGAGTTTGAAATATCCGTCGTTTTTCAAAGAGAATGAAGTAGTTGAACGTGTGGCTCTTTTGTCTGCAGGATTGTAACAATACAGTATAAAGTTTACTATACGACTGTTAATTGTAAGACATGTAAATAGTTTAATCGATTAGTATGTTTCTTTACACAGTGGTCTTGTTCTTGACAAATAAAAAAAATATGAACACGGTTGGGATTTTTTTTTGCTCAAACCGATTTTGAAAAATACGTCGTTTGCCAAGGAGAATAAAGTTGAATATGTGGCTTTTCTGTCTGCAGGATTGTAACCATACAGTATCAAGCCAGTTTACCATACGACTGTTTATTATAGTACATGTAAATAGTTTGATCAAATAGCAAGTATGTGCCAGTTTGTATGTGACTGTAATGTGTTCTTATCACGCTGAATAAAATTCATAAAAAAATTGTAAGGATCTTCTAGGGTAAGTTCGATCTCAACTATTCATGCATGTAACCTGAGTATCAGGCCTTACTAAGGAGAAGGGGAGTGGAGAGGAAGGTGGGGGGGAAGGAGGAGAAGAGAATCGTTATATACGAATTAAGAAGGTCGCGAATATGTTCTTTCCCCTTTATCTCTTCTCCGTCCCTTCCCCCTCCCCGAAAAGCCTGATACTCAGCCTACTATTCATGGCAAAAAATACACAAAAACTAATACTTTTCATCGATGTAACATAGCGTGCGCGTGCTTGTGGTCGAAGCAAAGTATTTTAAATAAAGAGGATAATCAGTATTGTCAGCTAAGAAACTCGTCATACCAGTCTCACAGAGAGAACCCATGAATCCAGTGGTGCACAAACAGCGGTATCCTTTTTCTGTAAAACCGGTTTGACAGGTTGCATTGTTCTTGCAAGACGTCTTCAAACATGCATTCTAAGACAAACAGACCGGCAAATATTAAATGAACAATAACACACATGATAATTACTCAATATCTCAAAACTCGCTAATAAATCATAATCCTAGTTTCCAATTAGATCACTGGTCTGAACACGTCTTGTGTGTCATTAGAAATTATAGTTATTTATCATTGATTAGTAGCCAGTGCGCATGTGTGGGAGTAATGTTACGGACCTCGCGTTATGGATTGAAAATAACCACAATAATATTAATAATGTTTATTTCAATAGCGTTATTTCTACTATTCAACCAATGGCGCTTAACAAAACTACTAAGATAGTATAATACTTACTTACTTAATTTAAAAACACATCGAAAATAAGAAACATTTTAAAACAGCAACTTAATAAAAATGTCTTAACTCTGGTTATAAAAGAACTTAAGTAAGCTGTAGTTCTTATATCAACCGGTAGATTATTCCAAAGTGTGGGTGCAATGACTGAAAAAGCAGGCTTTTCATAGGTTTCAAGATTGCACTTGGGAACCACTATTGTTATTGTAGTTTCGCACAGGTACCCGTTATACTGCAAATATTATTACAGAATGCTGATAATACTGATAGGCAAAAGATACACCTATTCGATTTCAACATGATTTGTATGATTTCAAAGGAAATCTCGACATTTGAGATTGAGGTTATCTATGAGTTCCTTCATCGCTTTAGGCTGGTTCACCCGTACGACGCAAACGCAAGCGCAAGCGACGTTCACACGTCGAATGCAAACGCAAGCAGAATAAGATGCGCACGCGCATTGCAGTATCCAAAGATGGCGGCAATCTCGTTTCCAGAATCCGCGTTACCGTAGACCAGCAGTCAGGAAACGAGGACTCTGGGAACGAGATTAAAGATGGTGAAGGAGGAGGCCATCTTGGTTCGAACGTTAGCCGCCGTACAGACATGGAACGACTATTTTTATCTTGCGTTTGCCCTTGCATTTGCGTTGCCCCAGTTCACACTTGGGAAATGCAAACGCAAGCGCCAATGTAGGCTCAAGTAAACGATAACTTTTCTATTTCAGTCTTGCGTTGGCGCTTAAGCCTGCGTTTCTATTTGCGTTGTGGTAGTTTACACGCGTGTTTGCTTGCGTTTGCGCTGCTCGTGTGAACCACCCCTTTGAGTTCCTGTCTTTTATTGTGATGTTTCTTTTTTTTTTTCAACCTCCACACGTTCTCTCATCAAACATTTTACCAATTTTAATTTCATTACCCGTACTCATTTATACCTTTGCTCCGCGGTAAATATAGTCTGGATTTGGCTCCAGCTTCTTCATTTTTCCTTCAAAGGTTGAATTACTCAGCTCGCACCCAAATTTGCCATTTACGCGCATCGTTTTTTTCAAGTTGTAACTAACGCAGTTGGGCTCCATGTAGCAAAATGTTTCACAGAAACCGTCATCCATGACGTCATCGGCGCGAATCACGTGGCCATGAAGTCGTTTACCATCTAATGTGTGTGCAGGCTTAAATTCAAGTTGGCGACAGTCGTCTAAGAAAAACAAAATGAGAATAAGTATTTAGTCAGACGTGAAAACTAGCGTAGTACGTTACATGACAAATGGCAAAGTACGTGATATGCATATTTGTCTATCATATGCAGATTTGTCTATCTGAATTCTCGTTATGTATTTCAAACTGACGGGAGAGAAAAGAGGATTCGTTATCTTAAAAAAAAAAAGAAAAAACATAAACCATTTACCAATAATAAAGGATCTCTCTGTGTATTTAATTTAGGAGTTCACATATTATTAGGACTCCACCTCCTGCAAAAAATAAGGCATTTAGCTCACGCTAATGGGCTACTTTACTTGTTTGGAAGAGTATACACTGTTTACTTCAGGTTATGCAAAATGAGGCTTTGTATTCGCGATACACAAGCCATTAGTGCTATGTTTCAGTCAGATGTGTGATATCATTTTGGAAATGCTCATTTAAGGTTTTTGTCCAAATCTCACGGTTTGAGATAAGCTAAGTCCCCTTCTTGAGGCCTGAAAATAAATAGGCGCCAGTGTTTACTAGAAATTTTACGGCGTCTCAAACTGAGAAAAAACATGAATAAGCCAAATCAAATAATAAAGCATCTTTCTGTGCATTTATGAATTTAAATATTAGACCAATAATGTATCCTGACAAGCCACCTGCTCCCGTTCTGACCCGTTAATTTGCGGCTTTGTTTGAGAGTTTGTATACCATGTTTATTTCAGTTTATACAAAAACAAAAAGATCGTGACCGGAAAAGGAATTAGTAGAACAGAAAATAAACTGTAT
Source organism: Pavona decussata (assembly GCF_977016875.1). Classification (NCBI taxonomy): domain Eukaryota; kingdom Metazoa; phylum Cnidaria; class Anthozoa; order Scleractinia; family Agariciidae; genus Pavona; species Pavona decussata. The sequence continues at coordinate 4,799,004 of NW_028145439.1, read as the reverse complement.
TGCCAATCTCCTACAGTTTTGTGGTCCAATAACTACTAGTATGAGAGTTCATCAAATTTTCAAATCTATGTCGGTTTATAATCTGAACAATTAAACCTTGCGTCAGTTGCATGATACTCTTACAGATAATAACAAACTATTACGAGTGGATTCGCATACTTGCTAAGGGGTTCATATTGATGAAAAACGTACTTTTGAAAAGCATATACACGGCTTTGTTTGAGCGTTTGTTTACCTTGTTTATTTCAGTTGATTCAAAAACAAAAAAGAAAATACCTTGACCGGAAAAGGAATCGGTAGAACAGAAAATAAACTGTATTGCCAATCTTCTGTAGTTTTGTGATCCATTAACTACTAGTAAGCGAGTTGTTCAATTTTTCAAATCTATGTCGGCCTATAATCTCAACAATAAACCAGATAATAACAAACTATCACGAGTGGATTCGCATACCTGCTAAGGGGTTCATATCGATAAAAAACGTACTTTTGAAAAGCATATAAGCAATAAATGTAAAAAGGCGAGCGGTCGTACCACGTTCATAAAACGTGTTAGGACGTTTTTTCCCAACCAGTCGCTGGAAGTAATATATAATCATTAGCCCAACCACCTGCGTTAAAAACGTACGCTAAAGGATAAACTGCAACGCATACAATCTCAAACCGCCAGAGCGATAACTAAAGCGAAATACGACATTCGATCAACTGACATTCTTGCCAATTTAGGTTGAAAAGCCCTCCGTTGATGCCAAACGCAAACAACTGAAATTAGTCCTAATTTATAAAATCTTGAATAAACAATTCGCCCTGAATTTGAGTAATTCCTTCATAAGTTTCATAAGAATTAGAGACTATAATAAATATTACCATTAAAGAAATTCTGAAACTAATCAACCGCTACCAAAGCCTTGATCTAATAGTCTTAGTGGTACAGTACTAGTGGTGCTATGGGAGACTTTTCCCAAAGAGACTAAAAGAGCGAAATATTTACGGGAGTATAAGAATAGTGTCTGCTCTTTCTGTTCCTGATTCTGAGTTATGCACGTAAAAAGAAAAGATATTTTAAGGATTACACTCATTTTGTTCAGTTTTTAGGAAAAAGGAGCCGAGTCCAAATAGTCTTGAAATATCTTTTTCAAATATTGGAACATAAAATGAGTTTCCTCTTGACGAAAGAACACCCTTGAATATGCAATCATTCACTTAGATGATCGCAAAAATGTATTAAACTGGAAAGGTATAATTCAGGTCAATGACACCAAATAATACTCAATTATTTGCTTTTATTGATTTTTATTATACATTTCCAGCTTGATATATCTGTAGTGGTCAATCTGTGTGAATTATTAAATGCAACGGTTGTTTTCTCTCACTTACGATTGGTAAAAAATTGTCGAGTGGCGCAGTACATTTATTCCCCAAGCTGTTTCCTGCAGTTTTTACCTTCAGTGACATCGTAAACATTGTTTGAAAGCTTTGAGATTGAAATTAACGCTTTGCTATTGGGATAGTTCAACAAAGCAGTACACTTGTCAAAAGCGGCCGAACACTCGGTCCCCTCATCAAGATTTTTGCTCCAAATGAAGACCCTTGTTTAGTATAGACCACAATATGATTTGAACCTTGGAAAGTTGAACTTAAATTTGTTACCTGAATCAAGTTCAGAACAATATGTTTGTTTGATCTCAACCAGTCTTAAACAACAACCGTTTCATGGTATTTAACAGCTCTTTCACGTTTTTCGACCCCAACAACTATTTACGTACAGTTTTGGCTGCTTTACATGTTATCATGTTTACAATCGCCGAAAGATTGAATTTTTTCTTTGAATATAATTACATATCTTGTATCTTTAAGGAACTATTAAAACGAAAATACAGGAGAAGAGCCTGATCAAGATATCGCTAGTTGGCGATGTACGATTATCTTTTCTCATAGGGTCGCAAATGCCTTGGCGCCACCGTAAGATGTTCTTTAGATCAACGTTATTGTCGAATTTAACAAAATAAAATACTAAACCCTCAACTAATTAAACGCGTGGAGGCGCGGTGGTTAAATGGTTTTTATAAAAAAAAGTGTCGGACTATCGATAGGACCTTCGGAAGATCGAATGGTCAGTGATTTGAGGTTAGGTTGGTCGCTTCATTGCTGTGTTGTTCCTTGACACAAACCTTTGCAATTGTTTCACATTGTCTCTATTTACCCAGTTATATTAATGGGTACCTGCTACATACTGGTGGGGGGCTTTACATCTCATTCAGGGTAGAATAGCAATACTCCCAGTTGCTTCATGGTTTAGAAATTTGGTTAAGCTCCGGCTGAACGGGCAATTTAGGCTCGTAGTGCGACTTGAATGACCTTTATCTTACGTAATAAATCGTACAGACCTTTTGAAGTACAGAATTGCCCATGCGATGAGGGAAAAAACGCTAATGAGGTCCAAAACATGAAAGTATAAACCTTAGTAGCAAAGGTTTCACGCAGCATAGTTGGCGTAAGAGAATTCGAAGGAACTGCGACCTTGATGAAAAGCTTCACACCTTGGTGCTGTGGCTCTTTACACGTCAGGTGTTAGCCAATCACAAGAGTGTCATATATTGATAAACAAACCAAACTGCTATTGACTGACAGGTGAGCTCAGTCGACCTATTTTTGTAAAGTGCCAGGTCTTCATGCTCCAATAATGCACTGCTGGAATAACAATGCACGATTCAAACCGTACAGACTATCCCTTGTCAAAACAACCTCCAACGAAGAATTTGCATTTTGCTATCACTCACTACTAAAATTTGCTTCGTCGCTTAAAAATGCTATTGAGATGATTGCCATTAAATCCTGGGCATGTCTACAACGGTCTGTCAACCTGCCGACAACAATTATGAATAGAATGTACATGTTTCATTGTTGACCTGAGTTCAACTCCTCAACCGTGCCTGTTATAGCCAACTGGAACGCTTCCGCAACTAAAAATTTTTAACCATGTTATTTTCAAGTTAAATTATATTTTTTTGATATCTGAATGCCTGGCCGCGTTAGCACCTCTTGTTATAAACACTTGTCAAGGGTAATTAATAAAGGTTTTTGGGAACTTTTATGCATGGAAAACTGCTAATATATACAAAGATGGTTGTCTCTTGTCTACAATTTCCCTCCCCTCTGGGGCCCGTTTCTCGAAAGTCCTGCTAACTTACCGGGCCCGATAAGTGTCTTTGTTGATAAATGTTTCTTAACGGAAGTCAGTTTTTGTTCACTTTGAATACTAAATTTTAACGTCTTATAATTGTGTAACAACATTGGCCAAGTACCACACATGTATGTCTGTAATCTCTGTCTAATCGGCGAAAATACATTTAAAAATATACTTATAAGGCCTGGTAAGTTACCGGGACTTTCGAGAAACGGGCGCCAGGTGCCTAAATAAGGGCGAAGGCAGTCAAAGGTCAAGAAACACTGGGGACTTATTACGACTTCATGACTTTTCCGTAGAAGGAAAGGAAAAAGAAAAAGACGTCCTTGAAAAGAAACCGTTAGCGGAAGCACTGAATCTAACATCTTAGCAGGTGGCTTTTTGTATTTACCATAATAGCAACAACAATGTCAAATGCAGTTTCCTTATCATGCATCAAAATTCCTAAGCCTATCCCACAAGAGATATCAAGGAAAAAGCAAGCTGAAATGGGGGCCAGAAATAAAATGCATGTAATTCCGATAGAAAATAAAACGTTTCTGACAAACCACCTAGTGGTTAACTCTAGGTGATCATGTTGAATCAGTAAAACATAAAAAATACCAGGTTGCCAGTTTATCCAAAATTCGGGGATAAGGGAGGGGGTGGGAGGTGGGGAATTTAGCCACCCAAATGTAAAATGTGCAACAACGAGCAAAATGTCTGAAACAACACGAGCAAAAAGAAAGCAATTAGTTGAGCTGCGGGTCTTATGTTGATAGAGGAAAGTCCCTTAGGTGGACTAGTCTTCATTATCGATTAAGAAACAAAAGTAACATCGTAGACACCCAAAAAGCGAATTCACGGCTCGGTCTTAAGTTCGTTTCCGTGAGAAAGGAATTTAGATGGACAATTAATTTGAGTGCATTGCGGAGTAGGACAGTGGAGTTAGGAAGAATCGCTCACCAAAAAAGTGTCAAAAGTGAATTTTCTTGCGTTGGGCAAGTACTTTGCTTAAAAAATAAATAAATAAATAAATAAATAAATAAATAAATAAATAAAATATTCCTAGTTATTCTCTTTTCTTTCAACACTCTTACCACTCACGTCAGTCCCATCACCAATTTTATTTCTTACATAAAGATACTAGTTATTTAACAAATAGATTCCATTTTGCCGTGGGTGGCGTCCTCTGTGCGTTATCAGAGTACAGACCCTCGGCAAAATGGAATCTATTTGTTTTATACAATAACCAAGACATTTTAACTCATTTCGTGAGCGAGCATCGCGTTGCCTGAGCTGAGTCAAAATCTTTCCAGCAAACTCAGTTTTAGACTACAACACACATGCAATTGTGATCTTCTAAAGAGTATAATCCGAAAGGATTTCACTAACAATATTTTCAAAACTAACCTTTATTCCAGAAGGAAATCCTGACCCCAAAATATTACAGCATGTTAGTCGCTTCATTGCGATTTGTAATCGATTACTCGCCATTGCCGGATTTCTATCGGCGACATATTTCGACAAATATTTGCTTCCTTTTCACGTCACAACAAAGTTCTAGCTTTTTTATTCCTGGTTTTTTATTGGGCAGTTTTCCTTTCCTGCGAAAATTTGCCTGTGTTTGTCCGCTACTCGCCAAAACAGTTTGCAAAACTTTGTTGACCAGTCACTCTGGCTGGACTCTAGACTATGATCACGTGCGCCGGTCACACCACTCGATGACTTCAATCGTGCGTCTATACTCTAATCACATACTCCTCTAGACCAATCAAAACGCGAGTTTTACACAGTTCATTGTATAAATAAAACTACATACACGTGTCTTGGTGGAGTTCAGAATAACATAGCCAGTAAAGATTTTATGTGTTGCGATTTCGCTCTTTTTGAAAGACAAAACTTTAATTTATTGATCGATAGATTTATACATTCACTCATTGTTCTATGGAGTGTTTTCACATGACGTCACGGCGGCCATGTTGGTGTCCCAAAACAAAGAAATGGCGGCCATGTTGGTGTCCCAAACTAAACCTCTGGGAATTGAACTCTATTTTTATGCAAATACTTTCTTTTGTTTCAGTAAACCAAAATGGCCGGTAGTCACGTGAATGAAAACACTCTATAGTTTACTTATGGCTTATGGCCTTAGTGACAAAGTTCAGTTTTTCAGTTCCTTGCGGCTATCACTGCACTAGAATGTAGCCCATGGCTTTGATGTGCTTGTCTTCGTTATCTCCTCCACGTGTAGCCTCGTTTCCACACGTGTTGGAGTCGTCGTGTTTTCCTCCAGTACCAAACCCGATTCTGGAGTCACAAGTTGCACAGTCGTATTGGTTGTTACTAAGGATACTGATTCTTGCTTTGCCTTCGTTACTTCTGTCAGACATACAGTTAAACCCTTCCTTGTTACAGTTGGGCTGCAGGGAGGCTGAAGATCCAATCAACGACTTCCACGTGTTACGTCCCAGTGAGGTGGCGCGGTAATGGCCATCGGCGATCAGTGAGTACAGGGAGTTAGCGCGCTTAGAGAGGACGATGAATCTTGTCTCATCTCCGATCTTCATGCCGAGACATATCTTGGTGAAGGATGTGTTCCAGTAGGTTGGTAGCTTTGTCTCATGTTTGTCAAACAAGGTCTTTCCTCCTGTAAGGTTGAAGTCGTCCCGGTTGCTCCAGAGTTTAGAATTGAAGTGAAACGTTGGCTTGTTGAAAATAAAGGAAAACATGTAGGAAAATTACAATACGTTATCCACATTCACATATCCACCTTTAAAAAACAATAGCCGAAAGCGTACTTTGATAAATCTGCCTTGAAAGAATTCGGAGTTTCTCGAATCACTTTCATGACTTCCATTAACGTTTTTTAAGGATCTTGAGAAAGCACATTTTGAACGATTTCCGGAGTGCGGATGAAAATGTTAAACTGAGCGATCCAAATATCTCATAGAACTCGTAATTAAAGGTACAAAGAACGTATTCGTGACCTTCTTAATTCGTATATAAAGACTGATGTCCATATTCCTACATACAGCAAACAGTTGGTTGTCATGTGATACCTTATTGCCATCCGTTTTCATGACCAGCGTCCATCCGCCTCCTCCACACGCTCCAAGCCCATGGCTTGACATGTGACAGTACACAGGAACTTTTCCAGAGGGCATTTGGAGTAAATAGGCTTTGTTATCTTGGGAGGTCCTGATATTAAAAAAAAATAATAATAATAACAAACTTGGTAATGCTACATATATTTTGTATTCGTTTCTCCCCTTAACTTGAGTCCTAAGAAAAACATAAGAATACTTTTACATTGAATAACGATCTTTACTGGAAACATTCTATACGATACTGAATAGCGTTTTTTCTATCTTCTTTTATAGGGACTGTGCAATAAATAACAGGAGTGGTAAGGGAGGAGGGGGTTAGGAAATGGGAGAGAGGTGGTGAACAATAGGGCTTTACCTCGCTACCGTAGACGAAAAATTAAATATGAACCTCATTGTATGCCAAATAACACACCCATCCACCTAACTCCTTATGTGTTGTTACGTTTTCTCACTTCATATTAAGACTACCGTATTTTCTCGATTAAACGTCGGACTCTGATTAAACGCCGGCTTCGTATAAACGCCGGGTCAAAACCGCCGATTTTTAACTAAACGCCGGGTGCGTTTAATCGGGGCCCCAGCGTTTGATCAGGGTCCCGGCGTTTATGAGCATGTAATTAAAACTTAAGAAATTTGCACACATTGGCTAACACAAGCGAGGAGGACCTTGGCGACATTACCGTTTATAAGCTTAAAACTCTGCTTTCATATCATTTACTTGCTCCTACATCATTCATATATTGTTTATGTGCTGTTTGTTAGTGATACAAAGCTTGATTGCAACATGGTACACGTGCCGTACGTACGGTACCATAATACTGTAACTTTGGATAATCCTGGGAAAAATTGTCCAGCACTGACAAACTGCCCCTAGGTTTCCAAGGATCGGTGATAATAAATCAACCTGGAAAAATGGCTGAAAATCGCACTTTATTAATAAACGCCGGGCCCCCGATTAAACGCTGGCTCGAAAAAACGCCGGGTCAAAATGGCCGAATTTTAAATAAACGCCGGGGGCGTTTAATCGAGAAAATAAGTACTTCCTTTCTTACTTACAGGGCCTTGCGCTGTTTAAACAGTTAATTTAGTTGTTCTTGCAAAACGAAATCGACACGATCTAGCATTGAATACTTCTTGATTTTTTTTTTAATAAAACAGTAATTTCACTCACGCTTGTTGGATAAGAAATGATATGTAGCCAGCTCGGCGCTACGCGCCTCTATGACTATCTGATCATCTCATATCCAAAAGGCTCTAGTGGAATAATTGTTAAGTATTGTGCCCCCTCCCGTTTCAACTTTCCCCTCCTGATTTTCTACTAAAGATGCTGAAAGTGTGAAACTCTGGCTTAATAGCAAAAATTAAAACTTTGTCAAGTGTATACTTCTCAATTGTCAATGGGTTTGGCCAAAGCAGATGCCTTTAAAATCTAGCAATATCAATATGAGCCTCTCTGCCTTTATAAAACAACATGATATCCCTCGCTAAAATTGTTTCCTTGCCAATATTAATGTCAATGCCTAGTGTCTTTGAGCTAGCTTGGCTGACAGACTACCTAACAAAGAGAAAGCAATACACGGTAGTCAACTGTGTGAAGTCTGATACGGTTCCAACGTCACCTCTTACATCCCGCAAGGTGTTGTTCTCTCCCCAAATCTTTTCACAAAATTGTGCCAGAGCAATTTACCCAATGTTGTTATCTCAGGATCAACGTATATGTCCGCAGATGATACCCGCAGAATTGTTTTGTTCAAGGAGTTCTGTGGATGAGGTCACAGCTCTTCTTAGCAGAGCGCTTGAGGAGCTCGGTACACGGTGCAGATACAACTCACTATAACGCGCCTAAACGTCTTGTAAAGGACAGTGCGTTCAGAGAACTTGACCAGGAAAGTTTTGTCATTGTGATAACCATGGCTTCGCTCTCCTTGGGGTGGGGGACTAGCTAGCTAGTTATCACAACGGCATAGCTTTACTGGTCCTCTAGAACGCACTTCCCCCTTAATTCAAAACTTGAGGAGTGACAGTGGATAACAAACTCAACTGGACACGATATGTTTAGGAAATCAAGAAAGGATTCGCGAATAAGCTTAACCTGATAAAAAGCAGCCGATTTTTAACATGGGTTTGGACTTGTATTTCAAAATTACCTTGCCGTTAGTTAAATACGCTGAATACCACTTTGGAGTGGATGTACAGGCAGGGAAGATTTTTAAATTTTAAGCGTCACTGCATTGCATTGCCGCGTGACAAGCCTCGTGTAGCGGTACTCGAAGTAGCGAAGTGGGAAGCTGAAGTTAGCGGAAATGTACAATGATGCGAAGCTGTGACTGACCATTATGACAGGTCTGGGCCTTTTCAATTCATGTTTATAGCTTGAGTAATTTATCATGAAATAATACCGGTTGGCTGAAAGGGGAATGTCAGAAAAGAGATTTTCACAATTATGCAACAATTCAAGAACGGATAAAATTGAAATCGGGCACATTTTGAGACCTTCTAGGCTGAAGGAATATGCTAGTCATTAACAAGACTTTAATTAGGGTTTATCACAAGAATTTAAGTGAGGTCAGGGAATAGTATGGGAGGGAAAAAAAAGGGGGGGCTTTTCTCTGGAATTAGACATGACACTGATATCGGCATGAAATGAAACATAACCCGTGAATTACAAAACTACAAAATGTGTTAAAATTTAGCAATAGTTAACCGCGCCAACGCATCTAAAATCTCACCCAAAACCCGGTCTTTTAGCACTCAAGTCTAGCTTTCTACAACAAAATCGGCTTAATATCAGAGGAAGACAGCGATTCAAATTGATTTTTCATCTTCACACCATATTCATGCTGCACGCGAATTAGAATCATGGCGATCGAACATCTGCAGGAAATTATTTATGACACCCGCGAGCGGAAAAACCCCTTAAAATCGCACTTCTCGACTAATCGATCACTGGCCTAACAACGATACAGGACGAATAGCTTTTGAAACTCAACTCTTGCCAAATCTTGCTTGTATTTCGCCATATTACTTTAAGTCCCGGATGTTGAAATCAAGATTTGAAAAAGGGAAGGTTAACGTTCTTTTCCACCTCATATCTTTGGCTGGGTCAAAAAATTCCTGAAAATTTCACGCTTCCCGAATAGAAATCATCCCTAAGACCTACTTTCTACGGCCAAAGCTCACAAAATAATAATAATACTACTTCTACTACTACTACTACTACTACTACTACTACTACTACTACTACTACTACTACTACTACTACTACTACTACTACTACTACTACTACTACTACTACTACTACTACTAATAATAATAATAATAATGATAATGATAATGATAATGATAATGATGATGATGATGATGATGATGATGATGACGATGATGATGATGATGATGATGATGATGATGATAACAAAAACAAAGCAGAACAAAACACAAAAATAAAATAGTTAAGGTATATCCTTGAGTTTTGGAGGTCTTCATACTTACATATTTTTGTTATAAATATCCTTGCATGTCGGGACTACGTCACAGCATGAAGATGAAAGAAAAGGATATTTTAAACCAAATAAAAAAAGAACGCACAACACGTCCACAACTGTCCCTTAAATTTAAAGTAATGGTGTGTAGTTTAAACTGGGTTTTCTAAAAGCCTTGAAGAAAAAATGTCTTTGCTAACAAAGAAAAAGTAAGGCTATAATGAGATTGGAGCAAGGAGACCTGATTTTGTTGGCTGCGAACGAGTTTGAGCAGACGTTCCAAATAATTGTTTTAGCTGTCCCTGAGGAAACGGCTGTAAGGGCAAAAGAAAAGGAAAAGCTAGAAAGACAACAGTAAATTCAAAAGATACCTGGGCCTAGACAAGTCATCAATTAAGAGGATACTGATTCCTTTGCTATGGCAATGAGCATCATTATCATGCATAATCTTCTTGTATACTGCCTTTTAGCAAACTATCTCTGAGTTTCTTACTTTCCGTACCAGAAATAGAAAAAGCAAACGAGACAAAACATGCATTTGACTTCTATCGACATTGTGTTATATGAGAAAAGAAATAACTGTAGGCAGATTCCTCCTTAAGGAAAGGAAAACGTCAGACAAAAGCAAACCAAAACGTCACCTGGTTCACAGTCTCGTCCATTTCCGTAATATCCCGGCTTACACGTACAGTGGTATGATCCGTTAGTATTCTTGCACACAGCTACGGCACTGCATTTGTGTGTTCCAGTTTTACACTCGTTGATATCTAACATTTATGATAAATAGAGGAGAGGTTTCCATAGCAAAAGGAATTTGTTCATTAGACCCATGGAAGTTTAGTATGTTTCTTTACACAGTGGTCTTGTTCTCGACAAAATAAAAAAAGAAAACAACCGAACAAGGTTAGTTTTTTTTTTGCTCAGACTGATTTTAAAATATACGTCGTTTGTCAAGGAGAATGAAGAAGTCGAATATGTGGCTTTTTTGCCTGCAGGATTTTAACCATACAGTGTAAAGCCAGTTTACTGTACGACTGTTTATTATAAGACATGTAAATAGTTTAATCAAATAGTAAGTATGTGCAAGTTTTGTATGTGACTGTAATGCGTTCTTATCGTGCTGAATAAAATTCATAAAAAAAATAAGGGTGTTCTAGGGTAAGTTCCATTATTAATGTAACCTGAGTATCAGGCTTTCCTAAGGGGAGGGAGAAGTGGAGAGGGAGAGGACGGGAGGGGAGAAGGGGAGGAGGAGGAGAGAATACTTATATACAAATAAAGAACTTTTCCCCTTCCTCTCTTTTTTCCCTCCCTCCCTCTCACCCCCCCCCCCCCCCCCTCCCCGAAAAGCCTTATACTCAGGCTACTATTCATGGTGAAGAATACCCAGATGTTAGTATGTTACACCGAAGTCACGTAGCGTGCGCGTACTTGACGTCGAAGCTAAGTATTTTAAATCAGACAGGATAATCAGTACTGTAATCAGAAACTAGTCATACCAGTCTCACAGAGAGAACCCGTGAATCCAGTGGTGCACATACAGCGGTATCCTTTGTCTGTAAAACCTGTTTCACAGGTAGCATTGTTCTTGCAAGACTTCTTCAAACATGCTTTCTAAGACAAACAGACGAGCAAATATTAAATGAAAAATGACACACATAACAATTACTCAATATCTCAAAACTGGCTGCAAAATGATGATCCAAGTTTCCAATAAGATCACTGGTCTGAACACGTCTTGTGTGTCATTAGAAATTATAGTTATTTATTATTGATTAGCAGCCAGTGCGCATGTGTGGTAGTAATGTTACGGACCTTGCGTTATGGGTTGAAAATAACGATAATAATAATAATAATAATAATAATAATAATAATAATAATAATAATAATAATAATAATAATAATAATAATAATAATAATATATTAATAATATTGATATTGGTTAATAATATAATAGTATTGATTTCTATAGCGCTATTTCCACTAGTTAACCAATAGCGCTTAACAAAACTACCAAAATGGTATAATACTCACTAATATAGAAACATATGCAAAGTAAGTAACATTTAAAAGCGACGACTAATGAAGAAGGTCTTAACTCTCGTTTTGAAAGAACTTAAGTAAGCTATAGCTGTTATATCAACTGGTAGATTATTCCAAAGCGTGTGGGGGTACAAAGACTGAAAAAACGCGCTTTCCATAAGTTTCAAGATTGTACTTGGGAACCACTAACAATTCTTTATTGTTATTGCAGTTTCGTAAAGATACCCGTTATACTGCTAACATTTTTACGGAATACTGATAATACTGATAGGCAAAAAATACTCCTACTCGATTTAACCATGATTTGTATGATTTCAAAGGAAATCTCGTTTTCTGAGACGGAGGTTATCTAAGAGTTCTCTCCTCGCTTTAGGTTGGTTCACACGTACGACGCAAACGCAAGCGCAAGTGATGTTCAAGCATCGAACGCAAATGCAAGTAGAATGAGATAAGCACGCGCATTGCAGTATAGCAAGTAGCGGCAATCTTGTTCCAAGAGGTATCGTCACCATAGACCAGCATTTAGGAAGCGAGGACTCTGGGAACGATTTTAAAACTGGCAGAGGAGGACGCCATCTTGGTTTGAACGTCAGCAGCCGTACATATATATGGAACGACTATATGTTTCATCTTGCGTTTGCGCTTGCATTTGCCTTGCCCCGGATCACAAGTGTGAAATGCAAACGCAAGCCCAAATGCAAGCCCAAGGAAACGAAATATTTTCCATTTCTTGCTCTGGCGCTTAAGCTTGCGTTTGTATTTGCGTTGGCGTAGTTCACAGGCGTGCTTGCTTGCGTTTGCGCTGCTCATGTGAACCAGACCTCTGAGTTCCAGTCTTTTTTTTTGATGTTTCTTTTTTTTCAACCTTCACAAGTTCTCTCATCAAACATTTTATCAATTTTCAATTTATTACAACTACTCATTTCTACCTTTGCTCCGCGGTAAATATAGTCTGTATTTGGCTCCAGTTTGTTCTTTTGCCCTTCAAAGGTTGAATTATTCAGCTCGCAGCCAAATTTGCCATTTACGCGGGGCGTTTTCTTCAAGTTGTAACTAACGCAGTTGGGCTCCATGTAGCATAATGTTTCACAGAAATCGCTATCCATGACGTCATCGGTGCGAATCATGTGGCCTTTGAGGCGTTTACCATCTAATGTATGTGCAGGCTTAAATTCAAGTTGGCGACAGTCTTCTAAGGAAATCAAAGTGACACTATCGTTAACTCGTGGATATGGCGATGGAAGTGACCGTTGATGCCATGGGTTTAACTAAAAGGTGGCGTAAATGTATAATAGTTTGGAATGGTCTTTGAAATTTAATAGTGACGTTAATGTAATGGCGGAGACGCTATTGGAGCTCTTCACTCGTTTGTCCCCCATGGAGGGTGGGTGGGGGGGGGGGGGGGAAGGAATGCACCTATTTTTCTCTGACTATCTACAAATTGTAAAAACGGATTAGCAATGTAAGAAATTTATATATTTTTTTTTTTTTTCGAAAAATTAATTCATGTCACAAACTGGGTTAAGAGAGAGAAGACAGATATTTTTGTCATAAACAGGGTCAGGGTTTGACAGCCTGGGCAGCACATTTCCACTTAGGGACGGACCATTAGAAAAGTAACAGGGGTGGGGGGGGGGGGGGATTTTCAGTTTGCAGGAATATTTTTTTTTTTGCTCAGTGCTTGTGCAGGAATTTTTTTTTTCGGTTGATACCCTTTGCACGACTTTTTTTGTTGTTGTTGTTTTCCAGAAAAAAAAAAAACTTTAAATACAGGATTTTCAAAAAACATTGTACTTTGTGGGCTTGGAATGATTACCTTTAACCCCTGAGACAATATCTAAAAATTACAGCATGATGGTCAAAACTAAACAAAAACAACGAAATTAATGTCTAAGTAGTATCTAGTGCTGGTAGTAAAATCAGCCTCATACTTAAATAAAAGACTGGTCAACATTTTAAAATAATTTAAATCAAATTTCATGTACTGTCTGTTTATTGATTGTTTACTTTTTAACACATTTTAATAACAATTGATTCAAAATTTTTCAAAACTGTTGGCGCCTAGAAATCTTATGAAATATTTCATAACAAACACTTCAAGTAGTATATAATCTCAATTTACTTAAAATTTAAAAGTCAAATTCATGGTGGGATTGTTAATGTTTTTGCTTAATATTACATGGATACTCTTTTACTACAGACACAGTCCCCTTTCATTTTATACACGATAGAGTATCATTAGCGCAGCGAAATGTTGATTCTTACTTTATATCACAATGGTTAAAATGCAAATCATATCTTTTTGTATATGATCAGACTTATATGTATGATCTTGCTTCTTTTAAAAATATTTTTGTAGAATGTTTCATTAATGTGTTGGTGCTACTATTACTAGAATTTGTCTCTTTAACACTTTCGTTATAACATGATGCTGATGAATGAAACTATTCAATTCTTTCCACGTGTGCCTTTCTCATACACACTGTACTTTTACTAAACATACTTAAAGGATACATTTACTGCAAAAGCTTCTCATAGATATAAACGCAGTGTGAAAGGAGGAAGCCTTGTGGGGTGCATGGTTTCCCTGTACATTTTTGCAGTCCCTTCCCTCTTGTGTTCCTCTCCCACAGTCCATCATAATGATGCCAAACTCCATTGACCACCACCGCGCCTCTATAGTGCCCGCCAAGATACAAGGTACTTTCGATCACCAGATCACAAAGCACTTTGTGCGGTTTTAATTTGCCTACAGAGCACTTTGTGGTATTGACAATGAGCCACAGAGCATTTTGGGGTGAATAAAGTGAACACTTGCCCTTCAATCTAGATGCTCCTACAAGCGTTTAACAGGACTTCTTGAAAATGACTCAGTTTTTTTTTAAATTTTGTAACGATAAAGCACTCTGTGGCCCAACAAATAAAACTACAAAGCGCTTTATGGATAAGCTGATATGCTGGAAGCGTTTTACTGACAAAATCGTTTTTCTTCAAAACTAATTGACCTATTGCTCGTGATCATTGGGTTTACTACCAGTTACAAACACAAAACAAAATACTGAGTTGTAGTAAGGGTAAATTCCAGCCAAGACACAAAATGTGGGGCTGGTTTGTTGTTCGTGCAAAACAAACTTCCACAAAAAAAGTTAGATTTTCAAAACATTAAAAAGGCCATTTTGGGGCATTCTGGAAGAAATTTTCTGTCATTAAAACACTAAAAGGTATTTTCTATAATAATTCCTTATCTCCTTCTGCAAGAATTTTTTTTCTTCCCTCTCGGCTTGCAAGAATTTTTTTTTTTGGGGCATTTTAGCTTGCACGAATTTTTTTTTTTTTTTTTGTATTTTCCCCACCCCCCCCCCCCCCCCATCACTTTTCTAATGGTCCGTCCCCTAGACTTGAGTTAGCCTCACAAAAATTTGACGTATTTGGGTAAAGGAGGAATCAAACAAGGAAGGCACATTTTGGTTATGTCCTTGGGGGAGGCGTCACCATTTCTTTTTTTGGTTTTGAGGATTCAAATGTCATGCAGCACTGTTTGTGGCTGCCTCCTACCTTCAAATTTGTCCTTGTGGTGGATGTCCCCAGTCCCTCACCTAATAAAATACTTTTGATACTGGTGGAATGATTTCTTTGACCTATATGACCAGATTTAAGGGTAAGTAGTTTTACTTTGAGGGCTGGATTACGGTAAACAGAATGTGTAGTACCAAAAAATATCCATACCTCCCCCACCCCCTCACCGGAGGGATTTGATTTTACAGGGGGGAAGGTGGTCAGTTTGCCTTATTTTTCAGTGGGGAGCGGGGTGACCTAAGGAACATATTTCCAGAGGGGGTATAGTGGAAAAATTCGAGGCTCGCCAAGACTCTCTTTTATAATCCGAGGGTGAGACTTAATCTAGTTTTTCAAACGTGGCACATCAAAAATCCGAGTGCGAGATGGCGTGATCTAGAAATCTGAGGGCGAGACATCACTCTGTGCCTGGTGCTTATTATTCTTTGATATTACTTCGTTCAACCTCAAAGGGCTGGTAATCGTCCTCGATGGATGATTCTGTTCGTCCACGATATCGATGGAGCATTTTTACAGTTTTAGGAAACAGAACTTTCCATCAACTATATTTTCACTTAATTCTTTTTTTGACTTACCAAACGACTGATCAATGGAAGGGGCAATGTTTTCTTCTTATCAAAGCAAACACCTAAAGGAAAGAATTCTAAAGCATCTGGGGTGGAGTAAGACGGAAACACATTTCATTTGCAATTAATGTTGATCACTGCTGGAGTAGCTAGAGCCGTGTCTGATCGAAATGAAATGCCAAAAGATTTCGTAACGAGCTGACTTTTTTGAAAATTGCCGTTCCATTTTGATTTTGTACCAGAATTTTCGTATAGTTTTGGTCGAATGGATCGGTTTGAGTTTGAAGATTTTGCGTTTCAGGTCTCGATCACACAAGGCACAAGGCCTTATTTGTGAAGGATATTCAAAATATTTTCCTTACATGTAAATAGCTTTCCGACAACTGTAGAATTTAATTTTTATATCTTGGTCATTTTAAAGCAGCAACAGAATACTTTCTGAATGATGTTAGTTTATTAAAAACTTGCCCCGTTTTTGTAAAACACGCTGAAAATAAATAAATTCATGACGGGAAAATACTCATGAATTAAAAAGTTAAACTGTGACTGCACCAGATGAAAATAAGCACACTGACATTCACATGCTCGTGTCCCTCAGTCGTACTTCGCATAACTTACCGAAAGCGATTTCGATGCAATAAACGCATGATTTCGCTGAGTAAGATAAAAGTAATCCATAAAGCAACGGACAGGTACCGAACGGATAGCTTACGGCTCTGGAAAACGGCGAGTTCACTTAAAGCCAAAGAAGGTTTAGATTCTCTGATTTGCCAAACTAAATGATAATATCGGAGACGCGCAAATTCAGTTTACCTCTTGGTTTACCGTAAACCACGGATATGCAAATTTGTTCCACCGATATTAATGGTACAAGTATTCCTAAACGGTGTTGAAAGGCAACTGTGATGCTCAAATGTCTTTGTTATTTCTTTAAGTTAGGCTTCTTTACGGTAAAATGAAGCAGAAAGTGGTAATTACATCGCTCATAACAATGGTCAACAATTATATTTCCGTAGCCCGACGCGACGCGCGTGCGGCAAAGAAAATTTTCAATTATTTCGTCTTGAGTACTTGAGCATAGCGGAATTATTCGTATGTGCTTGTGGTAAAAGAAAATTCAACGGATAATTCAACAATTCTCGGTTTTCACTGTCACGCCATTGAAAAAAAAAAAATCGAAACCATTCCATGAATGAAGTCAAGAAATTGACATGGTATAGAGGATAAATAAATAAGGCATCTCTCTAAGTGTCAGGTCTGTGCGGCATTCCGTACTCGAGTTATTTGACAAAATGTTCCACATAAATTTATAGAGCTTAGTATGGAGTTGCCCTCTGAGGGGCACAAACATGGCGGCCGGAAATACGAAAAAACATCTCGAGTTCACTTTTCCCAGAAAAGAGGTTTGTTTGCCCTTGTGAATTTTCGAATGTTTAGATTAATATTTCTCCTTAAACTTAAATTGTTTAGAATGCTGAAAATCACCCGAAGAGTCATTTTTAAGATACGGAAAAGCTCTGTCACGGCCGTCCTCCTTATGTCACGCACGATGGAAACTCGGAAATTGAAACTGTTCTATTTTCAAAAGAAAGCACGACATCGAGCTAAGAAATTGTGAACCGACATATTTTTAGGTAATCTTTCCTTGAATGAAGGTAAAAATTTTATAGGCCTCCCAGTTTTGAATTCTAGATTTTGGTGACGTCACGTGAAAACCGAGAATAAATGAAAGGTCACAAACTTCTGTCTTCTCACCTACCGTCAATTCGACTTCGACATCAAGATTTACGCCTCGGTGAGTGGAGGCGGTTCACAATCGCTCTTAATTGTATCAATGTGCATTTGTTGAGAATCTTATGCTTCTCCTTCGAAGAACACCATTTTGTCAGTTCGTCAGACATTTGCTTCTAATGATGAAGAATGCAGCGAGACTGCGTTCAAAGCACTAAAAAAACCCCACAGAAATCTAACCTGCGATCGCAGACGTATTTCTGGCTGCGCTTCTTTCAGACGTGCGATTGGCTATTATTCCACTTCCGGTTACACGGGAGTGAGTGATTCATTTGCATACCGAACGCCTCTATCACTCGTGACGCTAAAGCATATCCACGAGTAAAAATAAGAATTAGTATCGAGTCAGGCGTGAAACCTAGAGTAGTTCGTTACATGGCAAATGCCAAAGTGAAATGCATTTTGAAATGAGTTCGTCTAGCTGAATTCTCATTTTGTATGTCAAACTGATGGCCAAGAAAAGTGGATTCATTCTCCTAAACAAAAGAAAAAAATCATAAACCAATAATAAAGCATCTCTCTGTGTATCTAGGAATTCACATAAAATTAGGACTTCACCTGCTACAAAAATATGGCATTTAGCTCACGCTTATGAGCCACTTAGCTTGTTAAGAAGAGTGTATACTGTTAACATCAGTCTGTGCAAAATAAGGCTTTGAATTCGCGGTCCACAAGCCATTAGTGCTATGTTTCTGTCAGATGTGCAATATCATTTTGGAAATGCTTATTTAGGGTTGTGTCCAATTCATGATTTAAGATAAGCCCCATCTATTAAGCCACGGCCTCTCTAACAAGTCCCCTTCTTGAGGCCTAAAGATAAATAGGCGCCAGTGTTTAACAGAAATTTTACGGTATCTCAAACTGAAAAAAAAAAAATAATAATAAATAAATAAATAAAAACACGAACAAACCATTCTAAAATAATAAAGCATCTTTGCGTGTATTTATGCATATAAATGTTAGACCAATCATTTATTCTGACAAGCCACCTGCTCCCGTTCTAACCCGCTAATTTGCGGCTTTGTTTGAGCGTTTGCATACCTTGTTTATTTCAGTTTATACAAAAAAAGATATCTTGACCGGAAAAAAGAATCGGTACAAAAGAAAAAAAACTGTATTGCCAATCTTCTGCAGTTTTGAGATCAAATTACTTCTAGTGCGAGTTGTTCAATTTTTTTAAATCTATGTCGGCCTATAAACTGAACAATAAAACCTTATGTCAGCTGCATGATACTCTTACAGATAATAACAAACTATTACGAGTCGATTCGCATACTTGCTAAGAAGTTCATATTGATGACAAACGTACTTTTGAAAAGCATAATTATTTATAAACAATATATGTTAAAAGGCGAGCGGTCGTATCGCGGTCATAAAACGTTTTAGGCCGTTTTTCCCAACCAGTCACTGGAAGTAATATATAATCATTAGTCCCATCACCTACACAAAACCGGACGTTAAAGGACAAACTGCAACGCATACAATCTCAAGCCAGCATGGCGATAATTAGTGCGAAATAAGACATTCGGTCAACTGATATTCTTGCCAATTTAACTTGGAAAACCCTTGATACCAAACGCAAACACCTGAAATTAGTCTTAATTTATAAAATCTTAAATAAACAATTCGCCCAATTTGAGTAATTCCTTCATAAGAGTTAGCGACTATAATAAACATTATCATTTAAAAAATTCTGAAACTGACCAAGCATTATCAAAGCCGTTATATAATAGTCTTAATCGTACACTTAGAATGATTGCAAAAATGTATTAAGTTGGAAATGCATAATTCAAGTCAATAACATGCACCAAATAATTATTTGGCGTTATTGATTTTTATACATTTCGAGCTTGACATATCTGTAGTGATCAATCTGTGTGAATTAGTTCATCGGTTGTTTTCTCTCACCTACGATTTTTGGTTAAAAAATTGTCGAGTGGCGCCGGATGCCTACTATAAGTGGGAAGTTGTGTGTTCGTATTTATTGCCCAAGCTATTTCCAGCAGTTTTTCCCTCCAGCGACATCGCAACTATTGTTTGAAAGCTTTGAGATTGAAATTAACGTTTTGCTATTGGAAAAGTTCAACAAAACATTACACTTGTCAAAAGCGGCCGAACACTGAGTCGATCCTCTCATCAAGGTTTTGCTCCAAATGAATATCCTTGCTTACATAGACCCCAACATCAGATCTGCATTTTGGAAAGTTGAACTTAAATTTGTCACTTGTATAAGCTTCCGAAAATTGTTGTTTTGATGTAACCCAGTCCTAAACAACAACCATTTCACAGTTTTTATCAGTTTTTCGACCCCGACAACTGTTTACGTACAATTCTGGATGTTTTAATTCTTATCATCTTTCACAGCAGCCGAAAGATTGTATTTTTTCTTTAGATATATAAATACGTGCCTTGCATCTTTAAGGAACTATTTAAAGGAAAATACAAGGGAAGAGCCTGATCAAGGTATGGATTGTTGGCGATCTACGATTATCTTTTGTCAAAGGGTTGCGAATACCTTGGCGCCCCTTAAAAATGTTCGTTAGATCAACGTTATTGTTGAATTGTGCAAAATAAAGCAATAAACATTAACCTAATTAGCGGTGTGGAGGCGCGGTGGTTTAGTGGTTTATAAAGCGTCGGAATATCTTTTTTTTTTTTTTTTTTTTTTTTTTTTTATTGAGTGCTCAAACAACGGACTATCGGACTATCGATAGAACCATTGGAAGATCGAATGGTCAGTGTTTCGAAGTAAGGTTGGTCGGTTATTTGCTGTGTTGTTTCCTTCAAGCGAAACTTTGTTCAACACTGTCTCTATACACCCAGGTGTATGAATGGGTACCCGCGATATTCTGCTGGGGGTAGCCCTACAAGGGACTGATATCCCATTCAGGGTGGAGTAGCAATACTCCCAAATGCTTCTTGCTACAGAAACTTGGTTAAGCTCCGGCCGAACGGGCAACTTAGGCTCGTAGTGCGACTTTAATTACCTTTATCTTACGTAATGAACAGTACCAACCTTTTGAAGAACAGAATTGCCCATGCGATGAGGGAAACAACGCTAATGAGATCCAACACATGAAAGCATAATCCTTGGTAGCGAAGGTTTCACGCTGCATAGTTGGCGTAGGAGAATTCGAAGGAACTGCTACCTTGATGAAAAGCTTCCCACCTTGGTGCTGTGGCACTTTACACGTCAGGTGTTAGCCAATCACAAGAGTGGCATATATAGATGCAATTACTAACAAGCGAATTAAAAAACCAAACTGCTATTGACTGACAGATGGGCTCAGTCGACTTTTTTTTGTATAGTGCCAGGTCTTCATGCTCCAATAATGCACTGCTGGAATATCGATGAACGCTACAAACCGTACAGACTTTCACTTGTCAAAACGACCTCAGGCGGAGAATTTGCAGTTAGCTATTGCTCACTACTAAAATTTTCTTCAACGCATAAAATGCTGCTTAGACGATTGCCATTAAATTCTGAGCCGTTGAAGTTTAATTTTTAAGTCACTAGACATGAAGTTGATATTATCGACCAATTCTTAGTACGATTGAATGATAACCTCCTTTCCTAAAGCAAAATCTGTAGTTCAGACAAGATAGTGATCCACGGCCCTAAAACATGCAAAAAAATAGTTTAGGCTGATCAAGATTTCTCTGTAAACCTGCCAAGAATAATTCTGAATAGAGTGTACATGTTTCATTATTGATCTGAGTTCAACTCCTCAGCCGTGCTTGTTATATAGGCAACTGGAATGCTTCCTGCAACTAAGAATTTGTAACCTTGTTATTTTTAAGTTAAATTATTATTATTTTTTTAATATCTGAATGCTTGGCCGCGTTAGCACCTTGTGTTATAAAAAACTTGTTAAGGGTAATTAATGGAGATTTTACGTAAAACATTTTTGCAGGGAAAACTGCTAATATATGTTAAGATTGTTGTCTCTGTCTACAATCTCCCTCCGCTCAGGCGCCTAAATAAGGGCGAAGGCAGTCAAAGGTCAAGAAACGCTAGGGAGTTTTTATGACTCCATGACTTTCACATGTAGTTGAAGACTTAAGATACAGCAAAGTAAGAAAGGAAAGGAAAGGGAAAAAGACGTGCTTCAAAAGAAAAATCGGTTAGTGGAAGCACTGAATATAACATCTTAGCAGGTGGCTTTTTGTATTTACCATAATGACGCACGTTTTGTTTGGTAAATCTTAAGAATTATTAAGAGATCTTTTAGCTGGCTGTTAGACAAAGTTCAGTGGCCCAATGAGACTTTTACTAAATTGACGTACATTTGGTGAGTTAGAGATTGAAGAGTAGCTATTGTACCAAGCATAATAAACGGAATCTATGTACAATTCTGACCAACTTGTTCAGGACGGAGGCCTCCCCGGAACAAATCTAGACATGATTCCCCCCTCCCCCCTCACCTCCCCACTAAAATGATGTTGAACGAAGTAGGAATCTATGCCTTTGATACGAGTTTTAAGGCCCAACATTGAACAACGGAAGGGTGCCGGCTGGGAATTGCATAACTAGCGACAACAATATTGCTTCTGTAAAAAGAGCCAAGGGTCTATAATTCAACTGGATAGAGATGTAAATCGTTAGCTATTTAATTACTGTTAATATGTATTTGTATCTTCTTGCATTGTGATTGACTGTTTTCAAGGATTTGGCCAAGCCATCTTGTGGCTAACTGAAATATTTGAGAGTCAGTGATTGAATGAGTCTTTGTACTGTATTAATAATAGACCAACGTACTTTTGACTTACAAAAGAGGGTTTAAAACGTGCCAATCACTTTTGTAGTCTTCACAGCCAATAACATCACGACTTAACTGAAAAACGTCCAATAACATCTCGGCATCGTTGATCAATCAGGTCAATTACATAATCAGAGAAATTTATACCATCTATTGACGATCCACAATCTACTTGACTGTGGATGACTTCCGCTCTGGTTGTCGACACGTCAGTCAATGTCACCTCAAACAGCCCTTCTCAGGACTACACTCAGCCACGTGATCACAATTGACGTACTCATGACGTTTGTTTAATCTATAAGGTTCTAGAGTTTTTGTCTTATCTATAAAATGTGCTTTCCTGGATTTACCTATTGAGTCACGTGAACAATTACTTCTCACATAAGTTGCCAATGCCAAATACAGTTTCCTTGCCTTGCATCAAAATTCCTAAGACAACTTCTATTTAAGAGAGACACGTTTACACTGTACGGATACGCCTGGCACTGCCGCTTCGGGATGTTCCCGCGGTACAAGCTCTGGCGGTTGAAGGATTCCTTGATGCCAGTAGCATCTTCCACCACCAGGGAGTCTTCCCATTGACATTTGCTTCTTCCTTTCTGAATCTGTTAACAGTTTCTTGCCCGTGGTGCAAGGAATTCTGAGTGAAAAAACTGTCAAAGATCTTAAACCCAGCTCAACCCGCAAGCTCTGAAAACATAGAGCCTTCACAATCTTCCTCGATATTGTGCGCATTTGGGACGTCTCGCCCACCTTTGGTAGTGAACAAAGGCTCGTATAAGGCTCCAAGGCAAAAGCGTAGACCCCTTCTCCGTCAAGACGAATCAAATTGAAAAAAGGGATATTTTACAGTTTACAAGATCTTCATGCGCCTTTACAAACTAGGACCTAGTCTCCATCGATATAGTACCCCGTCTCGGCTAGTTGCGGTGGTAAACAAAGGCTCGTAGATGGCGTAAAAGCGTGGACCCCTTTAGCGCCAAGATCGATCAAATTGAAAAAAGGGCATATTTTACAGTTTACAAGATCTTCACGCGCCTTTACAAACTAGGACCCAGTCTCCATCGATATAGCGCTACGTCTCGGCTAGCTGTGGTGGTGAACAAGACAAATCAAATTGAAAAGTTAGGGCATATTAGTCTGTTTTAGACGTTCAGTTAGTGGGGAGCGGCATGAAGAAAATTTGTGATCGTAAATAACTAGCAACACTTTATCCCTTATTCCTGTAACACTGACCCTATATCTCAGCTGATTTTTCAAAAGGTGGCCACTAGGTGAAGAACCTACTTCTAGCAGTTACTCCTCCCCTGACACCCACCGCTGGTTGGACTGCTGCCTCTGCTACCTCAGAAAACACTGGACTGTGAAAGGCTGTCTAGTATTAATCTTTTACCCTACAAGTGTTGTAATGTTATTGACTAGAGACCCCACGTGTTTCTGGGTCCCTGACTGTTTTCTTGGGCCACCCCGCAGACTGTTTTGGTGGCCATGTTTGAGTTCAGTGCGAGAGCACGTGTTGGACAGTTTTCACTTCGTCTCTTTCTTGAGAATATTTAAGGTTAAGGTTTAGAAGTGTGTTAGAGACAGATTTACAACATGGTGTCAGACGTGGGCGCTTTTTAGGAATGAACGCCGGATTTGCAAGCAGGTACGGAAACGGTGGCAAGACGTGTCCTTACGGCCGAAGAGATTGACGCGCTCCTGGTCCGCTCGTGCTGGATGCACACGCATCTGAAAACTAGGGGAAGTTTGTCGTGCAGTTTAAAATTTACCTTGTGACGAAAGCGAAAGATGAGAAACCAGATAAACTAAAGGTAAACATGTTACTTCATTGTGCTGTGCCAGAAGCTATCGAGGAGTATAGTTATTTTGTTTTCAACGCGGGAGAGAGCAATAAGTGTTATGAAAATGTCTTTAAGAAGTATGTGAAGGGGCTAGAAATGTTATCTATGAGCGACTGGTGTCTAATAAGCGAAACTAGAAAGAGGGAGAGCGAATTTATAATTTTGTGAGTGAACTAAAGAGACAGAAAATTACCGGGCAGAAATTACCGAGTTTTTCTGGAGCATTGTCTTTCACTGCGGCTATGAGCTGGTCAAACTTTCTCACCAAATTTTCTTCTAGAGATTTTACAATCTTGACTCATTGTTACAGGCTGAACTCAACAGCTTTTGTTGAAGGACATTTTTCATATAAGACCTGCAGGCAATAGTATTTAGACAATTAAATTCAATTGCATGCGTTAGCTTAGCAAATCAGTAAGAAATTTTAAAATATTACGTTTCGCCCATTTACAAACTGAAGCTCATTTCTTATTCGAAGGATGAGCAGGTGTTTAACATCTATGTGATTTACATGACGGTTACAAAGGCTGGGATATTTCCTAAAGTGAGTGAAATCCACTTTCAGAGAAAAATGTCTTGTTACACCATTCGTGTACAGTTAGTGGGACGTAGTTTGGGTGGCAGGCGCTAGGAAGGGAGAGGACTGAGGAAAATATGGTGCACGCGCGCCCTTTCTAGCGCTAGTCATGGAGGCTAATTAAGTGATACTTAAACTTCACTTTCCATTGTAAAAAATTTAAACATTAAAACGTTGCAGAAACACAGAAAAGTGCTCCTGGTTAAATTTTGGATGGCTTCACCCTATCAATCAACTCGACTAATTAACTGCGTGCCATAGCGCTAGTTTTGTTGCCCTTTTGTCTCCACCATATCGCCCGTCGTTCGAGGATGTATAAATCTTGAACGAAAGGGTTTGGTTAGGCTAAATCCCCTCCCCTCCCCACCTCAAGCATGTGAAGGCATGGGTTATTCTTTACTTAAGACCCCCCCCGCGAATTTGAAACTACCTATTTTTGAAATCAATGTTTTTTAAATCGTCAGAGTGGTTATAAGTTTGTAATGAACGAATTGCAGCTTTCACTTGTTTGATGACGTCACAATTGCGCTCAAAACTAATTGTCAGATGGGGTAAGAATGGTTCATTGTGACACGACGCTTAGCATGTGTGGTTGTAGCCTCTATCGTATAGTACTTGAATCTGTCCTGAATGGAATTGGTTTTGCTTTTATTAAAATATTATTAGGAAGTTTAATAAGTCACGTGATCTATTTTGTTAAATAATCCGTTTACTAAACATTGAGGTCAACCATTCAGGACAGATTCATGTAAGGCATAACCAGACAGTAAGAGAAACGTTCTAATTGATATGTATCATATGTAAACTCGGCACCCATTTTCCTTTTTTATGTTTGGGCAAAAAAAGAATCATAACCGGTCACGTGACATCTATTTTCAAGACCCGAGGTTAGAAGTGAGTTAAGATCATCAATTTCTGTGCCGCTGCCAAGTTTGGTGGTCTTTCAGTAAATTTCTGCAGAGTTAGAATTGATTCTGTTTTTTACCCAGAAATGCCCTTGACCCATGCCTTAATATGCTTGAGACTGACACGAATTTTGCGCGAACTGACAAGCTGCTATGTTTATATAATTATAACTAATCCAATCTCTAAGTTTAGGCCGCCATTTTTTTAAAGAGTCCCCATTTAGTATTTGAATCAAAATTTCCAATATCGAGCAAGAAAAGAATGAAATTAATCGCTCGATCAATCGATAAGAAACAAAAGTAAGATCTTAGACACCCTAACAAGTGTGTTCTCGTTGTTTAGTTGATTTTCTGGAGGAAAGAATTGGATGTACAATCAATTTGAGTGCATTTGGGATCATTTCGAAGGCCAGCGGAGTTGAGAAGGTTGGCTTACAAAAACTGAGTGTTCTTGCGTTGGGCTAATACTTTGCTTATTCTCTTTCCTGTCAACACTTTTACCACTTAAGTCAGTCCCATCGCCAATTTTATTTCTTCTATAAAGAAACTAATTAACACTGTATCCATGTTTCTTGGTGAAGCCAGAGAACATAACAAGTACAAATTTTTTTTGTTGCGTTTGTTGTTTTTAAAACTAAACAAAGCTGTTTTCTTATCGAAGGATTACATTTTTTTTGTCCTCTACTTTACTTTAGGCTTATGGCCTATCTGGCAAAGCTCAGCTTTTCCTTGTGATTGTTACTGCACCAGAATGTAGCCCATGGCTTTGATGTGCTTGTCTCCGTTATCTCCTCCATATTTAGCCTCGTTTCCACACGTGTTGGAGTCGTCATGGGCTCCTCCAGTACCAAACCCGATTCTGGAGTCACGTACCAGTATTGCAGTCATTTTCGTTGTTACCAACGATACCGATTCTAGCTATGGGATTATTTCTATGGGGACCCACAACGTTGAAACCTTCTTTGTTACAGTTTGGCTGCAAGGATGCAAAAGAACCGAGAAGCGACTTCCACGTGTTACGACCCAGTGAGGTGGCGCGATAATTACCATCAGCAATTAGTGAGTACAGGGAGTTGGCGTGCCTGGTGATGACAATGAATCTTGTCTCATGTCCGATCTTCATACCGAGACAGATCTTGGAGAAGGGTGTGTTCCAGTAGGTTGGTAGCTTGGTCTCATGATTGTCAAACAAAGTCTTTCCTCCTGGAAGGTTGAAGTCGACCTTGTTGCTCCAGAATTTGGACTTGAAGTGAAACATTGGCTGAGTAAAAACAAAAAAAAAAAGATAAATAAATAAATAAATAAATAAATAAATAAATAAATAAATAGATATGTAAAAAACATGTAGGAAAATTACAGTACGTTACCCTTTCCCATTTCCACCAATTCGTCAAAAATTTGCTTTAAGAAATCTGTTTTGACAGCATTCTGAGTTTCTCTACTCTATTTCATTGCCTTTATTAACATTTTCCAGTCGTTTTGGCCCGAGAAAGAAAGATTTTGAACGATTTCCGATGAGCGGATGTGTGGAAAATTACAATATGTTAATTACACTATTCCCATATTCAGCTTTGGAAAAACACTCTGTCAAATGTTTACTGTGATAAATTTGCTTTGAAAGCATTCGGATTTTCTCGAATGACTTTTATGACCTTCATAAACATTTTTCGAGGATTTTGAGAAAGCTGATTTTGAACAATTCCCCGTCGTTGAGTGAACGCTCAAATATGTAAAACTGAGAATCCAAATGTCTCGTACAACTCGTGAAGGTACAAAGGACATTTTCGCAATTCCTTCAAATATACGGATCACGATTATATTGACGTGCCTATTCCTATGTACACGTCAGCAAACAGTTGGTTGTCATGTGATACCTTATTGCCATCATTTTTCATGACCAGCGTCCATCCGCCTCATCCGCATGCTCCAAGCCCATGGCGCGACATGTTACAGTACACAGGAACCTTCTCAGATGGCATTTGGAGTAAATAAGTTTTGTTTCCTTGGAACCTAATAATTCCTTTCTGCTCCTAACTTGATCTCCAAAAAAATATATGACAGAACTCCTATATTAAATAACGAGTTTTACTTTAAAAATGTCTGTCACCATTCTATTGCGGTGATAATGAATCGAGTTTCTCCTTCCTTCCTTTTTGACGTAGATATGGCGGGAATCTCCTGCCAGAGATGCCAACGGTATGAAACACTAGCCTAATAACATGCATGAAACAACCATATATCCCTCCTTTAGCATGTCTTGAGTAGTGCCATTATTATTTAACTGCTAAAATCGACAAAGAAGAATAAAAGAAGCTAATTATAAACGCTTCCGCAAATCGTGACTTATTGCTCCTGGGACAACAGTTGTCTCAAAAATGTTTGACTTACTTGTGCTTATTGTAAATTTCCTTGCAGGAGAAAAAGGGCTTCCCCGCCAAAAATAAAACGCGGTAAAAAAACGTTAAGAAACAAGCACAGAGCGAAAGGCAAAAAATATAGTTAGAGCTCGGGATTTTACTACTAGTTCTACACGGAAGAACAACCCTTCCCTTCTATATGCGCAGTCTTGTCACAAGCCTAGACGACTTAGTTCATCGCCGACTGTGCCACTTGGAGACTCGAAGCGAGATGCGCACGCAAATCTTTCTTATGATCTACGCAAAATTTACCAGGCTTGACGGTGGGTTTCCCTTGAGAAATGCCATTTACAGCAGCTATGAGCTTTCCCATAGTTTCCTCCAGAGATTTTATGGCTTTCTCGACAGCGCTTGAGGAAGTCTGCCACGCGACCTCGGCGGTTACAATCACGAGTACAAAGAACCAAATGTTACGGAGTACTCGCATTTTTTCGATTAAATAGTTGATAAATGTTCAAGATTCCACTAGCGCAGTGTCTCAAATGCGTTGTTATGATCTAAAGTCCACCTCTTTTCTGTTGGGGATTTTTCGGAACGCGAAAATTTTCCTGACAGCAGTAAGCTACAGCCAATCAAAGTTAACCATAGTTCTAGTAACTTATTCACTCTAATGTTTTTTGTTTAGGTGATAAATTATGCTGTTTTTGGAGGGAGGACCGAAAATCATTTTACTCCTAAGAGGGACCAAAAGCAGTTGGCTGACATTTTACCACCATTTATATTTTTCGGCTCAATACCCTAAAAGGTACTGCCATACCTCTGTTTTAACGCTGGCAATATGGAAATGCCAACAATAAGCAAGGAACCGCACAACGAACATGACCAGTTCATACTCGTGCACAATATTTTCGTTTTCAATTTGTTTACTTTTTGCGTCATCATTGCAACATCACGAATGCAAAAAAACATTTTCAGTTGACATGCTATGTTCCCTGCATTTCCAAACAAAACGTTTGGCTAAATTGAACAAGAAGAGCAACTGGATTCCCCGTTTTCCTTCCTTCTCATCGGCTGATGCCTGCCAAGAAGGATTTTGTTGTTGTTCAAATCAGTCGCAACTTTGAACGGGCAAATACAACCGATCTACTATACAGGAATCTTATAAAGAAATCTATCCTTCAATAAAACTCTTTTTTTATGTTCTCTGAAGCAGTGTTGAACGAACTTTTTGAGAACTAGCGGTGTTCACTCAACAAAAGATCCAATAGCTTCTCAGTTGACTCTTCTTTATTGCCTAACGAACTTGCAACAGTTCAGCTTACTCTGCTTTACACTCAATTCAGCGCTAAACAAGAAGGCACCCATTTTTATACTAGCTAGACAACCATCTGCTCAACGCAAACTAAATCTTACGCAAGCCTTCTATGATTGGCTACAAGAAGCTTATTTGCATCCATGTCTTCGATCTGTTAGCTGAGCTTAAGACATTTTTCTAGCAAGAGATCACCATGAAGCTTGGGTTGTCCAGTCAAAACAAAACAGGGAGACCAATATAAAAATTACAAAGTTCAGACTTATACAGTAAGCTAAGGTTTCAAAAAGATAATCTGAAAAACACTAAAAGTTGTTGTTTAAAAATTGTACAAGTTGTCGATTCGTTGAAGGTGAGTACGTGGTCAACAAAATCTATAGTTCAAATTATATATTCAGTACGTGGTTGATAGCAGGATTACAAAAAAAAAAATGGATATTTATCTTCATAATCACCCTAAGATCATAGTATTTACTTTCAAAAACAACTTAAAATTACAGATATTGTATTTGGATATCTTGATCTTTAAGATCAACATCAATTACCATGACTTCGGTAAAAGAACCCGAGAAACTCTACTAAAAATGATTAAAAGTAAGAGCAATACCTTTTTCCTGGAAAGAACCGACGAAAGGTCAAATTGATTAAAAACTCAATAAAAGTAAGGTAAACAAGGTGTTATCATTTGTAGGAAACTTAATTGAAAATATCTTTGTGTTAAAAGTGTTTACGCGGAAAATAACAGCTGCTCTTACCAAATTCATGACAAGAGAATTTATACGATTAATCAGACATTAAAACAACTAATGCCGTGTTTACACTTGGGATTTTTACCGCGGTTACAGAGTTTACCTACCTAGGTAAATTTTTGGTAAATGTAAACATCAATTAATACCTCAGTAAATGCGGCATAAGACAAAGGAAATTTGACCATGGTAAAAGTTATAACTATGCAGTGATTTGGCATGGTTTAGCTCGGTAACCGGGGTCAAATTGACAGATATATCCGGTTTTGGTGTCATGTTATTTGATTTGCCGCAAAGTTCAGATCTGCTTCGTCGGGGCTTCGTCAAAATATGGAACAAAATAACGATAGTGAAACGTTTTTGAATATTTACGGCAGCCAGTCCGAAAGGTAAGCAACATATTCTATCTCTACTTCACTCAATTCAAACTATTTTATGTTTTTTTTCTTCAGTGCGTAAAACAGTTTGTTTATTTATTCTCTATTTTCTTGTAGGCAAGATCCGCAGTACTCGCAGTATTCGCGAATGAGCGCGCCATACCCATACGCATACCCTGGCTCATACTATAGCTACCAGCCTCAATATGCTCTGCCGCCGTGGGAAATGCACTCCGCTGGGCCTAGTTCAGAATTACCTAGCCAGTCCCAAGACAGCCACACCAGCAAAGGGCAAAAGAAAAAAAAATCGGTGGACGGACACGGAGGAGAAAATATTAATTGAGTTGTTCGGAGAAAACGAGGAAAGGCTGCGCTATAAATCCTTCAATTCGCCAGAATGGCAGTCTATAGCCCGCCAGCTGCATTCCAAATGCAGAGAAGAAAGCGTTGAAAGCGACAAAACGCCTCAACAATGCAAAAACAAGATGGCAAATTTAACAAAGAAATATAAAGGCGCAAAGGACAAACTCCGTTCAACAGGATATGGCAGAGGAGGCGATGTGTCCGACAATGAAAGTGAAGGCGATGAAGGGCAAGACCTAATTCCCAAACACTTCAATGATATGGACGAAATTATGGGAAAAAGAGAATCGGTCGATCCACGCCACGTGCTTGAGAGCAGTTCTCACGTCTTGGACGTCAATAGCTCACCGGAAATATCGCAAATGGACCGCGATATCCAAGAAAAAGAAGGCTTGGATGAAGAAATTTATAGAGCTGCCCGAAATCAAAGAAAGAGGTCTGCTCATAGGGATGTATCCCCTCAAGCTGGAACTTCCTCTGAATGCGCAGAGCCTTCCAATGCCGATAACTCTGATGACGACAAGGCGCTTGACTTCGCTAAATCCCTGTTTTTTAAAAGTAAAGGAAAAAACAAAAAGCCATTGACCAGCACACCGAAGCAGCGCGAGGCTGACGTGGATAAAAGCCAGCAAGGAAGCGCGCCGCTGAGGAAAAGCCAGCGAAGAGAAGTATCCGAAAGAAGGGCAAAGGGCCATCTGGAGTGGACGAGCCCACGTTGTTGTCTTTTCTAGAACGGGTGAAGAAAGAGACGAGGCATTTATGAAAAGAATGGCTGAGGCTGACAGGCAGCACAAGAGAGATCAACAAAAGTTTTCTATGGATGCCTTGGCAATGCTCGGGAACATCCTTAAGGACGTTAGTAAAGGAAAAGAATGAGCATGCAAATACGCCCTTTCACTGTCCTACAATTTTAGTCTTTTTATTGTTGCGTTCTGTTGTCTGGAAATAGTAAATTCAAGTACAAACATTTAGGAAATGCCTGAAGTTTCCGAATATATATGTCGACCAACTTTTTGTGATTACAAATCAAACAATAGGTATTTTCAAATTATAAGTATTTTAGCAGTGTAATGCTAAACATATATATCATTTAAAAGTTAATTTAAATCATAAAATGTTCGAATTACATTCATTCTACTTTTATTCAGAAAATTCAATTGTTGTAACTGATTTGAAAATGTTGCTCATAATCATTGTATTGTAAACAAAACAGTTGAAAAGTTTGTAGAGATGTCATTTTCCTTTGCTACATAGATGTATACAGACACTTTTGACTACAGTTGTTATTATTGTTATCATTACAGTGAGTTATCCACCGCAAAAAATAAAAAAAAAAATGACATTAACAGGAGGAGGGACTTTGTCTATTTCCTTAAGCTGACAAATATTCTATAATATTTTCTCTAACATCAGACGCAATTGGTGATACGTCTCCATTAAAACTTTGATCCATGTCGTCATCATCATCTTCCATTATGTCTATGGCGCTAGGGTCTCCAACATCTATACAAATGTTGTGAAGAACACAGCATGTCAAGATAGTGATGGGCACCCTGCTTGTTTTTTCTTCGAGTGCCTTGTAAAGGCACCTCCATCGCCCTTTCAGGATTCCGTAGGCCTGTTCGATAACAACACGGGCTTGACTGAGAGCACGATTAAACCGCAGTTGGCTTTCACTTAGCGTACGTGTTTGCTTAAAAGGCTTCATAAGCCAAACGGATAAGGGATATGCTGAATCCCCTACAAGTAGAGGTCCAATTTCTGAGCCCGAAATGTGCTTCGTAGGCCCTTTCAGCCAGTTGCCTTGTTCAATTTCCATGTGCAGTTTACTTAAACGAAGAACACGGGCATCATGAATGCTACCAGGATAGCCTGCACTTATATCGAGAAATCGAAATGACGCATCTGCAACACCTTGAATCACAACAGAATAATCTTGCTTTCGGTTGAAGTAATCAATCCGCTCATCCACGGGCACTGTTTTCAAAGCAATATGACAACCGTCGATTGCACCTACTACTTGGGGAAATGGAGACTTGTTTGTAAACAATCTTATACTTTGTAGCACCTCTTGTTCCGTTTCTGGAAATTTGATAAATTCTTGAGCGCGTTTAGCGATGGCTTTGCAAAAATCCTGTTTTATCAACATGGCTGTACAACGTCCAATACCAAATTGCAGCCCTGTAGATCGGTATGTGTCACCGGTTGCTAGTCGCCATAATGCCACCGCTACTCGCTTCTGCACTGGAATAGATTGCCGCAGCCTGGTGTCTTTCTTTGCCATCTCCGGACCAGCCACCCGCACAATAAACTCAAACGTACGCCTTGATATTCGGAAGTTTTCCTTCCACCAGTCCTCAACAAAAGCTCCATGTAATAGATTTTCGAACCAAAATTGATTCCTTGGCCATGTCCAGGCGCGTCTCGCGCGCCTGCTATTTTGTTGAATAATTTGGAGTAAAATCAGCCGTTTTCGCCTCACTTTCTTGAGGTGCTGTAATAATAACAGCTGCTGTAATCGCAAGGCTTCTATTTGCTGCTCAAATACTAAAAAGTAAAAAGCAATGACTATAAGAACCACCGCTCTTCGGTTGATAGCGACCATGTTTCAAAACCGCGCGCAATAGCTTGTACTTCCCGCCAATTCGATTTGTATCATGTTTATTTGTCGGTGTTGACAGATCAACTTAAGTTATTTGAGCCAGTATAAACACTGTACAAATGTACCATGGTTTAGTTACTTGACCTCAGTTAATTTGAACCGCGGTAAACGTTCGAATGTAAACACGGCATAAGTCTGTTATCTCTAGAGAGCTGCATAACGAAGGAAATGAGTCAACTGGTCTTTTTCGGTGATATTCCCCAAACCGAAATATAATTTGTAATAAGTCCCAACACCAAGTAAAATGCCTTTAACTAATTTAACACCAAATAATTGCGTTGTAAATATTTTTCACCGTTGACAGATTTCTCATCTAACAGCAGTTCTGTAACCAAAAACTATACATTGAAAATCAGTCTCTACAAAACGGCCAGTTTGAGCGAATACTGCGCCTAGGCTTAAATTCAAATAACCTTAGTTAACTTCGCTTTTCTGTAGTTCCCTTTTCATTGCACAAAGATGAATCCCATGGTCTTGATGCTTTTGTCTCCATTGTCCGCCTTATTTTTAGCTAGAGCCTCGTTTCCACACGTGTTATTGTTGTTAGGTCCTCCACCACCTCCAAATCCAATTCTGGACTCAGTCCAACTGCAGCCATTTTCGTCGTTACCAATGATACCAATTCTTGCCTTAGCACGGTAATGTATGCCACTCTTAACGTTAAAGCCTTCTTTGTTACACTTGCGCTGCATGGATGCCTGAGAACCAATCAGCGACTTCCACTTGTCACGACCCAGCTGGGTGGCCCGGTATTTTCCATCAGCGATCAGTGAATACAACGAACTGGCCTGCTTATTTATGACAATAAACCTGATCTGTTGGTTGATCATCATACCGAGGCAGATCTTGGAGAAGGAGGTGTTCCAGTAGGTTGGTAGCTTCGTCTCTTTTGTGTCGAATCCAGTCTTTCCTCCAGCAAGGTTAAAGGTGTTTTTGTCCATCCAAAGGATGGAACCATAATGGAAGGTTTTCTAAAGATAAAAAGTTCACATTATTAAACAATCACTTGCCAACCAATCTGCCTCATTTATTCCAAAACCATGGAGTTGTCCCACTGATCATGAAAACTTGATGATGAACACATTTAATTTTGCACGCGTAAAAAGGTCAGCGAGCATTTTGTAAAGCCAGCAACAGTTGGTTACTAGATGTGGTAATAAGATTAGTTTTCCTAAAACTTTCTGCAACTTAGATTTTCAAGCGTTCGAAATTGTAGTGAGAGGTTGCCTTCCCAAATAATAATAGAGATATTCAATGATAGCCAGTTGCACAGTTGTTACTGTACCTTCCAACAATATACGGACTCTGAACTTCACAACCCAACGAACGATTTACGTGTTTTACTGCCGTCAATTATAATGAGTTTACGGTGACAACCGGCTGACCGCCAAAATACAGAAACGTGAAAAAAGTCGAGTATTTTGCAGTTGTACCAAAGGCAACTTATGACAGTTCTTTATAAACTCAGGTTAACCTGAAGTTTAGGACTTGATAAAGGAACGAAACTCAACAAGTATAAATAAACTTTAAGGGCATTATTTAAAAGAAAATGTGACTATGGTGTGTATCTTAGACGATAACAGTAAACGAGTTGCAGGAAATAGCAAGTCTGGAAGCCGTAACTCTAGGGTAGGTAGGAATTTTCTGTGTTTACTCTAGAATAGGGTTGCAAAATAAAGGTTAACATGGTCTAGTATAGTTTAAGGTTCTCAGAGTCCCGGCGGCACACCCCCAGCTAAAAATTATGGGAGTACCCCCCCCCCCCTCCCCATTAGCCTGGACTGTCTGCAACGCCCCGGCTCCTGAAATCCAGTCAGTTGGAAAACATGCTTGAGAGATGGTATTTTTAGCATGTTTTCCTCGTATGAAAATGTATGTCATTCAAGCTTGTCATTTTTGAAACCAATCAAATACATGTAGGCGAAGCATTAGCTGACAGACAAGAAATAAACAAAAAACCCATTTGAAATTTTTGTATGTATATTATTAACAAGTAATCAAACAATTGTTCTTGTGTAATTTGGAATAAATGAGCACTTATAAAATTTTAAAAGACCACAAATTGCACTCGCCTTGCGGGCTCGTGCAATTTTGTTAGCCTTTTAAAATTTTACTCGTGCTCATTTATTCCAAATTGTACTCGGAATCATTTGATTACCTATACAAATTGCACTCCACTCAGTTCAATTACCATTATAGACAAAGTGATCATGATGGACTGATGTTCATCGTTTGGACCAAAATAAGATTTTCCATAGTCATACTGGTGGGTGGTCGCATCGCGGCGATTATGTAATATATCACAAACGAGTAAAAGTGTTTCGTCCGATTTCCCAAAACCGAACTTCGAGGTGTTTGGAAATCGGATGAAACAATCTTTCTGGTGGTTTAAATAGCTTCTCAAAACTTGAATAATTATTGGCAAAACTAAAAGAAAAAGTTCACCAAATGTTATGTTAATTTAGATCACAGTTTAAAACCTCTTTCACGGTTGTGATTTTCTTTGTTCCCTCTTCAGAAATTATTAATGAGTATGAGAACTATAGGCAAGACAACGATGACTATTTTGGTGATGTGACTGCTTCTCTGTTTGCTCCAACTATATTCGGGAAGATTTTGTTCTTGATCCAAAACAATAGAAAGTAGCCACAGCTAGATCCAACCAGGTTATATGGGTAAAATCTTGGTCACAAAT
Source organism: Pavona decussata (assembly GCF_977016875.1). Lineage (NCBI taxonomy): Eukaryota > Metazoa > Cnidaria > Anthozoa > Scleractinia > Agariciidae > Pavona > Pavona decussata. The sequence continues at coordinate 4,762,681 of NW_028145439.1, read as the reverse complement.
TGAACAGCCAATCGGAAGGTGGTCCGTGACATTTCTTTGGCAATTTCTTTGTATTTTTCAGGCGAGAATGTAATGCTTTGTTTTTGCTTTGGTTAGTCTCTTGGAATTCAATTCCTCTCTTGGAATTCAATTCCTCCCAGGGGGCGCCTTTTCCTGAAACACTGAAACACTTTTATATCTTCTCCAGCGAATTGCATGCTCTGCTTTCACTATATTTGTTTGTATGTTATCAGGGGTGGCTTTTGGAGGGTGGGTGTGGGGGAGGGAAGGGGCGGCGAGGGGTCGTTGCCCCCTCTTTTTCTCTTGTATTCTTTGAAAAGTTTTTGTATCCGTCCTTCCATTGGTATTATGCAGTCAATCGTTTTAGGGGGGGGGGGGGGGGGGGGTAGGCTCGATTTCCGCCGCTCTCTCGAGTCCGGTCTTTGTTCCTCGATAACAGCGGCTGGAAATCGAGCCTAAGGGGGGGGGGGGGGTGGGGTTGGGGATTGTGCTCTCACAACAATTTTTTCGACCCCCTCTTTCTCGATTTTCTGGATCCACCCCTGTATCGTCACTTACTACTGTTAGCTCTGACGTCATGTAATCGAAGATTAACCAAAATTTCAGGTGGAGATGTATCAATTGAGATTCAGTTAATCACTACAGAAATTCGGATTTGATTTTAAAGAAAGTTTTCTTCGGCAAAGTGTCGGCTCGAAATTTAGTAACACTGGTAAACTAATTTCTTTGGTTTTCGGATGGCAAGTATAACGTTAAAAATATGAGGAAAAGGTTAGCTAACAATTCCTAAAGCCAGTAACTACGGTGGGCAAACTTTGAGATATAAGATTCGGTTTCGTAAAACTTTCAGCAACTTAAATTTTCACCTAAAGCATTCGAGCAGATCAAACTATATTAGCTTATACAAATAAGCCTTTAGAGGCTTCCAAACGACCTGGGAACATAGGAGATAACGGTAAAGTTTAAATATTTTACTTAAATGGTGTCGTTGGGTGCCCCTGAAATCTACTGCGGTTATAAAGGCGCATTTGCGACTGCAGGCATGGTTTGATTTTTATTCATTCTACGTGAGACGCCTTGCGCATCTAAAGGCATAAGGCCCTTACTTTCTCTCAATGTCGTGGAAATAACTTACATACAATCTACTGTTCCCGCAGATTACAGCTTCGCATAATTTGGCTTCCGCATGATCACAAACCAGAAACCAGATATTACAAAAATAATGACAATTATAAAATTGAGATTTTAACCAGTTATTTAACAAAGTCCTGATGTAAAATACTTTGGCTGTACCTTTTCTCCGTCAATCTTCATGACCAGCGTCCATCCACCTTTTGTGCAGTTTCCACTTGCAGGGTGGGCATCAACCATATGGCAGTAAACGCTAATGATTTGACTCCCCACTATCATATTGTAGGCTTTGCTTTCATCGCCGCTGTAAAACAGATGTAGCATTTAAGACATATGGTCATCTGTCGCGAATAACTTGAAAAGGGCTGCTTACAAACAGTGTCAATTGTTAGAAAGCCAATTAACTCTGATCAACAATTAAAAATAGCCTCTTGAAAGGCGGGACAGAAATCGTTTGAAAGAATTTCATTGATTAGTGTTTGAACTTGATCTAAGTGATTGAAATTGAACTTTATTTTGAAAAGCCCACTTGGGGCCAATAAGGTATATATATTTGTATGTATGTAATCAAGGTTGACATCCCAGGCCAAGGGTAAGCTTAATTGGTCTTTAAACAACTGGGCCTGGTTGTCCGAAAGCGGATTAACGCTAGTCCACGATTAAAAGTTAAGCGAGGCATTCATCTCGCTCATTACAGTGATTTTTTAAACTTAATGTTAAGCTAATGTTAAAGACAAGTCTAAGTCTAAAATTGAGGGACAAAAATCTTTGGAAGAATCTTAAATGAGTAGTTATTAAACTCGAATCAAAGTTGACGTTAATCCAGGATTAGTTTAATCGGGCTTTGATCGAACAACTAGGCCCAGGGTTCTGATGCCCCTGAGGTATATTTCGACGTCAATTATGATCAACAGATAATAATAATAATAATAATAATAATAATAATAATAATAATAATAATAATAATAATAATAATAATAATAATAACAGTAATAATAACAATAATAATAACAATAATAATAATAATAATAATAATAATAATAATAATAATAACTACTTATATAGCGCTTATCCAGTTCTGTTCTAAGCGCTTTACAAACTTTTAAAAAATCATATCTGTTTAAAATAATTCGAAAAAAGATGAGTCTTAAGTTTATGTTTAAAAAGATTTAAATTGTCACAAGAACGGATCTCGACAGGTAGTTTGTTCCAGAGTTTTGGGGCCGAAACAGCAAAAGCTCTGCAGCCATACGATAATAATAATAATAATAATAATAATAATAATAATAATAATAATAATAATAATAATAATAATAATAATAATAATAATAATGAGATATTCCGTGCAAAATCGATATTTACAAGTTAAAAGTATATAAAAAGAACTATTATTATATTAAAATACTGTCCTTGATGACGAAAAAACAACTCTTATTAACAATAATAATAATAATAATAATAATAATAACAATAACAATAATAATAATAATAATAATAATAATAATATAATTCAATAATCTCTTTATTATTACTATCTTTATTATTATTATTATTATTATTATTATTATTATTATTATTATTATTATTACTATCGTAAAGAGTGCGCTTCGATTGGTGCCTCTGTGTGCACACAAGAAGCTGGAGTCGGCTAAGCCTCGAACAACCATTACGCTATACTTGTACTTTTTTAGTTTCTGTCGTCTTTTTTTTTGTAGTAGCTGTAGTGTAACTTTAAAAAAATAATGATAAATAAAAAAACGTACTTTAGGCAACCTCCCGCGTTCATCCATAACTGAATAGTGCACCTTGGGTCGTTTACCATTTGTTAATTTCCTCATTCACGAGTTCCTTTGTAGCAGTGAACGGAAGCCGATTTTGAACGTACAATCAGATTCTATCCGCCCTAAGTTATTTACATAAGTTAGCACCCATTGTAAATGTCTTAAACGGAGATCAATATAATGTAACTTGAAAAGTAATTTTTATTTAGTCTTTGTGACATTTCTGTGCTTAACAGTGCTGTTCAAAATATCGAAAGATCCTAACAAGTTAATCAGCGAATGCAGCTGCTTAATTCTAGATGGCCACCAAGCCCATATGAAAAACAAAAGTAACGTTACAAATTGATGTGCCTTTTGCAAAGCGAACCAGAACAAAGCTCACTTCTTTAATGATAAGAGTACCACTTAGTGTCACCCCGTGGTCTTAAATTAATGCTTGCTTGTAAGGTATTCAAGATGGCGTACTGTTACTCACAACTTTTTCTCATAAATTTCCTTGCATGACAAAACTGCAACACAAAGTAAAAACAAAATATACAACTTTCACTTTGTTAAATGCACTCTATTAAACATTGCAAGCGCTCTTCACGGACAGTGTCACCAAGGGTTTCTTTCCTTTTAGTGGATGAAGCACAAAAAAAAACTGCAAAAAGGCATTTCTGATCATGTAGGCAATGTATGGATATCTTTACATCTCTGCCATCAAGAAACTCTTTAAGGCCAGTTGTGACGTCATGGTGATCACCACGATGATATCTCAACTCCATAGAAAACAGAATAACTGCAAATTTCAAGGCAGATCACGACGCAAAATTTTTGGGGCAAAAATGTTTTCTGCAGGTTTTATTTCGTGCTCGCGCGATTTTAGTTCGCATTTTCACCTTCAGTGTGTTGCGCGCGCGATTTTGATAGAATATCGGGTTCATACAGCTAATGCCCCCATCTTTCATAGCTAAGGTGTGTGCAAATTACACAGGCGTGTGTAGTTTAAACCCCTTATAAGCCTCCTTTGCGCGCACATAATTTGTCTCTGAAATCAGCTATCCCTCAAGACCTATTAGTTAACAATGCCCAACGAAAATTGAAAGGATTTTTGTGTCAAGCATGAAAAGCTGCATCCAGGTTTTCTCCTCTTAAAAATTTAAGATTAAAAGGCTTTTTAAAGGTCAATCTCATTTTCACTTTAAAAAGCCAAAATATCATAACTGCATCGACCTTATTACAAGGCGTGTCTCCATGCACAATTTTCATGTCCGTATGCACAATCGACATGTGGCTTATTTTCCTTAAACACTCCTTTAAGTTGCCCATTTAACCTAACCTGGTTCACAATCTCTTCCATTTCCGTAATATCCCGGTTTACAAGTACAGTTGTATGATCCCCTGGTATTTTTGCACACAGCATGAGCACTGCATTTGTGTTTTCCAGTAGAACACTCGTTGATATCTGTATAAATAAAATAAGAAAACGTCGTAAATCTTTTAGTTCATTAAAAACTACTAAGATCAAGGGGATATTGAGTAAAATTAACCCACAAACTCGTCAAGTAGATTAAGGCTATTTGGGGTCTGGATAGCTTATAAAATAAAGGAAATCTGATCCAATTCCTAAATCATTATTTGAAGTTAGTTGTGTAAGAAAGTCTTAACTGTACTCTTTTTTAGAGTGGTTGCTTTCTGATCTAATCAAGCTTAAGGCTATATTACACGCACTGATTAATCGGGCCTATCTGCCCAACTTGACAAAAACCATGCCTTAGCTGGCGAGACTGATCTGTGGCAGTGCTACAGATGTTTCTAATGGTGCTGATTCTCACCCTGCATTATTGTTATATGTAGAACGCCGACCGGTTAGCTCAGTTGGTAGAGTGCCGGACTACCGTGCCAGAGGTCGCGGGCTCAAATCCCGGCCGGACTCAGGGTCTTTAAATAACTGAGGAGAAAGTGCTGCCTTAATTTGCAAAATTTAATTCTGACATCTGCAAATGGTTAACCGTAGGCCCCGTCTCACAAACCTTGTTTGTAAATAACTCCGTGAGACGTTAAAAACCCACTCACTGTTCGCAAAGAGTACGGGAAGTAGTTCTCGGTGTTGTGGTCAGGGGCCTGTTTCTCGAAAGTCCCGGTAACTTACCGGGCCCGATAAGTGATTTTGGTGATAAATGTTTCTTCGCAGAAGTCTTTTTTTGCTAGCTTTGAATACTAAATTTTAAAATCTTGTAACTGTATGACTGACATTGGCTAAGTACCATGTCTATAATCACTGTGTAATCGGCGAAAAAACATTTAAAAATATACTTATCGGGCCCGATAAGTTACCGGGTCTTTCGAGAAACGGGCCCCTGGTCTTTGTACGTATATTCTCATGGTTGGATGGGAAAATGCTCGGAGGTATTAGCTGCATTAACCTACTCTAAAATCCAAGGGTAAATACATAATATGATGATGATGATATGAGATTATCCCATGAAAATGTAAATTAGCCTTAAACCCTTTTTAAAGCGTTCTTGAAAGATCGCTGCTTTGGACCTGATCCCACGTTATATGAAAAACTAAGGGCCTGTTTACATGTAAGGAAGGAAGACCAAGCACTGGGAAGCTCCCAGAAAATGAAAAAAAACTTTTCGTTCGGTTTACATACAGAAGTAGTGATAGGTGCACCGAATTATACCCGGTAAATGAGCAGCCATGAACATAAAGTGAGCAGCCAGAATAAATTTAAAAAATGCGCGGGAAATTTTATAAGCAATAATTATGAAGTCACAAAAGAATGTGTGGGTGTGTTGACAGGTTAGGGGGTACTTTTGATTGATGGGTCCTTGACAAGTAAGCAGCCCAACGCTGATTGGTCGTTGCCGAAATAAAAGCGCGCGTTTAGCAAACGCATTATCTCGCCTTTGGATTTTGTAAAAAATCTTATTTTTGAGGTTCTCGTAAATTGCCCGCAAAACGAATAATTTTATTACGATGGCTTTCACCAACTCTACCGATATCGAAGCCGCGTTAAACAGATGTTCTACCATGGAAGAATGGGAGAATTTAACAACTTCCATGGAGATTCCTGAAGATTTGATCCCGATAGCGTACCAGAGGCTTCTAGAGCTCAGTTTTCAAGATATTTCATTTGAGGTAAGTTATCATGCATTTATACCGATTTACTGATGAGCTGTGTCGATTCATCGTCTACAGAATATTTTCTAATCGAATGTTTTTTATTTAAGCTTCCAACCGAGCATACAACAGAGGTTGTTAATTTGGACCACGCGACAACTAGCGGTACTGCTGTAATGGTACGTATCCAGATGGCTTAAAACTCTAAATCATTTTCGCTTTTTTCTAATTTGACAAACATATTGTTCATATTTTAGTTGCAAGATAACGAAGCTACATGCGCGTTAAATGAATTGGTGGAAACATGCTCCGAACCGGAACAGGTAAGTATGATGATATTTGCAAGGTCGATTTTTTAAGTACCTATTTGTGCTAAGTCTTTATCTCATTAAATTGTGGCTGTCTTTTTTAGGAATCAGACCTGGAGATGTCAGGTGAAGTTCGTGGAGATTGTTCTAGCGTTGAGGTTAGTTTTAAAAAAGACCGATTGACAACGATTTTCGTTTTATAGCCACCGTTTTAAGTTTTAGTTTGAAGACTCCATAACATGGATTTTAATAAGCTTTTGAAATTTCTTTTGAGCCATACCGCAGTAAATTATAGAACAATAGTTTTTTTGATGTGGTGATATTTCACCCTGCAGCCTTTGCTCTTCACGATCTGTTGTAATAGTGAGTGACAAACTTTTTCCTTTCTCTATTCCTTAGTTACAGGACAACGAACCGTTAACCGCCTTCGATGAACTGATTGAAAAATTCTCTCAACTAGAACAAATAAGTTTGACGTTACTTTCACAGACAAAAAAAATATTTAATGCATTTTTATGTTTATCCATTATCTCATTGTGGTTGCTTTCTCTTAAGGAGTCAGCGATGAAACCGAGAAGTAATTTTTCAGGTGAAGTTCGTGGAAATTGTTCTAGCGTCGAGGTGAGGTTTTACGACATAGCGATTATATATAATGGAACATGCTTCTCGTTTTCTAGCCCCCGTTTTAAGTTTTAGTTTGAAGACACCATGACATGGATTTTAATAAACTTTTGAAATTTCTTTTGAATCATACCGCAAATCTACTCACTGATGCAGTAAATTTTAAACAATAGCTTTTTTTATGTGTTGAAATTTCACACTGCAGTCTTTGTTCTTCACGATCTGTTGTCGTAGTGACTGACAAACTTTATTTTCTCTCTCTATTCCTTAGTTACAGGACAACGAACCATTAAGCGCATTCGATGAAATGATGGAAAGATACTCACAATTAGAACAAGTAAGTTTGACGTTTACAGAAAATAAAAAGGGTTTTTAAAAATCTTTTTATGTTAAGCTATCATCTCATTGTGATTTCTTTTTCTTTAGGAGTCAGCAATGAAACCGAGAAGTATTTTTCCAGAGGGAAACTTTTCTAGCGTAGAGGTAAGTTTGGTTTTCAATATTCTGAGTAATTGACACAGGATTTTTTTTCCAGTCGCCGTTTCTAGTTTTGAATAACATTTTACTTGTGAAAATGTGTTCTTGACTGTTTAAGTTTCTAAAGGCACCATAAGAAGGCGGAGTTTTTTCTCAATACTTTTTTTTGTTCTTTTAGAATGTTAATGAGTCCGCGCAACGTACACTCCAGAGCGGGGGCGGCAGAAAAAGACCTGCAAAGGTATAGACTTTTTATTATTTTTCTATATTTTTTTTTTATTTTTTAAATTTGTTTTTATTTTGAACAGGAGTGATGTAAAGGTTTTGTTTGTAATTTATTTTGATAGGACAAGGAGCAAATAATTCCTTCAAAAAAGAAACGTCACGAGTGTAAAACCTGTGGGAAAATTTTCACTCAAGGAAAAAATTTAACTCAACATAAGCAGATCCATAGAGAGGAGAATAACTTCAAGTGCTCCATGTGCGATAAGGCATTTCGACGCAAGTCCAACTTGAAACGTCACGAGACGCAAGTACATACTCGGAGGGCAGCACAACGCGAATTCACATGTAAAACATGCGGTGAGAAGTTTCAAAACATGGCTCCTTTCCGAGCTCATCAGAAGTCGGCCCACACAGAAACCTCTACGGCCAAGAAAAGAGCCAGTGAAAACCGATCAGGTTGGTATTTTTTCTAAGTTTTAAGCGATTTTACAGATTTTGCACGATACCTTTATTGTTAAATGCGAAATCAACTGCTTTGTGTCACATTCGTTCAATGGTGTGTGAAGATACTCATTACATTAAAGACAATAGGAATCAGCATATATATAAATAAGGTTTTGGGTTAATTTATTTTATAATGGTCAAACCCCATTAACAACTTAATTGCACAGTTTATGGAAACATCACGCAAGGATAATGTTAAAAAAATCATCTTTTTTAAATATGATCATACCTTCACTGATGGGAGCTTCACTTATATTTAAACATTTTGTAAGCTAATTTTATTCTTGTTTAGAACCGACAAAAAAGAAATCAAAATCAAGTCCTCTAAAGACAACAGCAACCACAAGTTCAACTTGGCTTGAAGATCCAAGGGCTTTCAGCAACCTCCCTGACAACCAACAGCAGGATGTCACACCAGAGTTTACACGCCATTGGCATCAGATAAGAACAAGGTTTAGTCGGAATAACCGCCTTCTAGACTGGTATAATTTCCGCCTGTCTTCCTTACAACCTCAAGAGATAACTTCATATCTTGACGACATCTTCACAGACCAGACCACTGTCTATAAACTGAACATTTCGTTTGGCTTCATTTTAAGAAATAATGAGACAGGTGCACTGCAGTACTACTACGCTTCTCGTAATAACAACCATATTTTTGACGCACCCTTCCAGATCACTTCAGCGGCTGACCTGCAACAAGTTCGGCGAACGTTGGAGGACACCGATATTCTAGAATGGGTACGCCAGCAACGCCCGAATTCCAAGTGGGTCGTGCAACAGGTGACAAACGTTACGTTTTTCATCACCAAGCTTCGTGATCATCCCATTGGACGGGGCAAATTTCTACCGCATTATATTGTAGAAAACCGCGGAATCGTCAGTTTGGACAAAAACATACGAACTGGGAAGCCTTACAATGACAATCTGTGTTTCTTTCGTGCTATAGCGCTCCATAACGGTTGTCATTCAAAAAATCTAGAGAGAGATACGCAGCACTACTACGAACGATATCGCCTAAATGTACCAGAGAAAAAGAAGTTTAGTGGAGTCAAGCTGGAGGACCTTCCAGCCCTAGAACGCCTATTCGAAGTAAACATCTGTGTCTACTCTCTCGAGCCGACAAAAACGGATGGAGAAGATGGTGCTGATGTGTCAGAAGATGAAAAGAACAGTCCAACGCCAGAAACTGCTGCACAACTGATTAACCGCTCACTATGCAATCATTCCAGCACACTCTACCTTAACCTCTATCAAAGTCACTTCTCTTACATTAAAGATCTGAACATTTACGCCAAGTCCTTCCGCTGCACGCGTTGTGACAAATTCTGGAGACATACCGGGATGCTTCATCGTCATGAAAAAAATTGTGAGGCGAAAGTTCATCATAAGTTTCCTGGCGGTGTTTACAAGAATCCACCTACCATTTTTCAGCTTCTTGAAGAAGAGGGATTCATCATACCACAGCAGATGAAGTTCTTCCCGTACAGAGCCACCTTCGATTTTGAGTGCATGTTTGATACAGACCCTGGGCTGGAGAACACGAAAAAACTTAGCTGGGATGCCAAGCATATACCTTTAAGTGTCAGCGTCTGTTCTAACGTTCCCGACTACAGTGAACCCAAGTGCTTTGTATCCGAGGGAGATCCCAAGCAGCTGGTAACAAAGATGGTGGATTACCTTATTGAAATCAGTAAAAAAAGTTACAGCCTGGCGAAAGAAAAGTTTAATGCCATCTTTGAAGCGATTGACAAGAAATTAGAGAAAGTGGAGGACAGTTTAAAAATACAAGTAAACTCAAAAGAAAAAGAAAATGAAGAAGGTGAAGGAGAAGATATAATTGATACTGATGGTGAAGAAGAGGATATAGAGGTAGAGACGGAGGAGGATCGTACTTTTATAAACGACGAGGAACTTACCGAGCAAGGTCCGTCCTTTTATCGAGCTTTAGACTTTGTGCTCCCAGAACAGAGTAAAAGTGACTTTGACAGAGAACATCCGACAGAACCCAGGAAGATGAAACAAAGTCCTTTGAGAAAACTGAAAGAGAGACTAGAAGACTTCTTAAAAGAACTCCCAGTTATTGGTTTTAACTCTGGAAAGTACGATTTAAATGCAGTGAAAGAGTTTCTCTTTCCCGTCATGGTTAAAAAAGAGCAAGTACAGTTTACGATCAAGCGTAACAATAATTTCATGTGTCTAAAAACTGAGCACCTCCGTTTCCTGGACGTCACGAACTTTCTAGCACCTGGTTTTAGCTACGAAAAATTCCTGAAAGCTTACGAATGTCCTCAAAGAAAAGGATTCTTCCCGTACGAATGGGTGGACTCTCTTGACAAGCTCCAACATCCAGCACTCCCTCCCCATGAGGCATTCTATTCATCTCTCTCCAATAAAAACATATCCTTCGAGGAATATAAATACTGTCAGCAAGTGTGGACAGACAACAATATGCAAACATTCAGAGACTTCCTAATCTGGTACAACAACCTTGACGTTCAGCCTTTTTGCGACGCATTAGAAAAGATGAGTGCATTTTGGAAAGCAAAAAAAAATCGATATGCTACGGCAAGGCATTTCCATCCCCGGCATCACTTTAATCTATCTCTTTTCTACTCTGGAACCTGGTATCTTCTTTTCTCTATTTAACGAAAAAAACAAAGATCTGTACACGCTCTTCAAACAAAACTTGGTTGGCGGCCCTTCTATCATCTTCCACCGCTACCACGAAGCGGGAAAAACAGTGATCAGAGAACATGAGATGAAATCACAAGGAAAGACGCCTAAACTCTGTCAGAAAGTCGTTGGATATGACGCAAATGGACTGTACTTATGGGCGATAATGCAGGAGATGCCCACGGGCTCTTTTACAAGAAGAAGAAAGGAGAACGAGTTTAGAGCTGAACAAAACGTGAAAATGGCAACGCAATGGTTGGAATGGGAGGCTCACTCAAGAAACATTAACATCCGTCACGAAATGAATGACATCGAAAAACGTATCGGAGAGAAACGGCTGCCTGTGGACGGTTTTCACGGACCATCCCAGACTGTATTCCAGTTCCATGGATGCTACTGGCATGGTCATCAGTGCTTTTTAAACGAGGGCAAGGAAATGAACGATACGAGAAAGAAACCAATGGTCGAGCTCAGGAAAGAAACGGAAAACATCTCGGCGTATATCAAGGATCAAGGATATAATCTCGTCGAGATGTATGAATGTCAATGGTTAGAGTTGAAGAGAACCAACCTGGAAGTCATCCACTTCATACAGTCCAAGTTCCGCCGCCCATTTGGCAACTACGTCACACTAAACGAAAAACAAATCCTGTCTGCCATCAAGAGGGGAATTCTCTTTGGAGTAGTAGAGTGCGATATACGTGTACCTGAGGCTCTCAAACAGAAATTCTCAGAAATGCCCCCAATTTTTAAAAACACCGAGATATCACGAGACGACATTGGGCCATACATGAAAGCGTTCGCGGAAAAGCACAACCTCATGCGTCGTCCTCGCCGCAGTCTGATCGGGAGTTATTTCCGTGAGAAGATCCTACTTGCAACTCCCCTCATCAAATGGTACCTGGAACAGGGGCTGAAAGTCACTAAAATCTATCAGATTATACAATATACTCCAGTTCCGTGCTTCAAGCCGTTTGGTGAAGCTGTTTCTGATGCCAGACGCGCAGGGGATGTTGATTCCAACAAGGCTATCATAGCAGATACTATGAAATTGGTAAGAAAACTAAAAGTAATTTCTTAAGTATAATATCGTTTGAGGTAAATCAATTTCTTTTTCTCTTCTTTTTATCTCTCCTTTTCTTTTAGGTTGGAAATTCCAGTTACGGAAAAACCATTACTGATCAAGAGCGCCACAGAGACGTGAAGTTCTGTGAAGAAACAGAAGCCTCCCGACTGATAAACAGCCCATTTTTTAGACAAATTGAGGAGATTGACAGAGAAACGTATGAAATACAAAGCTGTAAGAAAACTATAAAGTTAAATTTACCAATGCAAATAGGTTTTTTTGTTTATCAGTACGCAAAGTTGCGAATGCTCCAATTTTATTTTGATTTTTTTGACAAGTATTTAGATAGAAGTGACTTTCAATATTGTGAAACTGACACTGACAGTGCTTATGTTGCTCTTTCGGGTCCATCGGTTGAAAGTTTAGTCAAACCTGAATTAAGAGTCGAGTATGAGAAAGAAAAATCTAATTGGTTCCCAAGAACAGACACCCCTGAGCACAAAGCCTTTGACAAGAGAACACCTGGGCTCTTTAAAGAAGAATGGTCGGGGGAGGGAATAATTGGACTTAGCAGTAAAACGTATTATTGTTTCGGACCAGAAGACAAATTTAGCTGTAAAGGTGTGAACAAAAGGTGTAATGAAATCAGCAAAGATAAGTATCTCAGTGTTTTACTCACCAAGCAGAGCAGTTCAGGGATAAACAAAGGTTTCCGAGTAGTTGAAAATAGCATGTATACTTATCAACAAGCTCGTGATGGATTTTCATACTTTTATCCGAAACGCAAAGTCTTGGATGATGGAGTGAGTACACTGCCTTTAGACATATAAGTATTGTAAAAATTTTGAGTTCTTGTATATAGGTTTTCACCCCCTTTACACTGTACATATTTTGAAGACTTAATTTTTTTAAAGAATTTCATTTTGTACATAGTATTTTGAAAATAAACATGGTTTGATATAATCATGGCTTGATTTCTGCTTAGCCACGCGAGCGTGTGTATTCCACGCGAGTTCCCACGCGCAACCTTGGGAAACACATCTCCAAAATGTGGCGTTTTTGGCGCTTTTGGCGCTTTTGGCTGTCGTTTCGTGTTAAATTAACAATAAATTTCATGTCATTAACAGTTTTGTTCAGTAGGAATCCAACTTTCACAGAGATAACATGGTGCGGAGGAAATGTAAACATTGTCCGATACCAGATTGTGGGTCAAAATATTTAGTTCGATTAGCAGATCATTTAAGACTAGTACACGAGTTAACAGAGTTAGAGCGAAAATATTGGCTGCAATTTGCTAAATTACAAAACACTAACATGATTCGTGTGTATGACAAAGAGGCTGAACCTAAAACGATTTTTCTATAAATGAGAGTGCACACAGTTCAAACAGTCAGTTGTGATCATGGACACGAGATGGAAACACCCTTTTCCAGCGCTTATTGCTGGGCCGACATGCTGTGGAAAAAGTCAATTTGTAAAACGTTTGCTAGAGTCTGGTGAGGAGATGATTGATGGTGCACCAGAGAATATTATATGGTGTTATTCATTATATCAGTCCGCTTATGATGAAATGCAAAATAGTATTCCAAACATTCAGTTTGTGGAAGGAGTTCCCACTGACTTAGAATCCATGATTAACCCCTCCATAAGAAATGCTGTAGTCATTGATGATCTCATGCAGGAGGTTAGTAATTGTCCCCGAATTACAAGTCTGTTTACCAAGGGATGTCATCACCGTAACTTAAGCGTCATTTTTATTCTACAAAACATTTTCCACCGTGGAAAAGAACTTAGAGATATGAGTCTGAACTGTCACTACTTAGTTTTGTTCAAGTCTCCGCGAGATAGCAGCCAAGTCACTCATTTAGCAAAACAGATGTTTCCAGGCCATTCCAAATACATGTTAGAATCCTTCCAAGATGCAACCAGTAGGCCTTATGGCTATTTATTATGCGATCTCAAAGCACAGACTCCTATTGACTTTCGGTTGAGAGCTAACATTTTCCCCGGGGAAACACAGTACGCTTACGTCAGAAAGGTATAAAAAAGCCTTGTCACAGCGTTGTGAGTCAGTTGAGCATGGCCCAGCGATTGAGAAAGAACCACGATTTTTTGAAGCTTCTCACCAAGTGTACTCCTGCTCAACGTAAGGCGATTTTGAAAACGGCTGACGACGGCTTGGTAAAAACCATTTGCGAGTGTGTTTTGAACGTCCTTAAAGAAACAGTGCCTGTCAGTAGACCAGCCAAAAGAAAGCTTCTAAAGCACAAGAAATCACTGATTGCTCTTGCTGAAAAAAGTACTCCACTAAACAAGAAAAAGAAAATATTAGTGCAACACGGAGGGAATTTTTTAAGTATTTTATTACCACCCGTGCTCCGTGTGTTGAGTTCGATTCTTCTCTAAAATGAATCACGCTAAACGAATGGTTCTCGTGCCTGAAACAACACTAGAGCGTTTACAGCAACGTCAGCAAATATTAACACCACCAGTGACACAAACACTGAAAAATTTGGATAGTGAGATGGGAGACATTTTATCCAGTAAACAACTCGACGATGAAGAGAAAGCAAAACTATATAATCAAGTCTTGCAGCGTTATCTTACTTACTACGATCAGCGAAAAAGTGAACCGCTTCACGTGAAACTAACAACACCTAAGCCCGTGGAAACACCTAAACAAGAAGAAGCTAAGGAAACAACAGAAGAACCGGCCCCTGTCGAGAAACCTGCGCTATCAACGGTAGAACAAGAAGTGATGAAAAGTGTACCCAAACTGTACAAGTCTGGGGCAAGACAGCTGTTGGATAAAATTAAAGAAAACCAGAACGTGCTGCATTGGAACGAAAAGGGGGAGCTATTGTATGAAAACAAACCGATATCTGGCTCTCATTTAGTGGATTTAGTGAATGATACGCTGCGTCATCGAAAAGGTTTCGAGCCTGTTGGTTGGTCTGTGTTTGCTAGAGGTCTGGCACGAATGAATATTCCCGAGAACATAGTCCGAAATCCGCAGAGGCAAAGCGCCATCCGAGAGTTTAAAACAAGAGTTAGAGACGAGACTCCAGATAGCCCATCTCGCTGGTTACCTACCCCACCCTCTAACGAGCCCACTGCGAAGAAGCAAAGGCGACAAATTGCAAGCCCACGCCCGCAAGTTGCTAGATGGCTGCGATTATAAATAACAATATCAGACGTTTTACTATTGTAAATCACTTTCTTTATTTTGATCACTCAATAAAATACGTTCAAAGTTAATTACAGTGTGTTTATTGAACTTGATGCTGTGCTTTCGCTGCTTGTTTGTTTATAGGAGTGTGATGGGTTTTTTTTTGGAAAATTACAGGGAAATGTTTTTCGATAAAGTGCTTAACAAGAAAATCATTGCGTTGTTTATTATTGGAAAAACGATATACAATGCTGCTCATACAAATATTTCGACATCGAAATAAGGCAAAATACAAGCAATAATGCCCACACACTTTACTTGTCATGCTTTGTAATGTCAAAGTGTTAAACTTCCAGCTGCTAGAATTATTGTTCAAAAAACTAGTAAATGTTCCAGTATAATTGCTTGGAGGCAATCCATAAGAGTCGAAAAATTCTGCCTCTTTGTCCTTGGTGAAATAAAACGCAACCCAGTGTGAACCAGGCTTTTCACTTGTATCCACATTGGCAACGAACAAGGCTGGGTAGGAAGATACACTTGTGGGTAGCTGGTCTGAAGGATACACCCCTTGAAACACACCACGCGTATAGCTATCTTTTCTCAAAACTTGGGCCAGCTGAATGGTATCCATTCTAGTTTGTGTAGTCGTATAGAACGTTTCTGCTCGCGTCAATCTCAATCACGTTTTGAAACTCGGCATAGATCATGAGGTTAACCATGTTGGCAAGCGCTTGTTTAAAATGAAGCTCGACACGAAGGTTGCCTTGTTTTATAAGCTCAAAATGATCACCCGAGCAGTGGTCTGGGGACAGGTCAAAACAGAAGGCTGTGTAGCCAGAGCCATAATCACTTCGATTTATTTGATTGCCTGCATCTTGGGAAAGCTTTCCAGTACCAGAAAAAAGGCTTTGAAATCCAGCTATAAAGTTCTGACCACCGGCATCGTCAAATTTGAGAAACAGGGGTTTTCGTGGTATTTGTTCCCCGTCCACGTAAACGCCCACTTGAGTGAGGTTATGGTGCTTGAAGTGAAACGGGTTGGAGTCATATGTCCCGTTATAAGCTGCTGAATCTACCAATACTAGGACTAGGCGCTTCGGAATGTGACCCAGAAAAAGGTTATCTGGCGTAAAGGTACTGAACCCTGTTGGAATGGAGAGAACTTTGCAATCAACTCTGCGGATAGGATATTTAGCTGTCGCTTGCTTCAGTGCAGCCGCGTGTCCCAAAGCAATAGAAGAGGCCACTTTTACTTTTCGAACATAAAGGATTGCTTCTGTGATAACCACCTTGTGATTAGCTCCGGGGGCAGATGAGACTAGGCAGAAAGAATTTTTGGCTCTGTTAAGCTTTAGTCGTAGATTAACTCCGTTCAAAATTAACCGATCTTGAAAAAAAATATCGCTGTGGATGGGGCCCACCATATCGACCGTGTTACTTTGCTTCGTAAATGCATAACGAGCGTTTAAACCCATATTAGCATTATCCTCTTCTTCCACAGGGTTTACAACATCCATCTTCCCGGGAGTGTCTTTGTAAAACATGGCCATTGATAGTTGACTCGATTTGGCGTCTCCTCCGTAGTTCAGCAATGTTTCAATTATGGCACGATATGGATAAGTATTGGTCGATGGGGAAATAAGTCGCTCGTTCAAAGAAACATCCACTTGCGAAAAGAGGGAATGTAGAAATAGATTCACTGGTCCCACTTGTTCGTTTGGGTCTAAAGCTGCCCCGTTTGCTTTGGTGATCTTTGCCTTTACAAACAGCTGGGTTCTTGCTAAGTCCAAATATTCTTCTCCAGTTCCAGAGACGTTAAATTCTATAGGGCCACTGTCAGTAATGTTACTGAGGGGGTGATATTCAATCCATTGCCCCTTGGTGATAGATGTCTGCGTAGCTGGAATCGTAAAGAGATCAAGTTCCGATTTGGTGCATTCTTGAGATTCGTGATGAACAAAAGCCATTTTTCTCCTTTAATTTAAGAAGGAATATTTATATTCGAGTTTTTTATGCTGTTGCGGAGATGTTTTCCGTTTCTTGCCTGGAGGCAAACTGTTTTTTCTCGGCTGCGCTCTCCTTTTTGTACCCTTTCGACCTGCGCCTGACTGAGGAGAATTTTGGGAAGGTAGACCCAGGGCTTTTTTACCTTGCTTAGTGAGCGCCGTTTTAAAGTTTTCTCCAGCTAACACATCTTGTGCAACATTGACACCAGTTTGCAAAGCTTTTTTACCAAGCATTTTCACACCCTGTCGTAGGTGCGGCACAGCAAATCGAAAAAGGCCTTTAAATATGGAACCTAATCCATACCCTTGCTGAAATCGACCACCATGGAAAGCTGGTAAATTTCCACCTCTTTGTTTTGCTTGATCTAAATAATACTGTTCGTACAACTTGTGATTTGGAGTATGAATTTTCTTCATGTCACTCTTTAAAAGTTCACGGGACGACTCTGTTGAAAATGAAGTGTAAGCAATACTCTTCCGAACTCGAATGGCACAAACTCTCCTGTGTCGCGCTTTATGTTGACTTCGATTGATTCGAATTGTCTTCTGCTGACAGGTACATATTGCGGGCGAATGAAAGACTTGCTGATTCTCTGCCCTTCTTTTCCTTCCACGGGAACGATTCGAAGTAAGGGAACAAGTGCGTCTCCGACAAATTGTGACTGTATGATATCACAATAAATATAAAGATCATGAAATCCGTGTTCCAAGTCTACTGCTCTTTCAGCGGTCGATGTTTTGGAAATAACCTTACCCGGAGTAAATCCTAGCACGTATCCTATGTCACCAAAATAAACTTCTGCATTGTTTTGTAAGTTAACAGTCACCTTTCTGTTAAGCATATCGTACGTAAATTTTACGTCATCGCCAAAACGCTTCCCGATCAACTCGTTCATCTTTGAAAGAACCTCTTCAGTTGAAGAATAATAACCAGGTGGAATGATAACTGCCTCCCAGACCCCACCTAATTCTTGGTTCCGAAGGTAAAATCGATTCTCAAAATTTCCTTGCACATTATTCCAGCTATGAGGGTAATGAATTTCTGTTAGGGCTACTTCCCAGTCCCCGGTCAAGCTGATTGTCTGAGGTAAACAAACCCGGTACTCTGTTAGCGTATTCTTGGGAAATTTATCGAGGCTGCTATTGCTAGGAAGGTGAAGGTAGAACTGTGTTACCTCCATCGTATCTTGTGTTCAAATGAACAGTTAACTCTAGATATTTTCAATTTATAAGGAGGCATGAAACAGTCATTTTGTAATTTCACATTCTTTTATTGATCGCATTAAAAAAAACTTTACAATTTCGAAATATCACTTCCAGGAACCCAGGAATCAAATTTTGGATCTTCGTAGCCTTTCCATCTGACAAGATATTCCACCACCCCGTTTCGCTTTCTTTTGCGTAAGATTTTTTCAACTCGATAGACATCATCGTTCTTGATTACTTTTT
Source organism: Pavona decussata (assembly GCF_977016875.1). Classification (NCBI taxonomy): domain Eukaryota; kingdom Metazoa; phylum Cnidaria; class Anthozoa; order Scleractinia; family Agariciidae; genus Pavona; species Pavona decussata. The sequence continues at coordinate 4,744,157 of NW_028145439.1, read as the reverse complement.
GCAGTTCAGGTTCGTAGAATGCCCCGTCTAGGATCTCTCCAGCATCATCTTTCAGTTTATAGACGGGTACTTGACGCGCAAATCGTTTGTAGATTGTGAACATTTCTTCAGTAAAATTGGGAAGGTAAGATTTTTCAAAGATTCTTTTAGCCTTACTTATTCTTACACGATCTCCCACTTGAAATTTGAAGCGAACTCGCTTTTGCACATCACCACCATAGAGTGTGTCCCACACCTTATCTTCGTTGGCTTTGGTGACTTGACTTGGTTTCATTTTAATACTACGATGGTAAGTGTTATTGTAAGATTTTACCAACTGAGATAACACATCGATGTAACAGAGGGTGTTTTTGGCTGTGAAATATTTGTACATTTTATTTTTAAATGTCCGATTGAATCTCTCCACCACTGATGCTTTGAGTCCTGAATTGACTGTGAAGAAATCAATGTTATTTTCTCGTAGATATTTCTGAAATACGCGATTAAGGAATTCAGTGCCCTGATCTGTTTGAAGCTTTATGGGTTTGCGCCCAGACGAAAGTATGTTCTTAAAGGCTTTCACTAACTCTTGGCCCTGTTTCGTCTTCAAGGGAACAACCCAAGCATACTTGCTGAAGATATCTATACAAGTCAATAAGTATTTATATCCCTTGTTATAGCGACTAAGTTTTTGAACGTCGACCAAATCCGCTTGAAACTGGGCATTTATACCAGGTACAATCACCCGACTTCTTTTGTAATGTCTCCGGGCTGGTTTGTGTAGCGTGTAAACATCTTGTTGACTCAACCAATCTTGGACTTGTTTTCGAGAAATCTTACTCTTGCCGTCCTCTTTGACTGCTCTGTACACAGCATCTAAACCACCGAAACTTGCGGGGTGACTTGGATTGAGATAAATGCTGGCTAGCTTTTTCTCCATCGCAAAACTCAGAGTTTTTCACAATGACTTTCCCACCGCAGCAAGCGAGGACACAGCGAATGCGATTAAAAATTCTCTCTAAGCCTACAGAGGGTGATTGTGGAAAGCAACCCATCACTTGTGTTTACTTCCAAGGTCGAAGCACTAATGATTCATTTCCAGGTGATGTTTCACTGATATAGTTGTTCTCGAATCTGGATAAGAGTAGGAACAAGAAAACAAAATAATAGTTCCCATTCCTCCTCGGTTAAACCGAGCTGTTTAGCGAATCGCAAAAATAGCACCAATCGCCCCCAGTTAATTTTCGAGAATACTTCAGCATGGAGTTGTTTCAACTTTTCAAGATTGGAGCCTGGTAATTTACAAAAGCTTTCTTTAAGCAATTTCACCTCACTTGTTTCTACGCTTATGATAGTACTTGCTATAAAGCGATAGCGATAAAAGTCGATTCGAAGCAAAGACAGAGAGAGCCCCATGTTAACAAAGACAAAGACAAGCACAAACTGACTCACAATCAAATCATGTACACACTTTACTGTTTTAAAAATAGAACTGGTTTTGAATTTCATTAATTACATAGTCAAGATCCATTACTTTTTCTTCTTTTCTGATAATGTTCTCAGGACATATCACTTCAGTCGAGTCAACGTTGCCAGCTGTCTCCGCGTTATGATCTTCGCGAGCTTCCATTTCATTAAAATCTTTACATTTTAGTCCACAGGGGCCGTCATAAAGAGCATACAATATGCGTTTTTTCATATCTTCATCGTAATATTCGAGTTCCAAAGAAGTAAGATATAGACTGGTCCAAGGCAACTTCGGTAACTCCGTCAGATAACTTTCCCATGTCTGGTCAAGCTTCAACCCCAGAGTGCTGCAAACGTTTTCCACAGTTTTCATCACCACTGCAAGATCTATTTGCTCACGGGCTTCATCATGATAATAGAACCACGCGTCTTCATTATCCATCATCAGGCAAGAGTGTTGTCTTTGGCTTGGGTGGTCAATCGTGCAGCCATGACATCGATTTACTTTCTCTTGATGAATGAGCTTGTCAAACACTGCAGCGTAAGTAAGTTGGAACACATGACCAATAATTGTGGCTACCTTCTTGCGATGGATTTGTTCAACTTCGTCTACAGTCAACAGAGTCTTAGCGCAAGATTCCACTCGAAACATTTCTGTTTTCTCCAACAAACGTAAGACAAACCTTGTTTTCTAAAAGTGGAATAGCGCTTTTGATGAAAGCGGCCTTTTATTTTGCAGACATAATAGTCTGGCGACGACCAATCAGCGTTGGGCTGCTTACTTGTCAAGGACCCATCAATCATAAGTGCCCCCTAACCTGTCAACACACCCACACATTCTTTTGTGACTTCATAATTATTGCTTATAAAATTTCCCGCGCATTTTTTAAATTTATTCTGGCTGCTCACTTTATGTTCATGGCTGCTCATTTACCGGGTATAATTCGGTGCACCTATCACTACTTACAGAAAGTCGGTCGAGGTGGCTGCCAAGTGGAAAAAGCAAAAAAGATGTCGGCCTTTAACAGCTGAATGCCCAGTCGCCGCCATGTTTTTTTTTTTCTCATTTTGGTCCCTAGCACCAGGACCTTCCGACCTGCCGAGCGTCGGCAGTTTACATTGCGCTAGGATCTTCCTATCTCAGAGATCCTATCGTTAGGAAGATCCTAGCGCTAGGTTCAAGTACAACCTTTTGCATGCAAACTGAATATAAAAAACATATGGCGCTAGGTTGATCCGCCTTCCTCCATGTAAACAGCGTGCCCTTAAGAGGTTGGTTTTGCAGAGGACGAACGAGAGAATTACTTGACTTATTTCATGTTTTTTTTTTATCGTTGAAGCCAACAATGAATATCTCTAAGGGAAAAGTCTGAACAAAGCTGAATAACATTTCGACGTAAGTTAAGTGTATCTTTGGATCAGAAAATAGTTTCGCTACCATTTTTAAGGAGTTGTTTAAACTATTCTTTCTTAAAAAAATGCGAAGCAAAACTATCGAGCTACTCCAGCGGGAGAGTAAGTAAGAGTACTAGAAAACAATGTCGGTACTTTCGCCTCTCGTATTTTGTTTTCTCCACATTGCGCGCCGAAGGGAGTACACATTTTAAAATATTTTGCCGTGCAGAGTTTCACAAGAAATGTTTATCCATACTTATAAACCTATCGAACCAGAAAATATGTAAGACCAAATTAAATCGGAGCCATATTATTGTAGTGATAGCCACTTTACAAGTCCACCATATTTTTTTCAGTTTTGAACGCAGTTTGTTGGAGGAAAACTGTTCTTAAATCATGTACACTTCTGGTTTCTACTCACCCTGACAAATGTCACATCGATGTTGCTGTTTACAAAATGACATGAAACATTTTCACCATTCATCCTTTGACGGCTCAGCAATTTCAATAAATATGCAGAATATGACCCGCTTTTTATGAGGTGCGCGAAGTAAAGTTGATCAGATATCGAATCCTCAAACTTAAGGATTTTCAAATTATTAGAAATCGGTTTGCTTTTTTAAATCAAAAGCGGAGTGACTGTCTGGTTTCATTTTTCTATTACAGAATATTCATTATACAACATTCATAAAACAATTCCACACCACGCACATATATAACTTTTATCAATTTTAAAGTACTTTTAGCGTGCGAATATATCAATTTTAGACGGCGAGTTCTAATTGCCCGAAACTCCACTTTTAAATTTCATTGTACTTCCGAAGTGACTCCCTGAGCAACAATAGGCTCCCTTACCGGACCCGAGACGATGCGGGGGAAATCGAGCGTAATCACCGACTGAACAAAAAATATGGCACTATACCGTGCTCCGATATCTTCTGTCAAGGCATCCACGGTTCTTTTTGGTAGATATCAGTTCGGAGGACCTTAATAATTGCCATCATATATCAGGTCTTCACCTTTTGCTAGAATCTAACTGCAACATATAAGTACCAATGTTAAAGGCGCTCCGAGTACAAGCTGCCTACGGCTTTTTGTTCCTTTGTGTTTCCCTGAAGCTTCCAATTTACAATCTTACCACTTCACTTAGTGCTGCCTAATCTCGTACCAAATCTTCGCACTCTTCGGAAGTGACGACAAACAATTGGGTAAGGTTAACACCCAATTGCAAAATATAATGATTACCCGTCTTATAAATGTAGAAGTGTTACTCACCAGCGCATTTTTTCCCTGCGTATCCCGGGTGACAGTGGCCGCTACTCCTTGCGGTCGACATCTGTCCATGGCGCTGTCGGCCATTTTCAATACAGGACACCTGTGTTGTGAGTGAATTGCAATAAGTGAGACATTCCTGCAAATTTGCATCAGGTTTCAAATATTTCACCGTAAAGCTAAATGAATAATCTGAAATAGAGATTTTTGAAGCCTATTTTGTTTATATAGGAGCGCGGAAGCCTTTAGACTGAAAACTGAGTAACTGACTGTTTACTGAAGTGAATTACGAACCTTTGCGTTATTGCGAATATCCAAACAAACTAAACTTTATCAATCACAAGATAATAAGCTAACGAAGTGTGTGAGGCTGAGACGCCAAATGAAAAATATTGGGAATTTTGAAATTTTATAACATAGAGGGCAAAATAACTGATTGGTCGAGACAGAGGTTTCAAGTTTCAAGTTTATTCAAGAAAGTTTAACATAAAAATTCAAAACCAACAGTAACCCGCAAGTAGCTAGAGCTAATCTAGGCGGGTAGTGAGAAGACTAATTTACAAGAATTAATTACAGTTTACAGAAATCTATATACAATTTAGAGGGCGTTTGTTTCTTAGTTTTCCTTTCACCGAGGGTAAAATTACCCACGCCTATTTGGCCGAGCGACGGAAATACTTGCTCCTAATTGACTTAGCGCGCCATTTCTACATTTAGTCGGTTTCTTCGTTTTCTGCTGCTGCAGCAACAACGAATTCTTTCAGGTTCTTTTAAGTTGGACTATTTAAGCCGGATTGTTTGTGCCAAAAGTACTTGGAAATCAAGAGTTACAGTCTTATTAGCGCAAAAGGAAAGGGATTTTTCTTTTCCTTACGTTTCATGGCGTACAAGGTTGCCGTTTTTTTTCATGTGCTGAATTCTTAGTGGCGCCAAACTACCAAATTTTAATACCATTATCTAAGATCGTGGATGAGTTTTTACCAGCAAAAAAAAAGGAAAAAAGGCTGCTGAATAACTAATAGGAATTATTGGATTATGACGCCTGTGCGGTGTATTCGTTGGCTGGTGTATCTTGCCTTGTTTTAATGATTTTACAAATTTACTTTCAGCAATTCTAACATCACAACTGGTTTACCGTTTACACTAAACTGAACGGTGTCGAGATCTAGTTCGCGTGCTTTAGATAATCACTTGTTACACCAATCTTGTTTCGCTACAGTCTCCTTACCTGCTGGCAAGCATCAGGAAAGAGAGAGAGTTCTGTGGACGTTTTCAGTGGTTTGATGTTTGGAGTTTGTCTTCTTAATCTTGTAGGCTTATTCAAATGTTAAGGTCCATAATTAGTTATGACAATGTCCAGCAACTAGAGGGTATATTGGCTTAGTCTTACCTTTACAGAGCCATAGTATGTCGATCCTTTCTTCAGTTTGAAATCTTTTGGTTTCATCTGCCGAGTTTTGTTGTTTAGTTCACAAATGCGGCGGTTTGCTTTGGAACTGCTTGGGTGCACGTTAAATGACTTGCAACTACCATTGGCAATGCATTTTAGCTGGCAATCGAACTCGTCACCAACAACAGTCGTTTTAATAGCGTGGCCGACTAGGGCATGGTCTGTTAAGAAAAGGAAATATAATTATTTTATCGTTGGGTCTGGACAAATAAGAAGAAAGGACATAACAGGTCGATTAGCTTTACTCTACTTACTAAATTGAGATTCAAAAACAGCCCCACAGAAGTCAGAGTTTGCCACCACAAATGCAAATAAAAGTAAGCTCAAACTTGCCAAAAAGGCCAGAGTATTAAGCCACCATTTGGCCATAACGGACGATAAGAGACTGAGCGTGCAGCGGCGAATTGGTGAAATATCTTCCCCAGAAAAGAACTTCCTTTGCACCTGCTAAATGATGTCAGCTTCGTGGGTGGACAGGCTGTTAAGTTTGCACTTCCTCTTTAATAAGTCGTAATTAACTCCTCAAAATAATTAATATAGCATCTCCTTCTCAATTTCTACTTCAAGAAGAAACGAAGGAAACTGACTCCCAAAATTTATAGTTCACAATGAAATGTTATTTTGTAACGTCGGTCTTTAGTCAGGGAAATCATGATGTTAATTGCGGTACGAGAATTGAATGTCGTCCCAGCATCGTTCACTTTAAGAAAACAATTGAAATAATTTTAATTACTTCAATTGTTTTCTAAAAGTCAATCTTAAAAGATTTTTTCCACAAGCGCGCGTTTGTTATGAGATTATACTTTTGTATGCAAAGCGCCGAGCTGGCTATAATCATCCCATATCAAACAAGCGCTAGTGAAATTATTTCGTTTGTAAACTGACCAAGAAATTTTATTTCAATTCAATGATCCAGGTTTTTACAAGTAAAGCATATTCTTTGACTATGAAAAGCCAATATATTAAATATTGTTCTGTTTTGTTCATTAATGAGAACATCTGCATGAAATTTTCCATTATTCGCATTTTTTGTAGTATTCATGTGTTAAAGTTTGTTTTTATCATTTCAGCGTGTAGTATGCTGTAATGTCCTGCTGTTTTGAATTATTTTTAGAGTTAGCACATCCTGTTACAAAACTTAGTTAATGCAATATTGCCTAATTAAGAACTATTATTTCTCAGTATTTTTTAAAGAAAAAAGAAAATTGGTTTAAGTGTTTGATAATTGTAGAAGCCGTTGTTTTGCATGTATGAAATCGAGCACCCTGGTGTGCAAAAGCGTAAGTGAAGGAGAAACAAGAAGGCAAAGGAGAGGAGCAGAATGGACCGTGAAGAGCTTTGAAAAAGAAGAAAGAAGAGCGAAGGCGTCACACTGTTAAATACGAAAGCCGAGGAGGGACTTCCGACTTTGGAGTTCGGACTTCGGACTTTTTTTTTATTTTTATTTTTTATTATTATTATTTTTTTTTTGAAATAAACTCTAGTGAGCAGCACACAGTAACAGATCTTGTCAACTTCTTTATTATCTCCTACCGGTTTCGTCTGATAACACAGACTTCGTCAGGGAGTTAGAACAAGACAGTGAGGAAACATATTTTATACCTAATCATTGTAGTACAAATCACGTTCCAACAAAGGTGTGAACAGCGAAAAAACACCCAAAATATAACGGAAATCCTGCGTGATGCTGAAAATGCACAATGTTTCATTTTGGGGCTCACGGATTTAACGTTAAATCTTTACGTTAAATCTTTAATAAAAAAAAAAACTACCTCCAAAGACACGGGGCCAAAGACCGCAATGGGTACAAAGATGGCAGAAGATGGCAGTATCCTTTGCCAATATTTTCACGGCAGAGATCAAAACAGAAATAATTATCCCTAGTGCTACAAAACCGCTTACATGGAAGAGATAAATCGATGATGTCTTCTCTCTATGGAACGTAAGCAAAAATGAAATCCAAACTTCTATAGAGCTAGCCAACAACTATCATGCGACCATAAAATTCACGGCTGAAATTTCAGATATTGAAATCACTTTCCTTGACACATGCGTATACAAGGGCGAAAGATTAAAAAAAAGAATCAAAACTTGACGTGCGCACGGACTTCAAACCGACAGAAACGTTCCAGTACACGCATTTTTCTTCCTGCCACCCTCCAGGCGTCAGGAAAGGCTTTATCAAAGGCGAAGCCTTAAGACTTCTCAGAACAAACTCTTCAAAAAAACAAATTTGAAGAAAACATCACTCTATTCAAACAGAGACCACGCAACAGAGGTTACCCCGATAACCTTATAGATAAAACTCTCTCAGGAGTCAATTTCAGCGAAAGAATGTCGGCAATACAAAACAAACAAAAAACGCCCAAAAACATTTTGCCGTTTGTTACGGAATATCGCCCATCCGTGCCTAACATAAAAACCATTCTGATGAGTAAATTACATTTGATAGAAAACCAGCCTCTGCTAAGAGAGATCAACAAAGATCCTCCCCTACTTTCGTACAGAAAAGGGAGATCTTTGAAAGACGTACTCGTAAGAGCAAAGCTTTGAAGGGCATGTACTTTTCATCTCGACCAATAGGAGTCGTGTTTAGCCTGTCTCCATTATTTTACCATCATTGTACTACAATGATTAGGTATAAAATATGTTCCCTCACTATCTTGTTCTAACTCCCTGACGAAGTCTGTTATCAGACGAAACCGGTAGGCGATAATAAAGAAGTTGACAAGATCTGTTGCTGTGTGCTGCTCACTAGAGTTTATTACAAAAAAAACAAAAAAAATTAAAAAAAAAATGAAAAAAATAAAATAAAAATAAAAAAAAGCCGGAAGTCGGTAGTCGGAAGTCAGAACTCGGAAGTCGGAATTCCCTCCTCGGCTTTCGTAGTTAAAAGACGTTAGCGGAAAGTTAGCCATATCCTCGGCAAAACCCATTTGTCGGTGGCAACTTCAGCCTAGTTGGGCGGAGAAAGGACGCGAAGGAAGCAAAGAAAAAAAGGCAACAAAGGGCTTTTGTACTTTAAAGAGCAAATGAAGTAGATCATTCACAACTGAGTCGGCAAAAGATGTGTACACAATGTCAGCGGCTACTTTCTTCAGGTCCTTAAAAACTGTCACTCTTCACGGTCAAGTTCACCATGGAAACAGAGAACAATTGTGTGTTTTACTTAATTCACACCAGCTCTTAAAGTCCAATCGGACTCAAATCTAGGCAAACTATTTGAGTAACATCAGGAAACTATTTACGATGTTAATCTTCAGCGAACTATTTCTGACAGTTTATTCTAACCATTTTGAAATTGAAAATGGTGTCATGACGACGACTCCAAAGCATCGTTCGATTTATCGTTGAATTTTACTTACTTTTATTTACTAAACCTTGGCTTATAAGAAATAAGTTTTACGTGGATAATAGGTTAGTAAATAACAAATAGGTAGATAGATAGTAAGCTATGGCAAAAATATAACTTATGCACAATATGTCTTCTTAAGTTTTAAGCCTAGATATGAAAATTAAGAAAGTTTCAGAACATTTGATGTCTTGTGGTAGCGAGTTCCATATTTTTCAATCGTAAAAAGAGAAAGTAGGTTCAATACATACGTTACTGTCTTGACTGTTGGAACGTGAAGTGGACGAGTGAAGCTTACGGTTTGGTTGATATTTAGTAATAAGAGAGGCTATATATATAGCCAGAGCTTGTCCATTAAGAATGTTATAAGTTAAGAGCATTCATTACCTTAAAAACAATGCGTGCTTCAACCGGAAGTCAATGAAAATGTTTCAAGACTGAGGTTATACGGTCAGATCGTCTTATCCACGAGATCAAGGCGTGCTGCAGAATTCTGAATGATTTGAAGTTCAACAGTTACACGCCTTGGTAAGCCACGGTAATGACTATTAGAGTAATCTAAACGGGACACAACAAATGCATTAATCAGCATTTTCAGGTGGCCTCTCGACAGCTATTTCCTCAGGCGAGCAATTGATCGTAGTGGCAATGTAGCTCTCTTGCACGTAAGTAAGTAAGTAAGTGAGTGAGTGAGTGAGTGAGTGAGTGAGTGAGTGAGTGAGTGAGTGAGTGAGTGAGTGAGTGAGTGAGTGAGTGAGTGAGTGAGTGAGTGAGTTGAGTGAGTGAGTAAGTGAGTAAGTAAGTAAGCAAGTAAAACCTTTATTTAGACACGATAAGTATTTAAGCTATGCAGCTTGTGGGGTCGTGTAAATAATATTAAAGATACATAAACAATAACTGTAATAAAATTGTAAAGTAAAATAAGACTTATGCCTTATTATATGTATAAACATAACATCAAAATTTACTATTTACAATAAACAAGTAATCAATAATTGATGGTATTGTATAACTGCTAAAATCATGGACCTAAAAACTCCTTTCAAGGGGAGCTATCTTCTACAGAATAAATTAGAAAAGTCCATGTCTCTGACCAAAGTAAGTTTGTTAATCATCCTGGAGAAACTTTTCACGCTATTCGCTATACGACAATCAATTGGCAAATGATTCCAAAAAACTGGACCTCTATAAGATATAGAGTGCTTTTTGATATTCGATTTGAAAGGTGGTATTTCCAACTTAAGACTGTTGCGACACTTTTGAAGTGATGATGGTAGCTAAGATTGAGTTCCTTGTCCACTATAACACCGCAGTTACACACTCGGTCCCACAGATGTACAATGGTATCACCAAGCAAAAAATCTCTAATGATCGGATGCCTGACAAAGCGAAAACTAAATTGAATACCTTCTGTTTTATCAGGATTGCACAGTAACTTATTGTGAGTGTTCCATGCCATAGCATGGCTAACACATCGTTGGAGAGTGATTAATGAATATTATTGGTCATTAGCGTTAATGGTAGTATATATATTGGCGAGTCATCTCCATAAAACATATTGTTCAGATTATGATCGCAGACTATATCTTGTAAAGGAACCACGTAAAGAGTAAACAAATGATGTCCTAGTATAGACCGCCGACGAATACCGAATTCGACATGCCGTGGACTCGATGTTTTGTTAACTATCATGACAGATTAAGACCGTCCACTAAGGTAAGAGGAGAACCATTTGAACACATTATATAAAAATCCAAAGCAATTGCTGAGACTTTCCTTGAGAATAGTGTGATCGAGGGAGTCGAAGGTAGCTGACAGGTCCAACATTATAGAGACAACGTCTTGACGAAGATCAATGGTTTAGTACATCATTAATAACTCGAAAAAGCTCAGACTTGGTGGAGTGATGTCATCGATACGCTGATTGCATAGCAGGCAATAAGTGGTTTGTGGAAATGCCTTTGGTCCGCAACAACCTTTTCAATACCTGCGGCCATCAAAGGAATATTTGCAACAGGTCGGCAATTTTTTAGAATATCTTTGTCAAGATCAGGTTTCTTCAAAACTCGACGCACTAAAGACTATTTAAGTACAGCTGGGAATACACCAGAGCATAAGGATTCATTAATAATGTCTGTTCTAATCAGCGCAGTGACTTAGAAGATGAGTTGGCGTTGGATCAAGTGGACAAGATTTGTTGAAAGTACGTTGAAAGTGTTTTAATAATTTGCTGAGTCATAGTACAGCAAGTGTTCATGAACCCAGGAAACAAGTGAGGGCATCGTATGGGTTCGTTTGTGGCAGGGGGTGTGAAGCCTCCCGAGGTTCTCTCTAACTCGTAAAAACAGTACGATTCGATATCCTTTGTCATATATTGAATGTAATAGTCATCGAAATTTTCAACCAAGAAATGTAGCGAGTCATAAGTCGCCAAACCAAACAAAAAGTCGACAAAACTAGAAATCTTGAAGCGAACAAGCTCTTAACAATTTTTTCAAAATAGCTGAATAGTGCCTGCCTGCTCAAGTTTGGTTTTGTAGTAGTCCGACTCCCTCAGATATTCTACCATTCCGTTGTACCTGTTACGGGCTTCTGTAAAGAGTTGCTTATGAGCAGGTGACGTTTTCCGCGTTTCGCATAGCGCAAATCATGGTTGTACCCGGCAGCTTGTATTTCAACGTATTCAACTTCAACAAAAACGGCGAACTACCCAGGAACCAAGTTGGTAGGCGTGTCGTTTGAGTTCTACCTTAAATTTTGTCGTTTGACGTTGTTTTGCAAAGGACGGAAAACAAATGTACGAAAATTTAAAACGCACGTGCAGAGCGATGTTTTTTTCTCATTATTAGATCTATTGATTTGCGGCGTTGTCGCTGTGGTTATTTCAGTTCCCAAGTGTAGTGGTTATCACGCCCGACTAGTTACCGGTTCCAGTCCCGCTCGGGGCAACATGTTTTTCTTTTACCGGTTCCAGTCCCGCTCGGGGCAACATGTTTTTCTTTTAAATGTGAAGTGCGTGTTGAAGCCAGGAAAGCAAAGTTCTTCAGATAAATTGAGTTTTACCAACTGATTAAAAAGCCTCGCTTCTCGGCCAACTATTCAGTTTTTGGACAATCTTTGGTTTCGGAAATTATCCTCCGATAAAACCGCCACATGAAGGGATTTATCTACTGATCACAGTTTTTAATACATGGAGAACCACTGTATGAATATAATTAATTCGGCGCTGTGATTGGTTCGCTACTATAAGCTATTTGCTCACATCCTACAATGCCTTCCCCTGAATTTGAACATTTGTCTCAAAGCCAACATGCCCTTTGAGCTTTCACCTACAAGCTGATTGTCTTATTTCTTTTCTGGCAGAGAAGATTACTAGATGAATTTAAATGTCAATACTGTTAATTAATATCCACTTAATTAGCAGCCCTGCCTCGTTACGAGATCATGCACCCAAGCAAATTATACATTGTTTTTTTTATGAAAGTGTCACCTTTTGTTTATAAATAAAGTTTATGACGTTCAGTAGTCGTCTACACAATATTTTCATCTCTTCCGCTTGACCTTAAGGAGTCCACAACCATGCGATTTCAGTTTCGTAAAAACGTTTAATGCCTGTCTATAGATAAGGTGCACCTGTCACACGCCGAGTTGAATTAGCATTACACGTGATATAGTATGTAGACTTTGAGCCTGTTACCATTTTTAACAGTTCGTTTAAACGCAGCAGCATCAAAACCAAAATGCAGTGGACAGGCATTCTTCTGATCCTTTTTGGAGTGGGTAAGTTAACGTCATCATTTTTCACCTCCTCCTCATGTTTACATTTAACTGTAACAACCAGTGACCAGTAGTGGCATTTGAAGTTAAAGGCCTGCAGACTGAGAGGGCGAACTAATGAATACTCTCTGTTATAAAAGGGTCTCATCCTAACTATGAAAGCGAGGCTAAGTATTTTTACTGTGAGTTAATATTATTTTGGCAAAAAGCCTCGTGATGTTGCGAAAAAGTTATTGTCCTGTGAGTACCGTGATACTCATACGATGATGACGGAAACTATAAATCTTTAACGAACATTAGGATTTGGGTAGGCTAAACCCCCTCCCGTCCCCCATTACACGAATTTTGCGCGAACTGACCAGCTGCTATTTTTATATATAACTGATTCAATCTCTTAGTTTAGGCCTTTTTTTTCCCAAAGAATCCCCATTTAGTATTCAAATCAAAATTTCCAAATACCGAGCCGTAAAAGAGTGAATCAATCGCTCGATCTATCGATAAGAAACAAAAGTAACCCCTTAGACACCCTAACAAGCGGGTTCTCGTTATTTAGTTAATTTTCTGGAGGAAAGAATTGGATGGACATTTGATTTGAGTGCATTTGGGATCATTTGGCAGGCCAGTGGAGTTGAGAAGGTTGGCTCACAAAACCGAGTTTTCTTGCGTTGGGCAAATACTTTGCTTATTCTCTTTCCTGGCAACACTTTTACCACTCAAGTCAGTCCCATCACCAATTTTATTTCTTCTATAAAGAAACTAATCAACACTGCATCCATGTTTCTTGGTTAAGTACAGAAAAACATAACCAGTACAATGTTTTCGTTGCGTTTGTTGTTTTTAAAACTGAAAAAAAGTTGTTTTCTTATCGAAGGATTACATTTCTTTGTTCTATACTTTACTTATGGCTTAAGGCCTTTGTGACAAAGTTCAGTTTTTCAGTTCCTTGCAATTATTACTGCACCAGAATGAAACCCATGGCTTTGGTATCCTTGTCTCCGTTATCTCCTCCATGTTTAGCCTGGTTACCACACGTGTTGGAGTTAGAAGGGTATCCTCCAGTACCAAAACCGATTCTGGAATCAGGTGTAATGCAGTCATTTTGTTCATTAGCAATGATACCGATTCTGGCTTTGGGTCTAGCGCTATGACCTAGACCTACAGCGTTGAACCCTTCTTTGTTACAATTTGGCTGTAACGATGCAAAAGAACCGAGAAGCGACTTCCACGTGTTTCGACCCAATGAGGTGGCGCGGTAATTACCATCAGCAATCAGTGAGTACAGTGATGTGGCGTGCTTGGTGATGGCGATGAATATTGTCTGATGTCCGATCTTCATACCGAGACAGATCTTAGAGAACGGTGTGTTCCAGTAGGTTGGTAGCTTTGTCTCATGATTGTCAAACAAAGTCTTTCCTCCTGGAAGGTTGAAGTCGACCTTGTTGCTCCAGAGTTTGGAAGTGAAGTGAAACGTTGGCTGAGTAAAAACATAAGTAAATGATATAAAAAATGAATAACAAAACGAGTAGGAAAATTAAAGCAAGTTACACCATTCCCATTTCCACCAATGTGTCGAAAGTTTGCTATGGCAAATCTGTGTTGACCGATTCTGAGCTTCTCTACTCAATTTCATTGTCTTTGTCAACACTTTCCAATCATTTTGGCATGAGAAAGAAGATCTTGATCTATTTCCAGTGAGCGGATGTGTGGAAAATTGCAGAAATTTACATTATTCACATATCTTTCTTTCGAAAAACAATTTGTCGAAAGCTTACTGAGATAAATCTGCTTTGAAAGCATTCGGAATTTCTCGAATCTCTTTCATGACATTCATAAACATTCTTCGAGTGTTTTAAGAAAGCAGAATTTGAATGATTTCCCGGTGGAGAGTGAACGCTCAAAAATTTAAAATTCAGTATCCAGATATCTCGTACAACTCGTGAAGGTACAAAAGACGTTTTCACAATTCTTTCAAATATACGGATCAAGAATATATTAATGTGCATATTCCTACATACAGCAAACAGTTGATTGTCGTGTGATACCTTATTGCCGTCAGTTTTCATTACCAGTGTCCATCCACCTCCTCCACATGCTCCAAGTCCATGGCTTGACATGTGACAGTACACAGGAACTTTTCCAGAGGGCATTTGGAGTAAATAGGCTTTGTTATCTTGGGAGGTCCTGATATTAAAAAAGAATAATAATAACAAACTTGGTAATGCTACATATATTTTGTATTCCTTTCTCCCCTTAACTTGAGTCCTAAGAAAAACATAAGAATACTTTTACATTGAATAACGATATTTACTTGAATATCTGCCAACATTTTATACGATACTGAATAGAGTTTTTTCTGTCTTTTTTTATAGGGACTGTGCAATAATTAACAGGAGTGGGAAGGGAGGAGGGGGTTAGGAAATGGGAGAGAGGTGGTGAACAATAGGGCTTTACCTTGCTACCGTAGACGAAAAATTAAATATGAACACCATTGCATGCCAAATAACACACCCATCCACCTAACTCCTTATGTGTCGTTTTGTTTTCTCACTTCATATTGAGACTACCGTATTTTTTCGATTAAACGCCGGCTTCGTATAAACGCCGGGTCAAAACTGACGATTTTTAAATAAACGCCGGGTGCGTTTAATCGGGACCCCGGCGTTTGATCGGGGTCCCGGCGTTTACGAGCATGTAATAAAAACTTATAAAATTTGCACACATTGGCTGACACAAAAGAGGAGGACCTTGGCGACATTGCCGTTTATAAAATTAAAACTCTGCTTTCATATCATTTACTTGCTCCTACATCATTCATATATTGTTTATGTGCTTTTTGTTAGTGATACAAATCTTGATTGCGACATGGTACACGTGCATGCCGTATGTACGGCACCATAATACTGTAACTTCGGGTAATCCTGGGAAAAAATTGTCCAGCACTGACAAACTGCCCCTAGGTTTCCGAGGATCGGTTATAATAAATCAATCTGGAAAAATGGCTGAAAATCGCATATCATTAATAAACGCCGGACCCCGATTAAACGCCGGGTCAAAATGACCGAATTTTAAATAAACGCCGGGGACGTTTAATCGAGAAAATAAGTACTCCCCTTTTTTACTTACAGGGCCTTGCGCTGTTTAAACAGTTAATTTAGTTGTTCTTGCAAAACGAAATCGACACGATCTAGCACTGAATATTTCTTGATTGTTTTTAATAAGAAAATTATTCCACTCACGCTTGTTGGATATGAAATAATATGTAGCCAGCTCGGCGCTACGCGCCTCTATGACTAACTGATCATCTCATATCCAAAAGGCTCTAGTGGAATAATTGTTAAGTATTGCGCCCCCTCTCGTTTCCCCTTTCCCCTCCTGATTTTCTACTATTAAGATGCTGAAAGTGTGAAACGCTGGCTGAATAACAAAAATTAAAACTTTGTCAAGTGTATACTTCTGAATTGTCAATGGATCTGGCCAAAGCAGATGCCTTTAAAATCTAGCAATATCAGTATGAGCCTCTCTGCCTCTATAAAACAACATGATATCCCCCGCTAAAATTGTTTCCTCGCCAATGTTAATGTCAATGCCTAGTGTCTTTGAGCTAGCTTGGCTGACATACTACCTAACAAAGAGAAAACAATACACGGTAGTCAACGGTGCGAAGTCTGATACGGTTCCAAAGTCACCTCTTACACCCCGCAAGGTGTTGTTCTCTCCCCAAATCTTTTCACATTGTGTTATCTCAGGATTAACGTATATGTCCGCAGATGATACCCGCAGAATTGTTTTGTTCAAGGAGTTGTGTGGATGAGGTCACAGCTCTGCTTAGCAGAGCGCTTGAGGAGCTCGGTACACGGTACAGATACAGCTCACTATAACACGCCTAAACGTCTTGTAGAGGACAGTGCGTTCAGAGAACTTGACCAGCAAAGTTTTATCGTTGTGATAACCATGGCTTCGTTCTCCTTGGGGTGGGGTACTAGCTAGCTAGTTATCGAAACGGCATAGCTGTACTGGTCCTCTGAACGCACTTCCCCCTTAATTCAAAACGTTGAGGAGTGACAGTGGATAACAACTCAACTGGACACGATATGTTTAGGAAATCAAGAAGGGACTCGCGAATAAGCTTAACCTGATAAAAAGCAGTCGATTTTTAACATGGGTCTGGACTTGTATTTCAAAATTACCTTGCCGTTAGTTAAATACGCTGAATACCACTTTGGAGTGGATGAACAGGCAAGGAAGATTTTTAAATTTTAAGCGTCACTGCATTGCATTGCCGCGTGACAAGCCTCGTGTAGCGGTACTCGAAGTAGCGAAGTAGGAAGCTGAAGTTAGCGGCATTAATCGTTAAAATGTACAATGATGCGAAACTGTGACTGACCATTATGACAGGTCTGGGCCTTTTCAATTCATGTTTATAGCTTGAGTAATTTATAATGAAATAATATCGGTTGGCTGAAAGGGGAATGTCAGAAAAGAGATTTTCACAATTATGCAAAAATTCAAGAACGGATACAATTGAAAGCGGGGACATTTTGAGATCTACTAGGCTGAAGGAATATGCTAGTCATTAACAAGACTTTAATTAGGGTTTATCACAAAAATTTAAGCGAGGTCAGGGAATAGTATGGGAGGGAAAAAAGAAAGGGGCTTTTCTCTGGAATTAGACATGATACTGATATCGGCATGAAATGAAACATAACCTGTGAATTACAAAACTACAAAATGTGTTAAAATCTAGCAATAGTTAACCGCGCCAACGCATCTAAAATCTCACCCAAGACCCGGTCTTTTAGCACTCAAGTCTAGCTTTCTACAACAGAATCGGCTTAAAATCAGAGGAAGATAGCGTTTCGAATTGATTTTTCTTCTTCACACTAGATTCATGCTGCACGCGAATTAGAATCATGGCGATCGAACATCTGCAGGAAATTATTTATGACACCCGCGAGCGGAAAAACCCCTTAAAATCGCACTTCTCGACTAATCGATCATTGGCCTAACAACGATACAGGACGAATAGCTTTTAGAACTCACGCTTTATGAAGAGAAAACTCTTGCCGAATCTTGCTTGTATTTCGCCATATTACTTTAAGTCGCGGATGTTGAAATCAAGATTTGAAAAAGGGAGGGTTAACACTCTTTTCCACCTCATATCTTTGGCTGGGTCAAAAATTCCTGAAAATTTCACGCTTCCCGAATAGAAATCATCCCTAAGACCTACTTTCTACGGCCAAAGACTGTCACCTCCTCAAGCAAAGCTCACAAAATAATAATAATAATAATAATAATAATAATAATAATAATAATAATAATAATAATAATAATAATAATAATAATAATAATAATAATAACAATAATAATGATAATGATGATGATGATGATGATGATGATGGTGATGATGATGATGATGATGATGATGATAATGATGATGATAACAAAAACAAAGCAGAGCAAAACACAAAAGTAAATAGTTAAGGTATATCCTTGAGTTTTGGAGGTCTTCATACTTACATATTTTTGTTATAAATATCCTTGCATGTCGGGACTACGTCACAACATGAAGATGAAAGAAAAGGATATTAAACAAATAAAAAAAAGAACGCACAACACGTCCACAACTGTCCCTTAAATTCAAAGTATTGGTGTGTAGTTTAAAGGGGGTTTTCTAAAAGCCTTGAAGAAAAAATGTCTTTGCTAACAAGGAAAAAGTAAGGCTATAATGAGATTGGAGCAAGGAGACCTGATTTTGTTGGCTGCGAACGAGTTTGAGTAGACGTTCCAAATAATTGTTTTAGCTGTCCCTGAGGAAACGGCTGTAAGGGCAAAAGAAAAGGAAAAGCTAGAAAGACAACAGTAAATTCAAAAGATACCTGGGCCTAGACAAGTCATCAATTAAGAGAATACTGATTCCTTTGCTATTGCAATGAGCATCATTATCATGCATAATCTTCTTGTAATGCCTTTTAGCAAACTATCTCGGAGTTCCTTACTTTCTGTACCAGAAATAGAAAAAGCAAACGAGACAAAACATGCATTTGACTTCTATCGACATTGTGTTATATGAGAAAAGAAATAACTCTAGACAGAGACCTCCTTAAGGAAAGGAAAACGTCAAACAAAAGCAAACCAAAACGTCACCTGGTTCACAATCTCGTCCATTTCCGTAATATCCCGGCTTACACGTACAGTTGTATGATCCGTTAGTATTCTTGCACACAGCTACGGCACTGCATTTGTGTGTTCCAGTTTTACACTCGTTGATATCTAAAATTTATAATAAATAGAGGAGAGGTTTCCATAGCAAAAGGAATTTGTTCATTAGACCCATGGAAGTTTAGTATGTTTCTTTACACAGTGGTCTTGTTCTCGACAAAATAAAAAAAAAAAAAAACAACCGAACAAGGTTAGTTTTTTTTTTTTTGCTCAGACTGATTTTAAAATATACGTCGTTTGCCAAAGAGAATGAAGAAGTCGAATATGTGGCTTTTTTGCCTGCAGGATTTTAACCATACAGTATAAAGCCAGTTTACTCTACGACTGTTTATTATAAGGAATGTAAATAGTTTAATCAAATAGTAAGTATGTGCAAGTTTTGTATGTGAGAGTAATGCGTTCTTATCGTGCTGAATAAAATTCATAAAAAAAATGATAAGGGTGTTCTTGGGTAAGTTCCATTATTAATGTAACCTGATTATCAGGCTTTCCTAAGGGGAGGGAGAAGTGCGGAGGGAGAGGACGGGAGGGGGGAAGGGGAGGAGGAGGAGAGAATAGTTATATACGAATAAAGAACTTTTCCCCTTCCTCTCTTTTTTCCCTCCCTCCCCCCCCCCCCACCCCCCCCCCCTCCCCGAAAAGCCTTATACTCAGGCTACTATTCATGGTGAAGAATACCCAGATGTTAGTTTGTTACACCGAAGTCACGTAGCGTGCGCGTACTTGACGTCGAAGCTAAGTATTTTAAATCAGACAGGATAATCAGTACTGGCAGCTAAGAAACTAGTCATACCAGTCTCACAGAGAGAACCCGTGAATCCAGTGGTGCACATACAGCGGTATCCTTTGTCTGTAAAACCGGTTTGACAGGTAGCATCGTTCTTGCAAGACTTCTTCAAACATGCTTTCTAAGACAAACAGACCGGCAAATATTAAATGAAAAATGACACACATAACAATTACGCAATATCTCAAAACTCGCTGCAAAATGATAATCCAAGTTTCCAATAAGATCACTGGTCTGAACACGTCTTGTGTGTCATTAGAAATTATAGTTATTTATTATTGATTAGCAGCCAGTGCGCATGTGTGGGAGTAATTTTACGGAACTTGCGTTATGGGTTGAAAATAACGATAATAATAATAATAATAATAATAATAATAATAATAATAATAATAATAATAATAATAATAATATAATATTAATAATATATTAATAATATTAATATTGGTTAATAATATAATAATATTGATTTCTATAGCGCTATTTCTACTAGTTAACCAATAACGCTTATTCCAAGATCATTCCAAAGCGTGGGTACAAAGACTGAAAAAACGCGCTTTGCATAAGTTTCAAGATTGTACTTGGGAACCATTAACAATTCTTTATTGTTATTGCAGTTTCGTAAAGATACCCGTTATACTGCTAACATTTTTAGGGAATACTGATAATACTGATAGGCCAAAAATACTCCTACTCGATTTAACCATGATTTGTATGATTTCAAAGGAAATCTCGTTTTTTGAGACTGAGTTTATCTAAGAGTTCCCTCCTCGCCTTAGGCTGGTTCACACGTACCATGCAAACGCAAGCGCAAGTGACGTTCAAGCATCGAACCCAAACGCAAGCAGAATGAGATAAGCACGCGCATTGCAGTATCCCAAGTAGCGGCAATCTTGTTCCAAGAGTTCTCGTCACCATAGATCAGCATCATGAAGCGAGGACTCTGGGAACGACTTTAAAACTGGCAGAGGAGGACGCCATCTTGGTTTGAACGTCAGCAGCCGCACAGATATGGAACGACTATATCTTTCATCTTGCGTTTGCGCTTGCATTTGCCTTGCCCCGGATCACACGTGTGAAATGCAAGCGCAAGCCCAAATGCAAACCCAAGAAAACGAAATATTTTCCATTTCTTGCTTTGGCGCTTAAGCTTGCGTTTGTATTTACGTTGGCGTAGTTTGCAGGCGTGCTTGTTTGCGTTAGCGCTGCTCGTGTGAACCAGACCTCTGAGTTCCTGTCTTTTATTTTGATGTTTCTTTTTTTCAATCTTCACAAGTTCTCTCATCAAACATTTTACCAATTTTTTATTTATTACCAGTACTCATTTCTACCTTTGCCCCGCGGTAAATATAGTCTGTATTTGGCTCCAGCTTGTTCTTTTGCCCTTCAAAGGTTGAATTATTCAGCTCGCAGGCAAATTTGCCATTTACGCGTTGCGTTTTCTTCAAGTTGTAACTAACGCAGTTGGGCTCCAGGTAGCATAATGTTTCACAGAAATCGCTATCCATGACGTCATCGGTGCGAATCATGTGGCCTTTGAGGCGTTTACCATCTAATGTGTGTGCAGGCTTAAATTCAAGTTGGCGACAGTCGTCTAAGGAAAAAATGAGAATTAGTATCGAGTCAGGCGTGAAACCTAGAGTAGTTCGTTACATGGAAAATGCCAAAGTAAAGGGCAGTTTGAAATTAGTTCATCTAGCTGAATTCTCGTTATGTATGTCAAAGTGATGACCAAGAAAAGTGGATTCATTCTCCTAAACAAAAGAAAAACACCATAAACCAATAATAAAGCATCTCTCTGTGTATTTAGGAATTCACATATAATTAGGACTTCACCTGCTACAAAAATATGGCATTTAGCTCACGCTTATGAACCACTTAGCTTGTTAAGAAGAGTATACACTCTTAACATCAGTCTATGCAAAATAAGGCTTTGAATTCGCGGTCCACAAGCCATTACTGCTATGTTTCAGTCAGATGTGCAATATCATTTTGGAAATGCTTATTTAGGGTTGTGTCCAATATTCATGATTTAAGATAAGCCCCATCCATTAAGCCACGGTCTCTCTAACAAGTCCCCTTCTTGAGGCCTAAAGATAAATAGGCGCCAGTGTTTAATAGAAATTTTACGGTATCTCAAACTGAAAAAAAAATAATAATAAATAAAAACACGAACAAACCATTCTAAAATAATAAAGCATCTTTCTGTGTATTTATGAATATAAATATTAGACCAATCATTTATTCTGACAAACCACCTGCTCGCGTTCTAACCCGCTAATTTGCGGCTTTGTTTGAGCGTTTGCATACCTTGTTTATTTCAGTTTATACAAAAAAAAAAAAAAAGATATCTTGACCGGAAAAAGAATCGGTAGAAAAGAAAAAATAAACCGTATTGCCAATCTTCGGCAGTTTTGAGATCAAATTACTTCTAGTGCGAGTTGTTCAATTTTTTTAAATTTATGTCGGCCTATAAGCTGAACAATAAAAGCTTATGTCAGCTGCATGATACTCTTACAGATAATAACAAACTATCACGAGTCGATTTGCTTACTTGCTAAGGGGTTCATATTGATGAAAAACGTACTTTTGAAAAGCATAATTATTTATCAACAATATATGTTAAAAGGCGAGCGGTCGTATCGCGGTCATAAAACGTTTTAGGCCGTTTTTCCCAACCAGTCACTGGAAGTAATATGTAATCATTAGTCCAACCACCTACGCAAAACCGGACGTTAAAGGACAAACTGCAACGCATACAATCTGAAGCCGCCATGGCGATAACATGACATTCGGTCAACTGATATTCTTGTCAATTTAGCTTGGAAAACCTTTGATGCCAAACGGAAACAACTGAAATCAGTCTTAATTTATAAAATCCTAAATAAACAATTCGCCCTGAATTTGAGTAATTCCTTCATGAGAGTTAGAGACTATAATAAACATTGCCATTTAAGAAATCCTGAAACTGACCAAGCACTACCAAAGCCGTTATATAATAGCGTTAATCGCACAGTACTAGTAGTGCTATGTTATGGGAGAACTTTCCCAAAGACACTAAAGGAGCGAAATCATTACGGGAGTTTCAGAAGAGTGTCTGCTCTTTCTGTTCCTGATTCTGAGTTATGCACATAAAAAGATTAAGATATTTTAAGGACTGCATTCATTTTGTTGTTCTCAGAAAAAAGAAGCGTTCAAATAGTCCTGAAATATCTTTTTCCAAATATTGGAGCCATTAACGTAAAATATGTTAACTCTTGGCGACAGAACACCCTTGGATAATTCACTTAGAATGATCGCAAAAATGTATTAAGTTGGAAATGTATAATTCAAGTCAATAACACCAAATAATATTAATTTTAAAATTATTTGGTGTTATTGATTTTTATTATACATTTCAAGCTTAACATATTTGTAGTGGTCAATCTCTGTGAATTAGTTCATCGGTTGTTTTCTCTCACCTACGATTGGTAAGAAAATTGTCGAGTGGCGCAGTATGCCTACTATAACTGGGAAGTTGTGTGTTCGTATTTATTCCCCAAGCTGTTTCCTGCAGTTTTTCCCTTCAGCGATATCGTAAATATTGTTTGAAAGCTTTGAGATTGAAATTAACGTTTTGCTATTGGGAAAGTTCAACAAAACAGTAACTTGTCAAAAGCGGCCGAACACTCGATCCCCTCATCAAGTTTTTGCTCCAAATTAAGATCCTTGTTTATATAGACCGCAACATCAGATTTGCATCTTGGAAAGTTGAACTTAAATATGTTACCTGTATAAGGTTGAGAAAAATTTGTTGATTTGATCTTAGCCAGTCTTAAACAACAAGCATTTCACAGTTTTTATCAGTTTTTCGACCCCGACAACTATTTACGCACAGTTCTGGATGCTTTAATTCTTACATCTTTTACAACCGCCGAAAGATTGTGTTTTTTCTTTCAATATAAATACATGCCTTGCATCTTTAAGGAACTATTTAAACGAAAATTCTATTTATTTATTTTTTAAATAAAAGTTATTTATTTAAAATGCAAGAGAAGAGCCTGTTTAAGGCACGGATAGTTGGCGACTACGGTTATCTTTTGTCAAAGGGTCCCCTTAAAAATGTTCGTTAGATCAACGTTATTGTTGATTTAACAAAATGAAGCAATAAACATTGAACTAATTAGCGGTGTGGAGGCGCGGTGGTTTAGTGATTTAAAAAGCGTCGGACTATCGATAGGACCATTGGAAGATCGAATGGTCAGTGCTTCGGGGTAAGGTTGGTCGGTTATTTGCTGTGTTGTTTCCTTAACGCCAAAATTTGTTCAACATTTTCTCTATTCACCAAGGTGTATAAATGGGTCTGCTACATACTGCTGGGGGGCCTTACATCTCATTCAGGGTAGAGTAGCAATACTCCCAGTTGCTTTATGCTACAGAAATCTGGTTAAACTCCGGCCGAACGGGCAACTTAGGCTTGAAGTGCGACTTTAATTACCTTCATCTTACGTAATAAATCGTACAGACCTTTTGAAGTGCAGAATTGCCCATACGATGAGGGAAACAACGCTAATGAGGTCCAAAACATGAAAGTAGTATAAGCCTTGGTAGCAAAGGTTTCATGCTGCATAGTTGGCGTAAGAGAATTCGAAGGAACTGCGACCTTGACAAAAAGCTTCACACCTTGGTGCTGTGGCACTTTACACGTCAGGTGTTAACCAATCACAAGAGTGGCATATATAGATGCAATTACTGACAAGCAAATTAAACAGCCAAACTGCTGTTCACTGACAGGTGGGCTCAGTCGACCTATTTTTTTATAATGCTCCAATAATGCACTACTGGAATAGCAATACACGCTAAAAACCGTACAGACTATTACTTGCTAAAACAACCTCCAACGAAGAATTTGAAGTTTGCTATAACTCGCTACTAAAATTTGCTTCATCGCTTAAAATGCTATTGAAGTGATTGCCATTAAATCTTGGGCATGTCTACAAAGGTAATTATAGAAGGGGACCTAGATAGGAGAGAAAAATGTGCCAACAAATTCTTACACATAAGACTTTGGCCGTTGAAGTTTAATTTTTAAGTCACGTTGCATGAAATTGATATTATCAGCTAATTTTTTGCAGGATTCATGAATGATAACCTCCTTTCCTAAAGGAACTACTGAAGTTCAGAGTCTTCAGATAAGCTGGTGATCCACGGGATTAGTTTTGATCAAGATTCGACCTGCCGACAACAATTATGAATAAAATGTATTTGTTTCATTGTTGATCTGAGTTCAACTGCTTAGCCATGGCTGTTATAGCCAACTGGAATGCTTCTGCAACTAAGAATTTTTAACCATGTTATTTTCAAGTTAAATTATATTTTTTTTAATATCTGAATGCTTGGCCCCGTTAGCACCTCTTGTTATAAACACTTGTCAAGGGTAATTAATAGAGATTTTTCGTAAACATTTATGCATGGAAAACTGCTAATATACGCAAAGGTGGTTGTCTCTTGTCTACAATTTCCCTCCCCTCTGGGGCTCGTTTCTCGAAAGTCCTGCTAACTTACCGGGCTCGATAAGTGTCTTTGGTGATAATTGTCTCTTAACGTAAGTCAGTTTTTGTTTACTTTGAATACTAAATTTTTCTGTGAAACATTGGCCAAGTACCATATATGTCTGTAATTACTCTCTAATCGGCGAAAATACATTTAAAAATATACTTATCGGGCCCGGTAAGTTACCGGGACTTTCGAGAAAGGGGCCCCAGGTGCCTAAATAAGGACGAAGGCAGTCAAAGGTCAAGAAACACTGAAGAGTTATTACGACTCCATGACTTTTCCGTAGAAGGGAAGGAAAAAGAAAAAGACGTGCTTGAAATGAAACCGTTAGCGGAAGCACTGAATCTAAGATCTTAGCAGGTGGCTTTTTGTATTTACCATAATAGCAACAACAATGTCAAATCCAGTTTCCTTATCATGCATCAAAATTCCTAAGCCCACCCCTCAGGAGATATCGAGGAAAGAGCAAGCTGAAATAAGGGCGAGGAATAAAATGCATGCAATTCCGTTAGACAACAAAACGTTTCTGACAAACCACCTGGTGGTTAACTCTAGGTGATCATGTTGAATCAGTAAAACATAAAACAAATACCAGGTTGCCAGTTTATCCAAAATTCGTGGATAAGGGAGGGGGTGAGAGGTGGGGAATTTAGCCACCCAATTGTATAATGTGCAACAACGAGCAAAATGTCTGAAACAAAACGAGCAAAAAGAAACCAATCATTTGAGCTGCGGGTCTTATGTTGATTGAGGAAAGTCCCTTAGGTGGAATAGTCTTCATTATCGATTAAGAAACAAAAGTAACATCGTAGACACCCAAAAAGCGAGTTCACGGCTCGGTCTTTAGTTCATTTCCGTTAGAAAGGAATTTAGATGGACAATTAATTTGAGTGACAGTGGAGTTAGGAAGAATCGCTCACCAAAAACGGAATATTCTTGCGTTGAGCAAATACTTTGCTTCAAAAATAAATAAATAAATAAATAAATAAATAAAGTATTCTTAGTTATTTTCTTTTCTTTCAACACTCTTACCACTCACGTCACTCTCATCACCAATTTTATTTCTTACATAAAGATACTAATTATATAAAACTACATACACGTTTCTTGGTGGAGTACAGAAAAACATAACGAGTAAAGATGTTGTGTTGCGTTCGCTGTTTTTGAAAGACAAAACGTTAATTTACTTATCGAAGGATTACATTCACTCTTTGTTCTATAGTTTACTTATGGCTTATGGCCTTAGTGACAAAGTTCAGTTTTTCAGTTCCATGCGGGTATCACTGCACTAGAATGTAGCCCATGGCTTTGATGTGCTTGTCTCCGTTATCTCCTCCAAAGCTAGCCTCGTTTCCACACGTGTTGGAGTAGTCGTGTTTTCCTCCAGTACCAAACCCGATTCTGGAGTCAGAAGTTGCACAGTCTTTTTCGTTATTACCAAGGAAACCGATTCTTGCTTTTCCATTGTTGCTTATCTCAGACTTACAATTAAACCCTTCCATGTTACAGTTGGGCTGCAGCGAGGCTGACGATCCAATCAGCGACTTCCACGTGTCACGACCCAGTGAGGTGGCGCGGTAATTACCATCGGCGATCAGTGAGTACAGGGAGTTGGCGCGCTTGGAGAGAACGATGAATCTTGTCTGATTTCCGATCTTCATACCGAGACAGATCTTGGAGAAGGATGTGTTCCAGTAGGTTGGTAGCTTGGTTTCATGATTGTCAAACAAGGTCTTTCCTCCTGTAAGGTTGAAGTCGTCCCGGTTGCTCCAGAGTTTGGATTTGAAGTGGAACGTTAGCTTGGTGGAAATAAAGGAAAACATGTCGGAAAATTACAATACGTTACATTATTCACATATCCATCTTTAAAAAACAACAGCCGAAAGCTTACTCTGCGTTGAAAGAATTCGGAGTTTCTCGAATCACTTTTATGACCTTCATTAACATTTTCTAAGGATTTGAAAAAGCAGATTTTGAACGATTCAGTCCGGAGAGCGAATGGTCAAAATGATAAACTGAGTGATCCAAATATCTCGTACAGCTGGCCTGAAGGTACAAAGCAGGGGCGTAGCTACCTGTACGCATATACGAAAATAAAATCAAATAAAATCAGGTAAGATAAGATAAAATGAATAAAAAGCAAATAAATGAAACTTAATAGTTTGATAAAAAAAAACAAACACGAAAAAACAATTTCAATCAATTCAAGTCACTTAACTCAGTTTGCGTCTTTGAAATAATTTTTATAAGGCAACGGAGTGTGTTTTTCCACACCCGAATGTCGTTTCTACAGTGAAGCGACGTGATTAAAATTAAAATTTCAGGGAATCTTCAAGACCTGACGGGAAAAGGTGTGGAAGACATCTATATAACACTATGGCGAAGACATGCATGCGTCCCTTGATGAATTCAAGCGAGAAGTGACTTTGAAGATGGCATTCCCCAGACCTTGATGGAAGTGTTGGACTTTTCTATCCCAGAATTGTACCCTGGAATTGCCCTGTGTCTACGTGGACCCTGTGTCTAAATGTGCTGCAGAGGCTTCAATAAGACGCCACTTCGGAGTGCTATATGTCAGATGCGAGGATACGTTGTCCTCGTTATCTGTAAAACATATTCACAAACACAAGGAAATAGACCTAAATGAGGTCATTTCTGTCTTTGCTGGAAGGAAAGACAGACAATACTTGTAACGGTCAACCGTTATATCCCTTATGCCTTTATGAAAGCTAAAGTACCTACAGTTATATTAATTTACAGTGCCTCAGTTTTTTTACTCTTGGGACTCTCTTGGCGATGTAGATCTAGACATGTACACTGTGGCCCACCGTGGCAAAAAGTGCTCATTTGTGAATAAAGCCCGGAGATACCGCTAGCTTGTTGGCTCAATGAACGAAGGAATCGAGGCACTTCAATGAACCCAAGGAAGCAGCAGAGAATTTGAAGACGTAGTTGCCATTTCATACCACGCCTACGCTTACAGCATAACCTTACCATCCTGACGATAAAGACCATTTAATCATGGCATCATAGCACGTGAAAAAAAAATTGAGGGCGGGAGGAGAGGGGGATGTGGAAAATATTGCGTACCTCTGGAAAAATCCTGGCTACGCCCCTGCAAAGAACATATCCGCGACCTTCTTTTGCGTATAAAGATTGATGCCCAAATTCCTACATAAAGACAAACAGTTGGTTGTCATATGATACCTTATTGCCATCAGTTTTCATGATCAGCGTCCATCCACCTCCTCCACATGCTCCAAGCCCATGGCGTGTCATGTGACAGTACACAGGAACCTTCCCAGATGGCATTTGGAGTAAATAAGCTTTGTTTCCTTGGGGCCTGATAACAAAAGAATTCTATTCCTTTGTGCACTTAGGTTAAGTTCTAAGAAAAATATGACAAAACTCCGATTTCTACTTAAATATTTTAATAATTTTTACTTAAATATCTGTCAGCATTCCATTGCGGCGATAATGAATCTAGTTTTTTCCTTCCTTCCTTTTGACGTGGACTTGGAGGGAATCTGCTACTAAAGATGCCAAAAGTTCGAAACGCTCGCTTAATAACATAAATTAAAAGTAGAAACTTTTTCAAGTGTTTGACTAAAAACCAGCTCTGTTAAAATTTTTGCAATATCAGTATGATCCGTGCATGAAACAACATTGTATGCCTCCTTTAACATATCTTGAGATGTGCCATTATTGTATAACTGCTAAAATCGGCATAGAATGCAATAAAAGATGCTAAACGCTTCCGCATTTCCTGACTTATTGCTCCTGAGACAACAATAACTATTCTCTCCAGAATTTTTGACTTACTTGTGGTTACTGTAAATTTCCTTGCACGAGACAAAGGACATTTCTGCCAAAAAGAAAACGGTAGAAAAACGTTAAGAAACAAGCACAGAAAGAGAGGCAAAAAATATAGTTGGAGGTAGAGATTTTCCCACTAGTTCTACATAGAGGAACAACACTTCCCTTGCATCCATAACTTGATGGTCGCACGTTTACCATTTCTTAATTTGTTGTTGTTTTATGGTTATCAGCCTTCTTGTTACATCTTCATTATGTTTTTGTTATACTATGAAAATTTATATAAACTGTTTTAAAAATTTTCGAGAATTTAGAAATATTTTAAAGAATTTTAGTTATTTGGGGGAAATTCCAGAAATAATTTTTTGCCCATTTTTTGGGAATTTTGCATATAAGTCTAGTTAAGACTCAGAGAGGATTGCAGATTCTTTGGGATTCAGTGAACTGCATGGTGATTTATTTTGATTTTTGTATTCAAACAGACAAACAAAGGAAGAAATCCAGAATTGCATGTAATATATCAAACACGAGGAAGAGTGTTTCATCAGATATCCAAACACTGCAGAAGTAGGTTAAAAAAAACGAGGCGCAGCCGAGTTTTTTTAAACGACTTCGAGGTGTTTGGATATCTGATGAAATACACTTTCGAGTGTTTGATGTCGCTTCTCAATTGATCAATAATTCTTGGAGGAATTCAAGGCTAAAGTTGGCAAAATTTTATGGTAATTAGGATCACATATCCAAACCACGGTCACGGTAGTATTTTCTTTGTTTTTTCTTGATAAATTATTAATGAGTTTGAGAAGTTAAGATTCCTACCTTCCCCACAATATATTCCTTTGAATCCAACTGCACACACACATCGATATCCTTTGTCAGTGAAACCTGTTTGACAAGTCGCATTGTTCTTGCAAGAATTCTTCAAACAAGCGTTCTAAAAAAGGAGAATACATGCCATATGTTCGCATGAATTTTGGGAATTAATTTCTTGATTTAGACATCACATAATTGTTAAATTTGATTTATTGAAACGCCGTTAAGGTCGGTGTATACTGGCGGACATGAATCGGGCACATTCCTCTTCGTGTGCACTGCAATATTTTTGTAGCGGCATGTGAAATTGGTAATTTTGGTTCACTAATTGTCCCCGCTTCATAGCGCACTAATGCAAACAAGCGAAATCTCATGCAACATGTTCAGGGGATTTTTTTTTTTTCATTAAAGTGACGACGTCACACGAGAAAAACTGTTCCTGAACCCCATTGCAATTGTGCCCCGACCTTATTCCTCGCGAAGCGAGGGCCGAAGGCCCGAGCGTAGCGAGGTTAATAAATTTGTCGGGCCGAGCCGGCCCGAGCGGAGCTAAGCCGCGCGAATTCGAGCGAAAAATATATTTATATATATATATGTGTATATGTTTATATCTTTGAAGGTGTCCGCACAATGACGTCAGACTGTCTGGCGTCGTCTGGAGCAAAATTTGCATACATCGAAAAAAATATGCGTGCATGATCAAATTTCAACTGCAATGTTTATCAATATTCACTGGATACAGAATT
Source organism: Pavona decussata (assembly GCF_977016875.1). Lineage (NCBI taxonomy): Eukaryota > Metazoa > Cnidaria > Anthozoa > Scleractinia > Agariciidae > Pavona > Pavona decussata. Next base: position 4,713,552 of record NW_028145439.1, on the reverse strand, counting down.
ATCTCTCCAGAATCTTTTCCCTTTCTTTTAGAAATCTTTTTTGTGAAAGATTGCATTAAAGAAATTACACGTTTTGCGGTAAATAATTTTCCGTGGGAAATAAATTCATCGAACACGGCAGCGCTGCACGCCCGTTGTACATTACGTCGCGTCACAAATAGATTTTCAACCGCAAACTAGCCCGTGGAACTACGAAAACACCATGCTCATCAAAAAAAAAAATCTTATGCGCCTTTTAATCTCCTCGTTTGATGCTACAATACGGGTAAAGAGGGCTTTCCACCCAGCCCCAGCTTCGCGAGGTTTTGCGAGTCACGTATTTCTAGTAATAATATAATCGTTTAACTAAATTCAGCGCTTATACGAACTCTTGAGTAACTCCAAAACTCAATTACCTTTGCTCCACGATAGACAAAATCTTTTTCGTTCACCAGCTTGTCGTGTTTGGCACCTTCATGAGTAGCATCGTTCAGTTCACAGCGGTGTCTTCCTTTGTGGTTCGCTTTTGTTTTTAAAAAGTTGTAACTGACACAGTTGGGTTCCATGTAGCAGAGGGTTCGGCACGAACCTTCCACGATGACATCAGTGGTGTGTATCACTTGATTTTTTAAACGTTTACCATCATAATTATAGTCTGGCATGAACTCCAGTAGGCGACAATCATCTGAGAAGTGGAGAGTTGACATTAAAATACAAATATGATGGGAAAAGTAAATATTAACGCTCATATAGCAAGAAGAGACTTTATCATGGAAAGAAAAGTAATTAGGTGGCAAACGATATAATGCACTCGTTTTACTTTTGCTCAGTTTTGAGACAATGGTCGACATGCTAAACCCAAATTCTACTTTGGTCCATTAAAATGAAAGGGAAGCTTTCAATCGACATCACTAAAGTTCTCCGTGCTAACTTTTCTACAAGATCAGCCAAAGGTAATTAGCATGTACATTACTGTCAATGTCAGTAAGCCACCTGCTAGATTTTATGACATTCTACTCACGTTTTCGATGGTAGTCTTACCTTTACTTTTACTACCTTTACTACGAACCTAATTTCTAGATCTCATTCTACGTTAAAAAGTCACGGGCTAACATAAGAAAATTATAAAATAACAACTGGTATTGAAAGCTAAGAAAACTAACTACGTTTTCTAGCTAAGGTTTACAGACAATTGTTTCGGGCTTTTTGTTAAGGATTTCCTTTTTTAACTAAAAAAATACTTACATTATCACCTGCTAAAATTTAGAGCTGCCGCCCGCGGTAATTTGCAATTTGAGCCATGTAGGTTTTCATTTGGTACTAAACTTTTTCTTCTACCATCCAGTTTGCTTTAGTCTCAAGTATAAGACTAGGATTTAGTTGGCCGTGTTAGCATTCAACCCTACCGGCGTCTACGTTTGCGGTGTAGAAACTTGTTTAAGCACGGAGATGGTAACACGCAGAACAAAACGTGATCATCAAGCGGAACTTCGTGCGCAAAAGTCTTGCTCGACAAATTGCCCTTTGCGAACAACCTATTTTTGGATCGCTATACCGATGATTCGTTGCAGTTTTCAAGAAAAAAATTTACCAGAGTTAACGCAGAAGTAGTTTCTTCAAAATCTTAACTGTCGGTCTAGTTGTAAAAAGTTTTAACTAACTCATTACAAGGATTGCAAGGTATTATTTATAAAGTTTCATTCAGTTTCAAAACCCATCGTTTAATCATCCAGGCCATGATCACAATGAACCTTACTGGTGTTGAACGATGACTAACTAACAGAATGAACCAACCTTGTGAACTGCAGAATTGCCCGTGGATCCGCGGGAACAATTGGATTGCACTCCAAAACACTAAAATCAATTTCAAAACCATGATGGTAGCAATACTGTTATACCCTCTGGCATAAAATCCCACTCCAGTGCTAAGTTGCCCAACAGCAGCTAATAAACTGTTTGTACAGGTGTAATAACTAGCAATCTCGTGTACTGGAGAATTGTGCGTGAATCTGAGAAAACAATTTAAGTGTGCTTCACACCCTTTTAACGGCAGTTTGGCATGGAACGTTTGTTGTTCGTTCTTCAAATTAACAATAATTAATAATTAAATGCAAGTTCCTGCCTATATTGTTTCTCACGACTAGTCTTCTTTAGGGCCGCGGCTACAATGAAAGAAAACAACAGCTGCTAAGAAAAGAAAAATAATTTAATGCAAGAGTAAAAATAAGTAGTCATATGAATGGAGGGCGAGCATGAATGGATCAATTTGGTTTATTTATAGATAAAGAGATCCCTCAGGAGAGGTTCAGTTACAGTTTAATGTGATCTTTCTATTCATACAAACAAAGGAAAGAAAATTCTGCAGGTTTTATTTTTCCGAAAAAAAAAATCAATAACAATGTAAATATAATAGTTTAAAGGTTCTCTAGTTAAAAGTAAAAAAAAAAGGATAAAACGAGCTTTCGATTGCCGGTCTGCAATCTTTGACAAGTGATGAATAAAATCGTGAACATGTAATATATGCAGCTAAAAGTGTGAAAAAGAAAAATGACAGATTTATATTGTCTTTGCTGATGCAGGATTTTTGTTACATGTCAAAATTGGAGACCATCTATGAGGAAGTTCTAAGGTGTTCAAAAACAATTTTCATTTAAATTACATATGTCTGTGATCTGCATAAAGCTGAGTAGTGTGGTAGGGACCACGGTTTCCAGTTTTTTGCGGTGGATTCTCATTAATGTGCGGTGGAATGAATTAACGTCGATGACGTTATAGGTAGAGATGACGTAATTGGAAACGATGACAACATAACCTAAAAAAGAGATAGTGACATCACCGGGGTGGAGGGGATGAAAGTGCTGTCAACGGAAATTATGACACCATTATCTAAAAATAGAATAATTGCATCCATGATTGAGGTGGAAGGGTTTCATATGATTCTTTTTCCATTGACGAGGTCGCGCAAAGATTTTGATTTGAGAAAGATGGTCCTGGAAAGAGAATATCCGACGATTATAGTCATTGAACTCAATCACTTAAATCACTTATCGTAAACACTTATGTTCATTCTAACATGTTACAAACAGCATAAATAGAAAAGTGAATGGCATGTTTACTAGTAAGAGTTTTTTTAAAATGTAACACCAGTTAGAACATTTGTAAGAGCATGACTTATAATAAAGATGGCAGTTGTAAAAAAAAAAAAAAAAAAAGGATCTCTGCTTGAAGTGTAGGGGATTGTAAGCTAATAAACATTCAACAGAAGTAAGGCTGAGGCAATATCGATACTGAGGACTCGATATTATCGATACTGGTATCGGATGTTTCGATACCGATAAGCTTAGCCGCACACGTGTCAAGTTGGATGAAAAGCGGCTACACATTCTTTGCTGTGTTTGTGGTATACGAGTTCATGTCAAGCGAAACATCAAAACTAAAAGCATAATTGGATTCATTGAATAGCTGTCTTAGTGCTACAGTGGCCCACTGTAAACTACGAAGCATTGGTGCTGAAACACGAAATAGATCAACTTGAATTTCCCAAAATGCACCCCTTTTTGTGTACGCATGCAAACATTACTTGCAGACGTGATATTGGTTTCTATGAGGCAAGAAGCAAGAAATTCTTAGCCGCCTAAATGCTAGAAGCTGCTAGACATGCAACAACGAGTGAAATGTCTGAAACAATAACAGCAATAAAAAAAAGCAAAGAGTTGAGCTGCTGGTCATACGTTAATAGTGGAGTTAGGAAGAATCGCTCACAAAACCCGAACTTTCTTGTGTTGGGCAAATACTTTGCATTAAAAATAAATAAATAAAATATCCCTAGTTATTCTCTTTTCTGGCAACACTCGTACCACTCACGCCAGTCCCATCACCAATTTTATTTCGTACGTAAAGAAAATAACTACACACACGTTTCTTGGTGGAGTGCAAAACAACATAACCAGTAAAGATTTTCTATGTTTAGTTCGCTGTTTTTGAAAGGCAAGACTTTAATTTACTTATCGAAGGATTACATTCACTTTCTTTGTTCTATAGTTTACTTATGGCTTGTGGCCTTAGTGACAAAGTTCAGTTTTTAGTTCCATGTTGCTATCACTGCACCAGAATGTAGCCCATGGTTTTGATGTGCTTGTCTCCGTTATCTCCTCCATATGTAGCCTCGTTTCCTCAAGTGTTGGCCACGTTGTGTAACCCACCAGTACCAAACGCGATCCTGGAGTCGCAAGTTGCACAGTCGTTTTCGTTATTACCAAGGAAACCGATTCTTGCTTTGCCATGGTCACTTCTGTCAGACATAAGGTTAAACTCTTCCTTGTTACAGTTGGGCTGCAGCGAAGCTGACGATCCAATCAGTGACTTCCACGTGTCACGACCCAGTGAGGTTGCGTGGTAATTACCATCGGCGATCAGTGAGTACATGGAGTTGGCCCGCTTGAAGAGGACGATGAATCTTGTCTGAAGTCCGATCTCCATACCGAGACAGATCTTGGTGAAGGATGTGTTCCAGTAGGTTGGTAGCTTGGTTTCACGTTTGTCAAACAAGGTCTTTCCTCCTGGAAGGTTGAAGTCGTCCCGGTTGCTCCAGAATGTGGAATTGAAGTGAAACGTTGGCTGGATGGAAATAAAGGAAAACATGTAGGAAAATTACAATACGTTACAACATTCACATATCCACCTTTAAAAAGCAATAGCCGAAAGCTTACTTTCATAAATCAGCCTTGAAAGAATTCGGAGTTTCTCGAATCACTTTCATGACCTTCATCAGCATTTTATAAGGATTTTGAGAAAGTAGATTTTGAACGATTTCCGGTCGGAGAGCGGATGGTCAAAATGTTAAACTGAGCAATCCAAATATCTCGTACAGCTCGCGAAGGTACAAAGAACATATCCCTGACCTTCTTTTGTATATAAAGATTGATGTCCATAATACTACATTAACAGCAAACAGTTGGTTGTCATGTGATACCTTACTGCCATCAGTTTTCATGACCAGCGTCCATCCGCCTCCTCCACATGCTCCAAGCCCATGGTGTGACATGTGACAGTACACAGGAACCTTCCCAGATGGCATTTGGAGAAAATAAGCCTTGTTTCCTTGGGACCTACGTAGACGACACCTTTACAGCAGTACACAAAGACGAAATTGACGATTTTCACGAACACCTTAACAGACAGAACGCTGACATACAATTTACTAAGGAGATCGAAGAAAATGGTAAAATACCTTTTCTAGACTGCTTAGTTACCCGTAACAACAACGACAACAAACTAAGTACTACGGTTTACAGGAAACCAACACATACTGACATACTACTGGACCAGTCATCCTACAACCCTACTTCTCACAAAGCAACGACTATACAGACCTTAACAAGGCGAGCACAACTGGTTTGTGACGCACCTGACAGACTCGCAGACGAAAACAACTACTTAGACAATGTTTTCAACAAGAACAACTACAACAAGGACTTTGTTAGACGTAACACTTATAAGAACACTGAATTTAACGTCACAAACAACGACGCGACACCCGTAACTACTGTAACTATACCTTACGTAAGGGGCACTGCTGAGACTATCGCACGGATTCTACAACCTTACAATATCCGTGTAGCTCACAAACCTATAACCACTTTACGACAACTGCTGACGAAAGTAAAGGACAAAGACGAACCTAACCGCAGACAGGGAGCAGTTTACAAGATCAAATGCTGCGACTGCCAGGCCACTTATATTGGTGAGACCGGCAGAAATTTAAACGTACGACTGACTGAACACAAACGAGCAACTAGAAATGGTGATATCAACAATCACATTGCTGAGCACCATTTACAAACGAACCACAGAATCGACTGGGACTCTGCCAAGTGCATTACCTACTGTACAAATTACTATCAACGACTCACTCTGGAAAGCTGGTTTACTAACTTAGAACAAACGCCACTCAACCGTTGCCTACAACTACCTCCACCATACAAACGACTTATTGACAATAACAACGAAACAAACAAACAATAGACATTTTACTAACAATAGACCCACGGACTTTTTAACTAACAAAAGACGGATCGAAACGCACCAATCCCTTTTTACAGTCTTCACAGCCAATAACATCACGGCTTACTGACAAACGACCAATAACATCTGGACTTCGTTGACCAATCAGGTTAACAACCAGAGACGTATATATACCACCTACTGACGTTCCACAATTCACTTGACTCTGAAGATGACTTCCGCTCAGGTTGTCGAAACGTCAGTCAAAGTCACCACAAACAGTCCTTCTCAGGACTACACTCACCCGGATGATCATAATTTACGTACTTATGATAAATGGGGTGTTGTAACTGACCACACTGAATGAAGGCGCAAGTACTTTCCCGCCATTTGCAGCACGTGCTTATCGCCCGCTACGCCAGAATTGGATCAGTTCCGGCTCGGCTGACCAAAGAATCAATTTCCTGATGTTCGGAGTGGAGCTAAAAGTCGTTCGCGCAGTCTTTTTACCAAAACCCTCCCGGGCTCCCCGCCGTCTTCGCCTAGGGCCTCACGTTCCGTATTTGTACTCCTTTGTTGGTCGTTCGGGAGCTTGGACCCGTTTCTCGAACGAAAGCCACGAAAACTTCTCTTCCCTTCCAATGAGACCAAACCGAGAATCAACAGAATGCGGCAACCTCTATCATGTCGCTGTCGTGTTAGGTTTTCTAAGCAGTCCGATCAGCCTTGCAGAAATTTGAGTCATTTATATTTTTGGCTGATTAGATCTTTCACAGATCCTGCGTATACTTGCAGCATTTTCGTTGTGCGGTTCCTTGTAGATTGTTTGCTTTTACAAAGCTGTTCTCTATGCTTATAACTATTTTTCATATGAACAAAATTTCCTGTTAGGCCTGTTTGTTTTTAAGATAAAATCCACTGAAAATAGCCGGAACTGATCAGATAAGCACGTGCTGCAAATGGCGGGAACGGTTCTTGCGCCTTCATCCAGTGTGGTCAGTCCAACACCCCATTTATGCTACCGTCCCACCTCTCCACCTACTCTACCTACTTTTTACCTACCTCCACCTACTTTTTTTCAGATACAATGTAATTTCATTTTATATAAATATACACACTTTTTTTTCAGTTTTTTCTTTATTTTTGTTTAACTTATTATTATTATTATTTTTGTATCTTTATTTTTTTTCTTGTTCCGGGATGTTCCGGAATGTTCCGGAATATTCCATGTTCCGGGTTTTATCGACGGCCGTTTTGTACGCTAAGAAGCATGTGAGTTGTTTGTTTGTTTTGCTTATGCGGGTAAGTGTATTTACGCCAGGCCGGGGCTCAGTGTTTTACGAAGTGCCTCGATAGTTTTAAGAACATTTTGCCCTTTATTTTATAAACGCGTAATCGCAATGAGTCCTCGTAGAATTGAGGATTGTCACTTGTATTTTTAAAAGTTTGGCAAATTTCCCTCGTCGCTGCGCGATTCGGGCAATTTGGGAAAACTTTGAAAATACGCGTGAAAATTTGTCCTCATACGATTGCATATACTAAGCCCGACACATCTTGGAACCACCAGCAAATAAACTTTTATTAATCATTATTATTACTAATTTGGGGCATTGATGTGCGACGAACATTGCGGCCAAATTTCGTTCAAATCCGATAAATCTAAATAGCCTATTAATTCTTTTGTAGGAAAGGAATAGAGGGATTATGCAAAAAAAGAGTAAATATAAGTATAAAATAAAAAATAAATAAAATGAACTAGTAAAATAACCTCGATTTTTGGGCAGAGAGAGAGAGAGAGAGAGAGAGAGAGAGAGAGAGAGAGAGAGAGAGAGAGAGAGAGAGAGAGAGAGAGAGAGAGAGAGAGAGAGAGAGAGAGAGAGAGAGAGAGAGAGAGAGAGAGTTCTGCGTACGTTCTCAGTGGTTTGATATTTGGAATTTGTCTCCTTAATCTTGTAGGCCTATTCAAATGTTAAGGTCCCTGATTAGTTATGACACATTCCAACCCCACTCGTAAGTATTTTGGTTAGTCTTACCTTTACAGAGCCATAGTATGTCGATCCTTTCTTCGGTTTGAAATCTTTTGGTTTCATCTGCCGAGTTTTGTTGTTTACCTCACAAATGCAGCGGTTTGCTTTGGAACCTGCTTGGGTGCACGTTAAATGACTTGCAACTACCATTGGCAATGCATTTTAGCTGGCATTCGAACTCGTCACCAACAACAGTCGTTTTAATAGCGTGGCCGACTAGAGCATGATCTGTCAAGAAAAAGAAATAGAATCATTTCATGTTTGCATGTGGACAAACTAAAAGAAAGGACATAACAGAGTGATTATCTTTAGTCTACTTACTAAGTTGAGATTCATAAACAGCACCACAGAAGTCAGAGTTTGCCACCACAAATGCGAATAAAAGTAAGCTCAAACTTTCCAAAAAGGCCAGAGTATTTAGCCACCATTTGGCCATAACGGACGATAAGAGACTGAGCGTGCAGCGCCAAATTGGTCAAATATCTTCCGTAGAAAAGAACTTCCTTTTCACCTGCTAAATGATGTCAGCTTCGTGGGTAGACAGACTGTTTGCACTTCCTCTTTAATTAGTCGCAATTAACTGCTCAACAAAATTAATATAGCATCTCTGTCACATTTTCTACTTCCAAGAAGAAACGAAGAAAACTAACTCCCAAAATTTATAGTTCCCAATGAAATGTTGTTTTGTAACGTCCGTCCTTAGTCATGGAAATCATGATGTTAATTGCAGTACGAGAATTGAATGTCGTCCCAGCATCGTTTACTTTAAGAAAACAATTGAAATAATTCGCGTTTGTTATGAGATGATACTATTGTAGGCAAGGCGCCGAGTTGGCTATAATCATCCCATATCAGTAAACAAGCGCTAGTGATTTTTTTTATATAAACTTACCAAGGAATTGTATTTCGATTCAATGATCCAGTTTTTACCAGCAAAGCATATGGGTCTTATCACGGTTTCCGACGCCATTTTGACGAGTAGGCAAACAGGCTTGAAACTGACTGTGTTTGTATTGAAATCCGATGTCATATAAATTTTATAAAACATCTTGGCACTAGGAAAAGGATTTTAAGAAAAAAAAATTGAAGGATGTAGCTGTGCCAGAAAGCGTCCAGTCGTGTTTTGAACTTCCCATACATTTCTCTGTATAGTGAACTAGCAGTGAACGGCTACTAAAAATCGTTCGGGGGAAAAAATACAGGGAAATGTATGGACAATTCAAAACACGACTGGACGCTTTCTGGCACAGCTATATTCCTCAAATTTTTTTCTTAAAATCCTTTTCCTAGTGCCAAAAGTTTCCAATTCATGAATTTTTCAGAAGCGATGTTTTATGAAAATTGTTTGACACCGGATTTCCATACAAACACTGTTATTTCAAGCCTGTTAATGGTGTCGAAAACCGTGATAAGGCCTATTCTTTGACTACGAAAAGCCAAGATATTAAATATTGTTCTGTTTTGTTTATTAATGAGAACATCTGCATAAAAATTTTACATTATTCGCATTTTTGTAGTATTCATATGTTATAGTTTGTTTTTATCATTTTAGCGTGTGGTATGTCGTAATGTGCTGGTGTTTTAAATTATTTTTAGAGTTAGCACAGCATGTTAGAAAACTTAGTTAATGCAATATTGCGTAATTAAGAAATATCGTTTATCTGTTGTTTTTTATTTTAAAGAAAAAAGAAAATTGGTTTAGGTGTTTGCTAATTGTAGAAGCCGTTGTTATGCATGTATGAAATCGAGCATCCTGGTGTGAAAAAGCGTGAGTGAAGGAGAAACAGCAGAATGGACCGTTGATACCCTTTGTAAAAGAAGAAAGAAGAGCGAAGGCGTCACACTGCTAAAACAGGTTAGCGGACATTTAGCCATATCCTCGGCAAAACCCATTTGTCGGTGGCAACTTCAGCCTAGTTGGACGGTGAAAGGACGCGAAGGAAGCAAAGAAAACGAGGTAACAAAGCGCTGTTGGACTGTAAGGAGAAAATGAAGTAAATCATTTACTCCTTTGAACATTTCTTTTTCTTAAAAACTAATTGAATAGTCTCTTTTTTGTGTTCTGTAAGTAATATTATCACTATTTTAATCTAGTTCCATATTGTAATTATTTTTACGCGACCCCACAAGCTCTGAGCTTTAAACCCTATCGTGTTTAAATAAATTAAGGATATGTATGGCATTGTATGTATATATATATGTATGTAAACAAAGAAACAATACAATGATTGCTTCACTAAGTCGCAGGAGTGCCAGATGTAAAAACATGCAGAGCGAAATATAAATAAATTTTAGATAGAAAATGTAACACAGTCAAGATAGAAAATGTTAAGATAAGAAAATGTAACATTTTCTATCTTAAATTTATTTATTGATATGTATGTATGTAAATACTTGTATTCTGGGTAGAATGTGTTTCGTAGAGCGCTCAATTCGTTTGATTGAAGAACAATCTATAATTCTTGACAGCCTGAACTTCTGTCAAGAATTATATTGTATGTATGTATGTATGTATGTATGTATGTATGTATGTATGTATGTATGTATGTATGTATGTATGTATGTATGTATGTATGTATGTATGTATGTATGTATGTATGTATGTATGTATGTATGTATGTATGTATGTATGTATGTATGTATGTATGTATGAGTTGGAAAAAGGCGTGGACACAATATCAGCGGCTACTTTCTTCAGGTCCTTAAAAACTGTTACTCTTCAGTCAAGTTCACCATGGAAACAGAGAACAATTATGTTTCCCTTAATTCACACCATCTCTTAAAGTCCAATCAGACTCAAATCTAGCCAAACCACTTGCGTAACGTTACAGAACTGTTTACGATGATAACCTTCAGCGAACTATTGCTGAGAGTTTATTCTAACCATTTTGAACCTGAAAATGGTGTCATGATGTCCACTCCGAGGCGTCGTTCGATTTATCGTTGATTTTTACCTGCTTATTTATTACTAAAACCTTTGCTTACAAGGAATAAATTTTAGGTCGATAAATAGGTCAGTATATAACTAATAGGTAGATAGATAGTAAGCTATGGCAAAAATATAACTTATGCACAATATGTATTCTTAAGTCTTATGGCAAGATATGAAAATTAAGGAAGTTTCAGAAGATTTGATGTCTTGTGGTAGCGCGTTCCATATTTTTCGAGCGCAAAAAGAGAAAGTAGGTTCAATACATACGTTACTGTCTTGACTGTCGGAACGTGAAGTGAACGAGTGAAGCTTACGGTTTGGTTGATATTTAGTAATAAGAGAGGTCATATAGCAAGAGCGTGTCCATTAAGAATCTTACAAGTTAAGAGCATTCATTACCTTAAAAACAATGCGTGTTTCAACCGGAAGCCAATGAAAATGTTTCAAGACTGAAGTTATACGGTCAGATCGTCTTTTCCACGAGATCAAGGCGTGCTGCAGAATTCTGAATGATTTGAAGTTTAACAGTTACACGCCTAGGTAAGCTACGGTAATGACTATTAGAGTAATTTAAACGGGACACAACAAATCAGTGCATTAATCAGCATTTTCAGGTGGCCTCTAGACAGCTATTTCCTCAGGCGAGCAATTGATCGTAGTGGCAATGTAGCTCTCTTGCACGTAAGTAAGTAAGTGAGTGAGTGAGTGAGTGAGTGAGTGAGTGAGTGAGTGAGTGAGTGAGTGAGTGAGTGAGTGAGTGAGTAAGTAAGTAAGTAAAACCTTTATTTAGACACGATAAGTATTTAAGCTATGCAGCTTGTGGGGTCGTGTAAATAATATTAAAGATACATAAACAATAACTGTAATAAAATTGTAAAGTAAAATAAGACTTATGCCTTCTTATATGTATAAACATAACAGCAAAGTTTACTATTTACAATAAACAAGTAATCAATAATTGATGGTATTGTATAAATGCTAAAATGATAGACCTAAAAACTCCTTTCAAGGGGGAGCTATCTTCTACAGAATAAATTAGAAAAGTCCATGTCTCTGACCAAAGTAAGTTTGTTAATCATCCTGGAGAAACTTTTCACGCTATTCGCTATACGACAATCAATTGGCAAATGATTCCAAAAAACTGGACCTCTATAAGATATAGAATGCTTTTATATTCGATTTAAAAGGTGGTATTTCCAACTTAAGACTGTTGCGTCACGTTGAAGTGATGATGGTGGCTAAGATTGAGTTCCTTGTCCACTATAACACCGCGGGTACACACTTGGTCCCACAGATGTACAATGGTATCACCAAGCAAAAAATCTCTAATGATCGGATGCCTGACAAAGCGAGAACTAAATGAATACCTTCTGTTTTATCAGGATTGCAAAGTAACTTATTGTGAGTGTTCCATGTCATAGCATGGCTAACACATCGTCGTTGGGTGATTGATGAATATGACTGATCATTAGATTTAATGGTAATGTATATTTGCGAGTCATCGCCACATACTGTTAAGATTATGAGCGCAGACTATATCTTTTAAAGGAACCACGTAAAGAGTAAACAAAAGATATTTTAGTATAGACCGCTGACGAATACCGATTTCGACATGCCGTGGACTGAGTCACTCGATGTTGTGTTAACTATTGTGACAGATTAAGACCGACCACTAAGGTAAGAGGAGAACCATTTGAACTCATTATATAAAAATCCAAAGCAATTGCTGAGACTGTCCTTGAGAATAGTGTGATCGATGGTGTCGACAGCAGCTGAAAGGCCCAACATTATAGAGACAACGTCTTGACGAAGATCAATGGTTTAGTACATCATTCATAACTCGAAAAAGGGCATATTTGGTGGAGTGATGTCTGTGATACGCTGATTGCATAGCAGACAATAAGTGGTTTGTCTCCAAGTAGAAATACGTTTGATCCGCAACTACCTTTTCAATAACTGCGGCCATTAAAGGAATATTTGCAACAGGTCCGCAATTTTTTAGAATATCTTTGTCAAGATCAGGTTTCTTCAAAATTTGACGCACTAAAGACTATTTAAGTACAGCTGGGAATACACCAGAGCATAAGGATTTATTAATAATGTCTGTTATAATCAGCGCAGTGACTTAGAAGATGAGTTGGTGTTGGATCAAGTGGACAAGATTTGTTGAAAGTACGTTGAAAGTGTTTTAATAATTTGCTGAGTCATAGTACAGCAAGAGTTCATGAACCCAGGGAACAAGTGAGGGCATCGTATGGGCTCGTTTGTGGCAGGGGGTGTGAAGCCTCCCGAGGTTCTCTCTAATTCGTAAAAACAGTACGATTCGATATCCTTTGTCATATATTGAATGTAATAGTCATCGAAATTATCAACCAAGAAATGTAGCGAGTCATAAGTCGCCAAACCAAACGAAAGGTCGACAAAACTGGAAATCTTGAAGCAAACAAGCTCTCAACAATTTTTTAAAAATAGCTGAATAGTGCCTGCCTGCTCAAGTTTGGCTTTGTAGTAGTCCGACTCCCTCAGATATTCTACCATTCCGCTGTACCTGTTACGGGCTTCTGTAAAGAGTTGCTTAGGAGCAGGTGACGTTTTCCACGTTTCGCATAGCGCAAATCATGGTTGTACCCGGCAGCTTGTATTTCAACGTATTCAACTTGAACAAAAACGGCGAACTACCCAGGAACCAAGCTGGAAGGCGTGTCGTTTGAGTTCTACCTTAAATTTTGTCGTTTGATGTTGTTTTGCAAAGGACGGAAAACAAATGTACGAAAATTTAAAACGCACGTGCAGAGCGATGTTTTTTCCTCATTATTAGATCTATTGATTTGCGGCGTTGTCGCTGTGGTTATTTAAGTTCCCAAGTGTAGTGGTTATATCACGCCCGACTAGTTACCGGTTCCAGTCCCGCTCGGGGCAACATGTTTTTCTTTTACCGGTTCCAGTCCCGCTCGGGGCAACATGTTTTTCTTTTAAATGTGAAGTGCGTGTTGAAGCCAGGAAAGCAAAGTTCTTCAGATAAATTGAGTTTTACCAAATGATTAAAAAGCCTCGCTTCTCGGCCAACTATTCAGTTTTTGGACAATCTTTGGTTTCGGAAATTATCCTCCGATAAAACCGCCACATAAAGGGATTTATCTACTGATCACAGCTTTTAATACATGGAGAACCACTGTATATTAATTCGGCGCTGTGATTGGTTCGCTACTATAAGCTATTTGCTCACATCCTACAATGCCTTCCCCTGAATTTGAACATTTGTCTCAAAGCCAACATGCCCTTTGAGCTTTCACCTACAAGCTGATTGTCTTATTTCTTTTCTGGCAGAGAAGATTACTAGATGAATTTAAATGTCAATACTGTTAATTAATATCCACTTAATTAGCAGCCCTGCCTCGTTACGAGATCATGCACCCAAGCAAATTATACATTGTTTTTTTTATGAAAGTGTCACCTTTTGTTTATAAATAAAGTTTATGACGTTCAGTAGTCGTCTACACAATATTTTCATCTCTTCCGCTTGACCTTAAGGAGTCCACAACCATACGATTTCGTAAAAACGTTTAATGCCTGTCTATACATAAGGTGCACCTGTCACACGCCGAGTTGAATTAGCATTACACGTGATATAGTATGTAGACTTTGAGCCTGTGACCATTTTTAACAGTTCGTTTAAACGCAGCAGCATCAAAACCAAAATGCAGTGGACAGGCATTCTTCTGATCCTTTTTGGAGTGGGTAAGTTAACGTCAATGAATACTCTCTGTTATAAAAGGGTCTCATCCTAACTATGAAAGCGAGGCTAAGTATTTTTACTGTGAGTGAATATTTGGCAAAAAGCCTCGTGATGTTGCGAAAAAGTTATTGTCCTGTGAGTATCGTCATACTCATACGATGATGACGGAAACTATAAATCTTTAACGAACATTAGGATTTGGGTAGGCTAAACCCCCTTCCGTCCCCCATCACACGAAATTTGCGCGAACTGACCAGCTGCTATTTTTATATATAACTGATTCAATCTCTTAGTTTAGGCCTTTTTTTCCCAAAGAATCCCCATTTAGTATTCAAATCAAAATTTCCAAATACCGAGCCGTAAAAGAGTGAATCAATCGCTCGATCTATCGATAAGAAACAAAAGTAACCCCTTAGACACCCTAACAAGCGAGTTCTCGTTATTTAGTTAATTTTCTGGAGGAAAGAATTGGATGGACAGTTGATTCGAGTGAATTTGGGATCATTTGGCAGGCCAGTGGAGTTGAGAAGGTTGGCTCACAAAACTGAGTTTTCTTGCGTTGGGCAAATACTTTGCTTGTTCTCTTTCCTGTCAACACTTTTACCACTCAAGTCAGTCCCATCACCAATTTTATTTCTTCTATAAAGAAACTAATCAACACTGCATCCATGTTTCTTGGTTAAGTACAGAAAAACATAACCAGCACAATTTTTTGTTGCGTTTGTTGTTTTTAAAACTTAAAAAAGCTGTTTTCTTATCGAAGGATTACATTTCTTTGTTCTATACTTTACTTATGGCTTATGGCCTTTGTGACAAAGTTCAGTTTTTCAGTTCCTTGCGATTATTACTGCACCAGAATGTAACCCATGGCTTTGGTGTCCTTGTCTCCGTTATCTCCTCCGTGATTAGCCTGGTTTCCACACGTGTTGGAGTTATAAGGGTTTCCTCCAGTACCAAAACCGATTCTGGAATCAGGAGTATTGCAGTCATTTTGTTCATTAGCAATGATGCCGATTCTGGCTTTGGGTCTAAAGCTATCGCCTGGAATCACAGCGTTGAACCCTTCTTTGTTACAATTTGGCTGTAAGGATGCAAGAGAACCGAGAAGCGACTTCCACGTGTTTCGACCCAATGAGGTGGCGCGGTAATTACCATCAGCAATCAGTGAGTGCAGCGATGTGGCGTGCTTGGTGATGAAAATGAATCTTGTCTGATGTCCGATCTTCATACTGATACAGATCTTAGAAAACGGTGTGTTCCAGTAGGTTGGTAGCTTTGTCTCATGTTTGTCAAACAAAGTCTTTCCTCCTTGAAGGTTGAAGTCGACCTTGTTGCTCCAGAATTTGGAAGTGAAGTGAAACGTTGGCTGAGTAAAAACATAAATAAATGAACAAATAAATAAATAAATAAATAAATAAAACGAGTAGGAAAATTAAAGGAAGTTAAACCATTCCCATTTCCACCAATGTGTCGAAAGTTTGCTTTGAAAAATCTGTTTTGACCGATTCTGGAATTTCTCGAATCTCTTTCATAACCTTCATAAACATTCTTCGAGTATTTAAAGAAAGCAGAATTTGAATGATTTCCCGGCGGAGAGTAAACGCTCAAAAATTTGTATCAAAGTATCCAGATATCTCGTACAATTCGTGAAGGTACAAAAGAAGTTTTCACAATTCTTTCAAATATACGGATCAAGAATATATTGATGTGCATATTCCTAAATACAACAAACTGTTGGTTGTCATGTGATACCTTATGGCCATCAGTTTTCATGACCAGTGTCCATCCGCCTCCTCCACATGCTCCTAGCCCATGGCTTGACATGTGACAGTACACAGGAACCATCCCAGATGGTATTTGAAGTAAATAAGCTTTGTTTCCTTGAGACGTCCTGATTAAAAGAAAATCAAAAAATATAAAATAAAATAACGGACTTGGCAATGCTACAAAATTTTTTTATTCCTTTCTACAAAAGTACCTAACAATACTTTTATATTAAATGACGATCTTTTCTTAAATATCTGTCAGCATTCTATTCGATACTGAATGGAGTTTTTTCCTGTCTTCCTGTTTAGGGACTGGGAAACAATTAGCAGGAGTGGGAGGGGAGGAGGGGGTTGGGAAATGGGAAAGAGGGAGACGAGAAATTAAATATGTACCCCATTGCATGCCAAACAACAACCCCCCTCCCTCACGAACCTAACTCCTTATGTGTTGTTACGCTTCTCACTGTAGTATTGAGAGTACTTTCTTATTTACTAACAGGTCCTTGTGTTGTTTAAACAGTTAATTTGCCTGACATTTTCATCGGGAACAAACAATACCCCAAAGCCACTCTTAAATAATATTCAGATTCTTCTGATTCAGAAGCATTTGATGATTCACTGGATATAGAATATTAATCACTCAATTTTTGCTAGGAATCGCTTTTATCCAAAGATAAAGGCGTGCTAACATTCTCTTGAGGAGTACTCTCGACCTCAGACTTCGTCCCAACACGCCTGTGGCTCGAGACTCAAAACCGGCCTTACAGCTAGTTCTTGTTTACTTCCGCTGACTTCGAAACCTTGTTGTTACAAATACAGTCTGAGCTGCTTCCTCGCCAAGGCCTTGACTGCCTTTTCAAATTCTCTCGTGCGCATTTCTCTGTTTCACTATATTCTTCTCCCGTCTTGTGTCAAGGAACTCAAGTGTTGGAAATAACTCTCACATGTTCTCTCGTCAATGTAATGAGAGCTTAACCTCTTCCATAGTTTCGTCACTAGCATAGGACAAATGCTTTTGTAGAAACAATTTCTCAACTTCTGGACTTGGAAGCAACGTATCAGTTTCTTGTGTGATGATACAAGCCAAATACCTTCCTGGCTTTTCGCTTGCTTGATCAGAGAAATTGTGTAGCCTCGTGATTCTGGCACTTAGCAGTATCCTTTGTTAAATTACCCATGATAACTAAATTATGTTTCTTCAAGTTACTTCCCCAAGTGGTAGACTATAATGAGTCCTGTAACACATTTAAATTAACAACTATGTATAAATAAATAAACAAATAAATGGACAAATAAGTAGACAAACCAATAAATAAATTAATGAAAAACAGAGATACATCTACTTTTGGAAGTTGATTCAAGTTGATTAAAAAAACCAATCAAGAAAAACAAGGAAGTAGACTGCCTCGCAGGTAGCGAGTGCTAATCCAGGCGAGTCCGAATTACAACTAGAATAACCTTGAGGTCACGCAGGTGAAATTTAAACTTACTCTGTCCTATACAACCTTATAACTGGATTACATCGTTGTTAAGATGACTTGGCAAAATGTTTGAATTATTACTTACTGTATGAATTTTTAGGATTTGTACAAGGCTTTCTTGTATTGGAAAATAATTTGCTGGCAATGACGAATCATCATGTTGAACTAAAAGATGCTTTCTTTTTCTATGTCTCTGTCTAATAATAATAATAATAATAATAATAATAATAATAATAATAATAATAAATAATAATAATAATAATAATAATAATATTAATAATAACAAAAAACAAATAACAAAAACAGAGCAAATAAAACAAAAATGAAAATAGCTAAGGTTCATCCTTGAGTTTCGTAATTCTTTATACTTACGTATTTTTGTTATAAATAGCCTTGCACGTCGACACTGCATCACAGCACGAAAATGAAAGAGAAGAACAACAAACAAACAAAAATAGAACGCACAACAATTTAAAGAAATGATGCGCAGTTTAAACTGAGTTCGATAAAAGCCTTGAAAAGAAAATGTCCCTGCTAACAATTAAGGAAAAAGTTAGGCTAAAATGAGATTGGAGCAAGGAAGGCCTGGTTTTCTGGCTGCGAACGACGGTGAGCAGACGTGCCAAGTAATTGATTTAGCTGTCCCAGAGGCCGGCTGTAAGGGCAAAAGAAGAGGAAAAGCTACAAAGACAACAGCAACTGTGACAGATATCTGGGCGTAGCCAGGTCCTCAACTAAAATAAATTTGTTTCCTTGCTATCGCAATGAGCATCATTGTCATGCATAATCTTCTTGTATAGCCTTTTAGCAAACTATCTCGGAGTTCCTCACTTTCTGTGCCAAGATTAGAAAAAGAGAACGAAACAAAACATGCATTTGACTTCTATTAACATTGTCTTATATGAGCAAAGAAATAACTTTAGGCAGATTCCTACTTAAGGAAAGGAAAATGTCAAACAAAAGCAAACAGAAACGTCACCTGGTTCACAATCCCGTCCATTTCCGTAATATCCCGGTTTACACGTACAGTTGTATGATCCCTTAGTATTCTCGCACACAGCTACGGCACTGCATTTGTGTGTTCCAGTTTTGCACTCGTTGATATCTAAAATTTATAATAAACAGAGGAGAGGTTTCCATACCAAAAGGAACTTGTTCATTTGACCCTTGGAAGTTAAGTATGTTTCTTTACACAATGGTCTTGTTCCTGACAAAATAAAAAAACTGAACAAGGCTAGGTGTTTTTTTTTTTGCTCCAACCGAGTTTGAAATATCCGTCGTTTTTCAAAGAGAATGAAGTAGTTGAACGTGTGGCTTTTTTAGTCTGCAGGATTGTAACAATACAGTATAAAGTTTACTATACGACTGTTAATTGTAAGACATGTAAATAGTTTAATCGATCAGTATGTTTCTTTACACAATGGTCTTGTTCTTGACAAATAAAAATAACTGAACAAGGTTAGGATTTTTTTTTGCTCAAACCGATTTTGAAAAATACGTCATTTGCCAAGGAGAATAAAGAAGTTGAATATGTGGCTTTTCTGTCTGTAGGATTGTAACCATACAGTAACAAGCCAGTTTACCATACGACTGTTTATTATTATAATAATACGTGTAAATAGTTTAATCAAATAGCAAGTATGTGCAAGTTTTGTATGTGACTGTAATGTGTTCTTATAACGCTGAATAAAATTCATAAAAAAATTGTAAGGATCTTCTAGGGTAAGTTCGATCTCAACTATTCATGCATGTAACCTGAGTATCAGGCCTTACTAAGGAGAAGGGGAATAGAGAGGAAGGTGAGGGGGAAGGAGGAGAAGAGAATCGTTATATACGAATTAAGAAGGTCGCGAATATGTTCTTTCCCCTTTATCTCTTCTCCGTCCCTTCCCCCCCCCCCCCCTCCCCTCCCCGAAAAGCCTGATACTCAGCCTACTATTCATGGCAAAAAAAACACAAAAACTAGTACTTTTCATTGATGTAACATAGCGTGCGCGTACTTGTGGTCGAAGCAAAGTATTTTAAATGAAAGAGGATAATCAGTATTGTCAGCTAAGAAACTCGTGATACCAGTCTCACAGAGAGAACCCATGAATCCAGTGGTGCACAAACAGCGGTATCCTTTGTCTGTAAAACCGGTTTGACAGGTTGCATTGTTCTTGCAAGACGTCTTCAAACATTCATTCTAAGACAAACAGACCGGCAAATATTAAGAGCTACTGACCGTAAATATCAAAAATCCCACGACAAAGAGGAAATTTCAGATTTCATTTTATTTCACCTAAATGTTCCCTTTGGTGAACTATTTTCAAAAATCACAATTAAAAGTTCCACCGCTCTTTCCTTTTTCTAAAAATTAGGAAAGTTGAATTTACGGATTCACGCCCGATTCAGCCCCCCGGAAAAACGGGAAAATCATGCATCTTTAGCAGCCTCGCACACAGCAACGATAACTATTCCCGTTTTTCTATCTCGGCGACAAGTAAATCTTTCTATTATCTCTCGTTTAGTGTAAAAATGAAGTCGCAAGTCATATTTTTAATGTGCTAATTCACTAGTTGAAGACAGCGACCTTCGGGGGTTAGATTTCGAATTGAAATTAGGGCCGATTTCAGAGGCCTATATCTGTACCGGCATATGTTTTCTGGAGCAAATCTATAGGTGAAGTCTAACGTTAATCCTTCCTTTTCATGCTCTCGAAGTGCCTTTTTTGGCCCGCTAAAAGCGAAGCATCCAGAAGAAATAGTGTGCAGGGTATTTTGACTAGTTCGATGGCTCGCTGTCACGATTACCGTCACGCAAATCACATAACTAAAACAATCCACTCATCTAAAGTTTACGTTTTTTTGCTCTCAACGACAAATCTCGAAGGCAGGTATTTAATATTTCAGCTCCTTTACAATACCACGTCATTATTTCAAATTTTGAAAGTAATAAATATTAGAAACCGATCCACCGTGGGACTCGATCTACATGATAAATTTTGCCGACATATTTTAAGCGCCCGTCACAACGTTGATGTCCCACTATACAAACTTCCTGTCAAATCTCACCAAATTAACTATTATACTCTTGCTATCTACATCAAAAAAATATTATAAAAGATAAATGGCTCATCTTCAAGACATCTACTAGCTTTCTGTGTCGATTTATAGAGTTGAAACACAACAACAACGTATTCACATACCGCACAGGCTATCACGGGTTAATTAAAATTTACACACCCTTGCAAAAACAGTCCTATTTTATTTCTATTTTATGGCTATTTTAATCCTATCACACCTATTTTTATACTATTTTATTCACACTTTATTATATTTTATTTCTATTTTACCTGATAAGGAAAATAGACCATCTATTTTATTTGAGTTTTACTTCTATTTTAAACCTATTTTAAAGCAAGATTGAACCATGTGGTGTATTTTATTTCTATTTTTTCATAACAAGCTGAAAAATAGCTTGTTCAACAGGCTATTTTAATCCTATTTTAATTTGAAACATCACTGTTGCTCAGTAAAATAGTAATAAATTAGACTGTTTTATTTCTATTTTTCTGCACATAGGGTTGACTATGGCCAGTTCCTTTGGAAAATGAAAAAAAATAGGCTATCATAATCCTATTTTATCCATGACAACCTTGAACAAATGGCAAAATAGATTTAAAATACTATTTTATTCCTATTTTTGGAGGTAGATTCTATTCCATTGCAAAATATGTATAAAATAGTCGATTTCAATACTGTCTTTTTTCCTGTGCATGGTTAACCTATCATATTCTTTCCCTATTTTATTCAGCAATTCAAGCTTGGCTTACAATGTATCAAAAAATGTAATTTTGAGGCAGCTGTTTTGTACTCACACAAAGCAGAACTTCCACTATACACTGGAATTCATAATTCACAGCTTCTTTCTTGTAAGTTTTCTGAACCATGCATAGATAAATGGGCAACTAATTAAGACACTGAAATGCATTTGTGAAAACCACTATTACCTTCAATTAATCTCGAGGTCATTTAATGCCAAAAAGATCAGCAAGTTTTGAATCATAAATCGTTCAAGTACAATGCTGGCTAGCTTTTTACAACGGGCAAAAGAACAGTGGAGTCACTGCACAGCAACAATGGCAGCCATCTTGGATTTCAGTCAGACTGGGAAGACTGGGCATGAACAAAGCTATTTTGGTCAGCAGCCATGCCACTGCAGGCTCGCAGAAAAACCGTTTCATTTCAGATTTTAAGCGGGATTCAGTTTACAGGCATCTTTCCCCTGTTTTTTTACTTCTGTTAAGCTAAAAATGATGTCTTCAAGCAGCATAATGTGGATGACTACTTTAAGAAACAGGTATGCTTTGATTTAGTTAATAATTTTGATGAGAAACTGCATGAAAATGTGTGATTTTATAAATAAATATAGTCTGCTTGGAATGAGTAGATGTGCTTCTTGAAATTTTATGGCTCGATCCAAATTCTAGATTGTTGAGGTAAACATTCCTTATTTATTTTTAATATACTGCTCCACTGAAAAGAATAAACCATAACTGGCTTCAATAACAGTTGAGATTCACATTACAATTACAAACTATACATTCCTCCAACCTCTGATCATGCCACATGCTTTAGATTCTCAGTATGACATTCCGTACACTGCAAAGCCAAATCTGAACTGGATTTCCATAATATTTATAGCCTTCACAAACGTTTTTAAGGAGTACTTTGTAGCCAGATTAATATCATGTCTTGGTATAAGCTGAAGACTTGTTCGTCTAATCTTGATTTTGATTCAAGTTGCATGATTAACTTCATGGAATACATGTATAAGTATTATTTTTTACATGCTCAATAATACACTATACTTTTTTAGCACCATGAGTTAAATTCTGTATACCCTCATATTTTAAATTTACCCATCATTGTTACGGGGGAAAAGCTCACTGCAATATGTGTCAAAAATCATACTAACAGCATAGATCAATAAGACAAACTGACTCATATAGTGCACAATTTTCTGTTTTACTACAGATTGTGAAGGCCAATACTCGAGACTGCAGCTTCAGAGTCAAGTCAGAAAAAATCCTGATAAATATGAGCTAAGTCATTTATGACTGCCAGACTCTTATCTGTTATTGCATTTGACGTTAGGAGAATGCATACTTTTCATGTCGCTTTTAAATCTTTCTACATGTAAACGCTGTGTGATTTGGGTTTAGTTGCCATCTTGGACCAGCTGACCAATTGCCTTGATTTCATGCAAGAGCTTTGAATCCCGCTGGCTAAGAGAAGTCCCGCGGGTCGATTTTCTGGACAGTCAGTACAATAAAAAATATAATTTCACTGGAGATCAAATGCACGTTACCAAGCTATGATTATTACTGATTCGATTTTGTTATGAATCGTGAGTTATGCTGCTACAACTCAGGAACAATTACCAAATAAAATATTTTTAACTTGCCTAATGCAGTATTGGTCATTGCTTGATATCACAGTTGAAAATGGCAAAGGTGCAATCTTTTTTATCAATCCAATCATCTTTCTTATTAGCACTTCCCCTTAAACCTTAACGCAATTCTAGACAAAGCCATGTTCTGAATGTTTCTTTCCAGAGAAGTTCATTGTGAAATTGTCCTGCTGTTACTCATAACGTTTGTAGCTCAAGCTGGCTGTGGTATACGGTTTGAATGACAAATTCATATAGTGTGCAATGCATGTTATTAACCATCCAGATATACATATGTAGGTAGATGAGGACTATAATTTATTGATCATTAAATTTATGATATGTAATATTGACCAATACTACAACTAAAGCACACCTCCTTTAGAAAATCTAGGCTGAGGAGCTAGATACAGTTTGAAATGTCACCTACTTTCAACCTATTTTATAGCTATTTTATTGCCCTATTTTAAACCTATTTTTTGGTATTTTATCCCTGTTTTATGTCTATTTTAAACCTATTTATATCCTATTTTTCAAGTTTTTTTCCTATTTTATCCCTGTTTTATGTCTATTTTAAACATATTTAAATCCTATTTTCCAAGTTTTTTTTCCTATTTTATCCCTGTTTTATGTCTATTTTAAACCTATTTAAATCCTATTTTCCCAGTTTTTTCCACTATTTTATCCCTGTTTTATGACTATTTTAAGCCTATTTTATAATCAACATTTCAAATTGCATAGCATTTTTCTCTATTTTATAGCTATTTTAAAGCTATTTTAAAGCTATCTTTTAGGTAGTTATGACTTGCTGGTTGGTCTATTTTTTTACTATTTTTTGTTTCAAAATAATAGGTTTAAAATAGGTAAAAAAATAACTTTAAAATAGTCTTGAAAATAGAGAAAAAATACAAAAAAAATAGGAAAAAAATAGCTTAAAAAATACACATAAAATAGATATAAAATAGGCACTATTTTCGTAAGGGCAGTGGCTATTCGTACGGCACCCTACATGCACCCTACTCTACATGCTGTAATTAGTATTTGTTTTATCTACTCAATGACAGAGGGCTTACCTCACTTTCTTAACTGTTTGACTGTAAAGTTATATTATAAAGCGACAAGATTATTTGACTTATTTGCATTTCTACTAAAGAATATACTATCCATAATCGAATCCTGAAGGAACTCATTATAGAACAGGAATACTCTGACTGATTGTCTCACCACTAAACAGGGACGTATTCGTTTCCTTTGGTCGATTTTATAACTCTTGCACCCCATTCAACACTGCTGAAAATCCGTTAGTTATGCTTATCTGCAGGTTAAATCAGCACGGTCGTTTTCATCTGATGCCGTTTGTGATTAGCGTGACACAAAGATCACTTCCGGTAGCTAACTTTCCTTCCACCAGTGAACTAAACCCTAACTGAAAAATCATTTTTGAGTTAAAATTCCACGTATCTGTTATTTCATCTTTCATTTTGATCTTTTGTTCTCTTTTTTCCCTTTAATTAAGTAAAGTAAAGTGGTGGTTGTGTGGGAGGGGGGGAGGGTGGGGCGAGGCGGGGTTGGCTAGGGTATGGTGGAGCACTGCTCTTTTTGCAGTTGCTTGTCAAAAATTGTCGGCTTTGATTTGTTATTTTATTGGCTTTTGTTTGTTCTTTTGTTATTGGAGAATTTAGGGCAAAAAATTGAGTAACAATTCGATTGGAAGGGGATGGGGGTCATAGTTGTGGGCAGATTTGGCAATTGGTCTTGAATGAGAAAATGTATCTCGTTTTAGCAAGTCATGAACAGCTCAGGTGCCAAGGAACAGTGAAATAAAATAAACCTTTGTTTAGTTGAGTACTTAGCAACTTCTTAAAGTTTATAGTAGCTTTTCAAGGTTTTAAAGAAAAAATCAAAAAATCATACAAGATTTTGGAGCAACTTATGAACAACGTTTTTAGTAATTTCGAGCATCTGTTTTAAACAGACCGATTCTTGTGATGGTCTCCAATTCTTGATTAAATGGAAACCTTTTAAAAAACTCAGTCTCTATTTGAACTGAAAAATTTTATTAAGGAAGCGGTTGGAACGGGGAATGGGGGGTGTTGGTGGTGGGTATTTATGTATTGATTACCTTCAAGACCGCAAATATCCGAAAGTGGTACGTAGCTAAGGAAATGATGCGTCTGGTGTTCCGAATGGGAAACTTCTCTTTAAAACTTCGGAATTTCTCACAGCGCAGCAAACCAGTTCCTTCTTTTCGCGTCTTGCTTGCGACAAAAACCCGCGAGGGTATAAATATCATCCCGTGGATGACGACATCCAGAAACCTCAAGAAGAAGCAAATAGAGCGTTACGTGACGAGACACAGAACGGCTGCGAGGACCGGCAAGAGATCCTTTCACGGCTCTTGCTTGAACAACCATAGAAAATGACCAGGGTAGTATCTGCGCCATGGTGAAGAACGGCATAGGGCTGGAACTGACTTGGAAATCTTCAGTTACGTATCAAAGAACTTCGAATTAGAGACTTCAATACGAAACTCGGAAAGAAACTCAAAATTCTTCCATAAATAAGGGTCAATAAGAAGAAACACCCGCTTATATTCCCCCCTCCACTTTAGTTCCCATTACTTCCGTTTACTGAGCTCGTAATTAAAGGAACAAAAAAAGAGAACAGGAGATCAAAATGAAAGATAAAATAACAGGTACGACATCATGCGTGGATTTTTAAACTCAAAACCTGTTTTTCAGTTAGGGTTTAGTTCACTGGTGGAAGGAAACTTAGCTTAGTTTAGTTGTATTCCCCCGCGCTACCGGAAGTGATCTTTGTGTCACGCTAATCACAACGGCATCAAATGAAAACGACCGTGCCATGTGCTGATTTACCCTGCAGATAAGCATAACTAACGGATTTTCAGCAGTGTTGAATGGGGTTCAAGAGTCATAAAATCGACCAAAGGAAACGAATACGTTCCTGTTTAGTGGTGAGACATTCAGTCAGAGTATTCCTGTTCTATAATGAGTTCCTTCAGGATTCGATTATGGATAGTATATTCTTTAGTAGAAATGCAAATAATCTTGTCGTTTTATAATATAACTTTACAGTCAAACAGTTAAGAAAGTGAGGTAAGCCCTCTTTCATTGAGTAGATAAAACAAACACTAATTACAGCACGTAGAGTACAAAGCTCTTTTTGTATTTTCGGATAAATTTAATTAACCCGTGATTGCCTGTGCGGTATGTGAATACGTTGTTGTTGTGTTTCAACTCTATAAATCGACACAGAAAGCTAGTAGATGTCTTGAAGATGAGCCATTTATCTTTTATAATATTTTTTTGATGTAGATAGCAAGAGTATAATAGTTAATTTGGTGAGATTTGACAGGAAGTTTGTATAGTGCGATATCAACGTTTGTGACGGGCGCTTAAAATACGTCGGCAAAATTTATCATGTAGATCGAGTCCCACGGTGGATCGGTTTCTAATATTTATTGCTTTCAAAATTTGAAATAATGACGTGGTATTGTAAAGGAACTGAAATATTAAATACCTGCCTTCGAGATTTGTCGTTGAGAGCAAAAAAACGTAAACTTTAGATGAGTGGATTGTTTTAGTTATGTGATTTGCGTGACGGTAATCGTGACAGCGAGCCATCGAACTAGTCAAAATACCCTGCACACTTTTTCTTCTGGATGCTTCGCTTTTAGCGGGCCAAAAAAGGCACTTTGAGAGCGTGAAAAGGAAGGATTAACGTTAGACTTCACCTATAGATTTGCTCCAGAAAACATATGCCGGCACAGATATAGGCCTCTGAAATCGGCCCTAATTTCAATTCGAAATCTAACCCTCGAAGGTCGCTGTCTTTAACTAGTGAATTAGCACATTAGAAATATGACTTGCGACTTCATTTTTACACTAAACGAGAGATAATAGAAAGATTTACTTGTCGCCGAGATAGAAAAACGGGAATAGTTATCGTTGCTGTGTGCGAGGCTGCTAAAGATGCATGATTTTCGCGTTTTTCCAGGGGGCTGAATCGGGCGTGAATCCGTAAATTCAACTTTCCTAATTTTTAGAAAAAGGAAAGAGCGGTGGAACTTTTAATTGTAATTTTTGAAAATAGTTACCAAAGGGAACATATAGGTGAAATAAAATGAAATCTGAAATTTGCTCTTTGTCGTGGGATTTTTGATATTTACAGTCAGTAGCTCTTAAATGAACAATAACACACATGTTAATTACTCAATATTGCAAAACTCGCTAATAAATCATAATCCTAGTTTCCAATTAGATTACTGGTCTGACCACGTCTTGTCTGTCACTAGAAATTATAGTTATTTATCATTGATTAGTAGCCAGTGCGCATGTGTGGGAGTAATTTTACGGACCTCGCGTTATGGATTGAAAATAACAACAATAATATTAATAATGTTTATTTCAATAGCGTTATTTCTACTATTCAACCAATGGCGCTTAACAAAACTACTAAGATAGTATAATACGTACTAATTTAAAAACACATGGAAAATAAGAAACATTTTAAAACAACAACTAAATAAAAATGTCTTAACTCTGGTTATAAAAGAACTTAAGTAAGCTGTAGTTCTTATATCAACCGGTAGATTATTCCAAAGTGTGGGGGCAATGACTGAAAAAGCAGGCTTTTCATAGGTTTCAAGATTACAATTGGGAACCACTAACAATTCTTTATTGTTATTGTAGTTTCGCAAAGGTACCCGTTGTACTGCAAATATTATTACAGAATGCTGATAAAACTGATAGGCAAAAGATATACCTATTCGATTTCAACATGATTTGTATGATTTCAAAGGAAATCTCGACATTTGAGATTGAGGTTATCTATGAGTTCCTTCATCGCTTTAGGCTGGTTCACCCGTACGACGCAAACGCAAGCGCAAGCGACGTTCACACGTCGAATGCTAACGCAAGAAGAAAGAGATGCGCACGCGCATTGCAGTATCCAAAGATGGCGGCAATCTTGTTCCCAGAATCCCCGTTACCGTAGACCAGCAGTCGGGAAACGAGGACTCTGGGAACGAGATTAAAGATGGTGGAGGAGGAGGCCATCTTGGTTCGAACGTTAGCCGCCGTACAGACATGGAACGACTATTTTTATCTTGCGTTTGCCCTTGCATTTGCGTTGCCCCGGTTCACACTTGGGAAATGCAAACGCAAGCGCCAATGTAAGCTCAAGTAAACGATAACTTTTCTATTTTAGTCTTGCGTTGGCGCTTAAGCATGCGTTTCTATTTGCGTTGTGGTAGTTTACACGCGTGTTTGCTTGCGTTTGCGCTGCTCGTGTGAACCAGCCCTTTGAATTCCTGTCCTTTATTGTGATGTTTCTTTTTTTTTTTCAACCTCCACACGTTCTCTCATCAAACATTTTACCAATTTTAATTTCATTACCCGTACTCATTTATACCTTTGCTCCGCGGTAAATATAGTCTGGATTTGGCTCCAGCTTCTTCATTTTTCCTTCAAAGGTTGAATTACTCAGCTCGCACCAAAATTTGCCATTTACGCGCGTCGTTTTCTTCAAGTTGTAACTAACGCAGTTGGGCTCCATGTAGCATAATGTTTCACAGAAACTGTCATCCATGACGTCATCGGCGCGAATCACGTGGCCTTGAAGGCGTTTACCATCAAATGTGTGTGCAGGCTTAAATTCAAGTTGGCGACAGTCGTCTAAGAAAAACAAAATGAGAATAAGTATTTAGTCAGAGGTGAAAGCTAGCGTAGTTCGTTACATGGCAAATGGCAAAGTACGTGATATGCATATTGAAATTTGTTTGTCTATATGAATTCTCGTTATGTATTTCAAACTGACGGGAGAGAAAAGAGGATTCGTTATCTTAAAAAAAAAGAAAAAACATAAACCATTTACCAATAATAAAGGATCTCTCTGTGTATTTAATTTAGGAGTTCACATATTATTAGGACTCCACCTCCTGCAAAAAATAAGGCATTTAGCTCACGCTAATGGGCTACTTTACTTGTTTGGAAGAGTATACACTGTTTACATCAGGCTATGCAAAATGAGGTTTTGTATTCGCGATACACAAGCCATTAGTGCTATGTTTCAGTCAGATGTGTGATATCATTTTGGAAATGCTCATTTTAGGTTTTTGTCCAAATCTCACGGTTTGAGATAAGCGAAGTCCCCTTCTTGAGGCCTGAAAATAAATAGGCGCCAGTGTTTACTAGAAATTTTACGGCGTCTCAAACTGAGAAAAAACATGAATAAGCCAAATCAAATAATAAAGCATCTTTCTGTGCATTCATGAATTTAAATATTAGACCAATAATGTATCCTGACAAGCCACCTGCTCCCGTTCTGACTCGTTAATTTGCGGCTTTGTTTGAGCGTTTGTATACCATGTTTATTTCAGTTTATACAAAAACAAAAAGATCGTGACCGGAAAAGGAATTAGTAGAACAGAAAATAAACTGTAT
Source organism: Pavona decussata (assembly GCF_977016875.1). NCBI lineage: Eukaryota > Metazoa > Cnidaria > Anthozoa > Scleractinia > Agariciidae > Pavona > Pavona decussata. Next base: position 4,683,731 of record NW_028145439.1, on the reverse strand, counting down.
TGCCAATCTCCTACAGTTTTGTGGTCCAATAACTACTAGTATGAGAGTTAATCAATTTTTCAAATCTATGTCGGCCTATAATCTGAACAATTAAACCTTGTGTCAGCTGCATGATACTCTTACAGATAATAACAAACTATTACGAGTGGATTCGCATACTTGCTAAGGGGTTCATATTGATGAAAAACGTACTTTTGAAAAGCATATACACGGCTTTGTTTGAGCGTTTGTATACCTTGTTTATTTCAGTTCATTCAAAAACAAAAAAGAAAATACCTTGGCCGGAAAAGGGATCGGTAGAACAGAAAATAAACTGTATTGCCAATCTTCTGTAGTTTTGTGATCCAATAACTACTAGTAAGCGAGTTGTTCAATTTTTCAACTCTATGTCGGCCTATAATCTCAACAATAAAATACCTTATGTCAGCTGCATGATACTCTTACAGATAATAACAAACTATCACGAGTGGATTCGCATACTTGCTAAGGGGTTCATATCGATGAAAAACGTACTTTTGAAAAGCATATAAGCAATAAATGTTAAAAGGCGAGCGGTCGCACCACGTTCATAAAACGTGTTAGGACGTTTTTTTCCCAACCAGTCGCTGGAAGTAATATATAATCATTGGTCCAACCACCTGCGTTAAAACCGTACGCTAAAGGATAAACTGCAACACATACAATCTCAAACCGCCAGAGCGATAACTAAAGCGAAATACGACATTCGATCAACTGACATTCTTGCCAATTTAGGTTGAAAAGCCCTCCGTTGATGCCAAACGCAAACAACTGAAATTAGTCCTAATTTATAAAATCTTAAATAAACAATTCGCCCTGAATTTGAGTAATTCCTTCATAAGTTTCATAAGAATTAGAGACTATAATAAATATTACCATTAAAGAAATTCTGAAACTAATCAACCGCTACCAAAGCCTTGATCTAATAGTCTTAGTCGTACAGTACTAGTGGTGCTATGGGAGAACTTTCCCAAAGAGACTAAAAGAGCGAAATCTTTACGGGAGTATAAGAATAGTGTCTGCTTTTTCTGTTCCTGATTCTGAGTTATGCACATAAAAAGAAAAGATATTTTAAGGATTACACTCATTTTGTTCAGTTTTTAGGAAAAAGGAGCCGAGTTCAAATAGTCTTGAAATATCTTTTTCAAATATTAGAACATAAAATGAGTTTCCTCTTGGCGATAGAACACCCTTGAATATGCAATCATTCACTTAGATGATCGCAAAAATGTATTAAATTGGAAAGGTATAATTCAGGTCAATGACACCAAATAATATTCAATTATTTGCTTTTATTGACTTTTATTATACATTCCCAGCTTGATGTTTCTGTAGTGGTCAATCTGTGTTAATTAATGCAACGGTTGTTTTCTCTCACCTACGATTGGTAAAAAATTGTCGAGTGGCGCAGTACATTTATTCCCCAAGCTGTTTCCGGCGGTTTTTACCTTCAGTGACATCGTAAACATTGTTTGAAAGCTTTGAGATTGAAATTAACGCTTTCTTATTGGGATAGTTCAACAAAGCAGTGCACTTGTCAAAAGCGGCCGAACACTCGGTCCCCTCATCAAGATTTTTGCTCCAAATGAAGACCCTTGTTTAGTATAGACCACAATATGATCTGCATCTTGGAAAATTGAACTTAAATTTGTTACCTGAATCAAGTTCAGAACAATATGTTGGTTTGATCTCAACCAGCCTTAAACAACAACCATTTCATGGTATTTATCAGCTCGTTCACGTTTTTCGACCTCAACAACTATTTACGTACAGTTTTGGCTGCTTTACATGTTATCATGTTAACAATCGCCGAAAGATTTCATTTTTTCTTTGAATATAATTACATTTCTTGTATCTTTAAGGAACTATTAAAACGAAAATACAGGAGAAGAGCCTGATCAAGATATCGCTAGTTGGCGATGTACGATTATCTTTTCTCATGGGGTCGCAAATGCCTTGGCGCCACTGTAAGATGTTCTTTAGATCAACGTTATTGTCGAATTTAACAAAATAAAGCACTAAACCCTCAACTAATTAAACGCGTGGAGGCGCGGTGGTTAAATGGTTTTTATAAAAAAAAAGTGTCGGACTATCGATAGGACCTTCGGAAGATCGAATGGTCAGTGATTCGAGGTTAGGTTGGTTGCTTCATTGCTGTGTTGTTCCTTGACACAAACCTTTGCAATTGTTCCACATTGTCTCTATTTACCCAGTTATATTAATGGGTACCTGCTACATACTGGTGGAGGGCTTTACATCTCATTCAGGGTAGAATAGCAATACTCCCAGTTGCTTCATGGTTTAGAAATTTGGTTAAGCTCCGGCTGAACGGGCAACTTAGTCTCGTAGTGCAACTTTGATAACCTTTATCTTACGTAATAAATCGTACAGACCTTTTGAAGTACAGAATTGTCCATGCAATGAGGGAAAAAACGCTAATGAGGTCCAAAACATGAAAGTATAAGCCTTGGTAGCAAAGGTTTCACGCTGCATAGTTGGCGTAAGAGAATTCGAAGGAACTGCGACCTTGATGAAAAGCTTCACACCTTAGTGATGTGGCACTTTACACGTCAGGTGTTAGCCAATCACAAGAGTGGCATATATTGATGCGAATACTGACAAGTAAATTAAACAGCCAAACAGCTATTGACTGACAGGTGAGCTCAGTCGACCTATTTTTGTATAGTGCCGGGTCTTCGTGCATGCACTTCTGGAATAACAATGCACGCTACAAACCGTACAGACTATCCCTTGTCAAAACAACCTCCAACGAAGAATTTGCATTTTGCTATCCGGCACTCACTACTAAAATTTGCTCCATCGCTTAAAATGCCATTGAGATGATTGCCATTAAATCCTGGGCATGTCTACAACGGTCTGTCAACCTGCCGACAACAATTATGAATAGAATGTATATGTTTCATTGTTGACCTGAGTTCAACTCCTCAACCGTGCCTGTTATAGCCAACTGGAACGCTTCTGCAACTAAGAATTTTTAAGTTTTAAATCTTTCAAGTTGAATTATATTTTTTTAATATCTGAATGCTTGGCCCCGTTAGCACCTCTTGTTACAAACACTTGTCAAGGGTAATTAATAGAGATTTTTCGTAAACTTTTATGCATGGCAAACTGCTAATATATACAAAGATGGTTGTCTCTTGTCTACAATTTCCCTCCCCTCTGGGGCCTGTTTCTCGAAAGTCCTGCTAACTTTCCGGGCCCGATAAGCGTCTTTGGTGATAAATGTTTCTTAACGGAAGTCAGTTTTTTTCACCTTGAATACTAAATTTAAAAATCTTATAATTCTGTTAATACATTTAGCCACCCAAATGTTAAACGTGTAACAACGAGCAAAAGTAACGTCGTAGACACCCAAAAAGCGAGTTCACGGCTCGGTTTTGTTCATTTCCGTTAGAAACGAATTTAGATGAACAATTAATTTGAGTGCATTGCGGAGTAGGACAGTGGAGTTAGGAAGAATCGCTCACAAAAAACTGAATTTTCTTGCGTTAGGCAAATATTTTGCTTCAAAAATAAATGAATAAATAAATAAATATCCCTAGTTATTCTCTTTTCTTTCAACACTCTTACCACTCACGTCAGTCCCATCACCAATTTTATTTCTTGCATAAAGATACTAGTTATACAAAACTACATACCCGTTTCTTGGTGGAGTACAGAGTAACATAACCAGTAAAGATTTTTTATGTTTAGTTCGCTGTTTTTGAAAGGCAAGACTTTATTTACTTATCGAAGGATTACATTCACTTTCTTTGTTCTATATTTTACTTATGGCTTATGGCCTTAGTGACAAAGTTCAGTTTTTCAGTTCCTTGTGGCTATCACTGCACCAGAATGTAGCCCATGGCTTTGATGTGCTTGTCTCCGTTATCTCCTCCTCTAACAGCCTCGTTTCCACACGTGTTGGAGTCGTCGTCTAACCCACCCGTACCAAACCCGATTCTGGAGTCACAAGTTGCACAGTCGTATTCGTTGTTACTAAGGATACCGATTCTTGCTTTGCCTTCGTTACTTCTGTCAGACATACAGTTAAACCCTTCCTTGTTACAGTTGGGCTGCAGGGAGGCTGAAGATCCAATCAACGACTTTTACGTGTTACGTCCTAGTGAGGTGGCGCGGTAATTACCATCGGCGATCAGTGAGTGCAGGGAGTTGGCTCGCTTGGAGAGGACGATAAATCTTGTCTGATCTCCGATCTTCATACCAAGACAGATCTTGGAGAAGGATGTGTTCCAGTAGGTTGGTAGCTTGGTTTCATGTTTGTCAAACAAAGTCTTTCCTCCTGGAAGGTTGAAGTCGTCCCGGTTGCTCCAGAGTTTAGAATTGAAGTGAAACGTTCGCTGGATGGAAATAAAGGAAACCATGTAGGACAATTACAATAAGTTACCACATTTACATATCCACCTTCAAAAAACAACAGCTGGAAGCTTACTTTGATAAGTCTGTCTTGAAAGAATTCGGAGTTTCTAGAATCACTTTCATGACCTTTATTAGCATTTTCTAAGGATTTTGAGACAGCAGATTTTGAGCGATTATATTTCCGGAGAGCGGATGGTCAAAATGTTAAATTGAGTGATCCAAGTATCTCGTACAGCTCCTGAAGGTACAAAGAACATATCCGTGACCTTCCTTTGTATATAAAGATTGATGTCCATATTCCTACATTAAGACAAACAGTTTGTTGTCAAATGATACCTTATTACATACATACATACATACATACTTTATTTATTCCAGAAGCAGACTATATATACAGATAAAACTAAGGAGAAAAGTACTTCTAGAAAAGGAAGTTTGGAGGTTAGCCCTATGCGAAAACTCCCTCAAATAAAAGAAAAACAAAAATAAGTATACATAAATCGAGATCTTTAGAGTCAAATATTCAAATACATTTTGAGCTTAGATTTAAAATGCTTAAAGCTATCAGCTTCCACTATATCGCCAGGTACTTCATTCCAGAGTTTCACAGTTCTAACGAAAAAAGAATGTTTATAACAGTTAAGTCGTGCTGGTTTCACATAGAGCTTGTATTGATGATTTGCCCTTGTAGACCGAGTTGTGGCGAAATCATAAAAGTCTTCAAATTTTAAATGATAAAATCCAAAAACTATCTTATAACATTCAATTAAAGATAAATAAGTTCTACGGTCGGAAAGAGTAGGCCATTTTAGTAATTTGCATCGGTCTTCATAGGACATTTGTCCTTTGCGTTGGTTTAAAGCAAGTCTTGATGCTCTTCGCTGTACACTCTCGAGGGCATGGATGTCCTTAACAAGGTAAGGACACCAGACAGGTACCGCGTATTCCAATATTGGCCGAACAAGGGATTTGTACAACATAGAAAAGACATTAGTATCGGCGGTGCCTACCGAGCGTTTAATGGAACCTAAGACTTTGTTCGCTTTGTTCACAGTAATACCAATATGATTACCCCATGAGAGATCTTTAGTTATTGTAACACCGAGATCTTTAAAATTATGTACGTCTTTCAGGGGCTTTTCTAAGAAATAATTGGTTTCTGACCTATCTCGGGAATGCGTAATTCGCATAGATTCACATTTATATTATATATTTATTGCCATCAGTTTTCATGACCAGCGTCCATCCGCCTCCTCCACATGCTCCAAGTCCATGGCGTGACATGTGACAGTACACAGGAACCTTCCCAGATGGCATTTGGAGTAAATAAGCTTCATTTCCTTGGGACCTGGTAACAAGAGAATTGTATTCTTTTCTGCACTTAGCTTAAGGTTTAAGAAAAATGAGACAAAATTCCGATTTTTGCTTAAATATCTTAACGATTTTTCTTTAAATATCCGTCAGCATTCTTAATTCTACTGCGGCGGTAATGAAACTTTGCCGGGTGTTTGACTAAAAGCAGCTCTGTTAAAAATTTCGCAATATCAGTATGAGCCGTGCATGAAACAACATTCTATCCCTCCTTTAATATATCTTGAGTTGTGCCATTATTACATAACTGTTAAAATCGACAAAGAATACAATAAAGGATGTTAAACGCTTCCGCATCTCCTGGGTTTATGCTCCTGAGACAACGGTCTCCAAAATGTTTGACTTACTTGTGGTTATTGTAAATTTCCTTGCACGAGACAAAGGGCTTTCCTGCCAAAAAAGGTAGAAAAACGTGAAAAAACAAGCACAGAACAAAAGGCAAAAATTATAGTTGAGCTAGAGATTTTCCCACTTGTTCTACACGAAAGAACAATCCTTCCCTTCTATATGCGCGGTCGCGCCACAAGCCTAGCGGACTCAGTTCATCGCCGACTGTTCCGCTTGGAGGCTCGAAGCGAGAAGCGCGCGCCAATCTTTCTCATAATGATCTACGCAAAATTTATCAGGCTTGACGGTGGGTTTCCCTTGAGAAATGGCATTTATGGCAGCTATGAGCTTATCAAACTTGTTTCCCATGGTTGTTCTTGAAAGGTAGTTAGATTCCCTGTAACCTTATGACCATCACTTGTATCTTGCCTTTGTCTTTCACGGAATTAAAAAAGTTTCTTTTCCTTTCAGGCACATGTGTGTGCTTTTTCGACAATCATATGCTTTTGACTGAAGTGAAATCTGAATATTGAAAGACGGGGAGATTTTGAAAGCCAATTGACAAACTTTGAGGTGCTTGACATATGACAGGCTGGCAGATCCCGCGTATTCCGATAAATATATGAAGGACAATAAACACAATAGTCTCCATTTGGCTTTAAAACTATACTCAAATTTTTTTATCCTTGGACATTATGTGTTCCTCGAAGCTCACGGTTTTCCTCGAGCTTCGCTCTTGAAAAACTTCAAGGTTCTCGGAACAGATAATGTCCGCGTACAAATATCTGAGCATATTTTCGCGCCAATTGAAGGCTATTGTTTATATATATTTTTCGCTTGAACTCGCGCGGCTTAGCTCCTGAGCGATTCACGTACGGCAAAACAAATTCATTAAATTCGCTTCGCGAGGAACTATATTTGGTCTTCAGTTAAAGACAGTGGTAACTGTAGTGAGTTATTTTGGTAGCAGGATTGCTTTGATGATCCAAAACAAAAGAATGCAAATAGTGCTAGGGTCACACAAAGGCTATTAATTATGGTTAAGACAATGCTCACTATAAAAAAAACTATTTTGGTAATGTAACGATAGTAGAGAAATTTACGCCTGGAAGATCAACAGCAACAGAAGGTAACTTTAGTTAAGCCAAAACAGGGTGCCTGGGTTAAACCTTCGGAAACTAAGAACCAATGAAAATGTGTTCTTTGACATTTCTTTGGAATGCATGCTCTTTATTTTATGCAAGAAACACATGATTCATTTGGGCACGACTTTTGCAGGCTTTTTTGCCCCGTCTACTTTGGCGGCCTGGTGCCCTTCTGTTTGTGGTGAACCCATGCCATCGGCATTGCACTTCCCATTAGATCTTAAGTCCAGGAGCCATTTCATTCACCCTGCTGAGGGGCTGCAGTGGGAGAAGGGGGGCTTCAGTGTCTCTTATAGGGAAGCGTTATCCCAGACCTACCTACATCAGTTGTTAAGTCATAGTAGACTTTTAAAGGGTTACCAAATCTCACGGGGTTGATCCAGTGCCATCCGTTTTTTTGGAGATTCCGACGTCCCAGATGTGTTTTTAGGCTAAGATCATGCCAACTGTACAGTTGGCTGAGATCATGCCAACTGTACAGTTAAAGAAAAGCTTTGAAAATTGTTTTTTTACTGTTTTATATTTCTTACTTCGAAGCTGAAGATATGCTTGCCACTCATTGCCCTCATGTAGCAGGTCTTTGCCCTTTGCTACAACCTAACCATAACGTATAAGTACCAATGTTAAAGGCGTCCCACGTACAAGCTGTCTACTAACAGCTTCTTGTTCCTTTGTGTTTTCCTGAAGCTTTCAATTTACAATCTTACCAGTTCACTTAAGGCTGCCTAATCTAGTACCGAAATCTTCGCACTCTTCGGAAGCGAAGACAAACAACTGGGTACAAGATTAAGGGTTGCCAGGCGAGGATTTTTTTGTTCAAACCTAAACACCCAAAATATAAAGATTACTCGTCGTATGAATGTAGAAGCGTTACTCACCAGCGCATTTTTCCCCTGCGTATCCTGGGTGACAGTGGCCGCCATTCCTTGCGGTCGACATCTGTCCATGGCGCTGTCGGCCATTGTCAATACAGGACACCTGTGTTGTGAATTGCAATTCTCCGTTATCACGGAAATTTAAAATTTTTATGTAGGCTTGGTTAAGCAAAACAATCGACCCTGCTGGAAAGAGCACCTTAAAATTAGTAAAAAGGTAAAGTTTGAGAGTCTGTTCTTTTAAAAAAAGCGAAGATATGGCTCCGCTATTGTACCTGACAATACTTTCAAACTTTGCCTTTTTACTAATTTTTAAGGTGCTCTTCCCAGCAGGGTCGATTGTTTTGCTTTGCCAGGCCCGCATAAAAATTTTAAATTTACGCGATAAGGGTCTATATGTGAGACATTCCTGTAAATTTGCATCAGGTTTCAAATATTTCACCGTAAACCTAAATATAATCTGAAATAGTAGGTTTTGAAGCCTTTTTTGTTTTCATAGGAGCGCGCAAGCAGTCCATAAAATATTTGCGTTTAAAGCATAGACTGGTCAGTACCAGAAAAAAAAATTCAGTCAGTAACGTTTGGCACAGATAAAATTTGGCCGTCTTATTAACGCAAAAGGAAAGGGATATGTTTTTTTTTTGCGTTTCATGGCGTACAAGGTTGCCGTTTTCTTCATGTGCTGAATTCACGGTGGCGCCCAACTACGCAAATTTTAATGCCATTTTCTAAGATCATGGATGAGTGTTTTTACCAGCAAAAAAATGAATGCGTAATAGGAATTATTGGATTATGGCGCCCGTCTGTATTCGTTGGCTGGGCTTCTAAACCAATTGGTGTATCTTGCATTATTTTAATGATTTTAAAAATTTACTCTCAGCAATTCTAACATCAGAACCGGTTTATAGTTTACAGGAGACTGAACGGTGTCGAGATCTAGTTTGTGTGCTTTAGATAATCACTTATTGCACCAATCTTGATTCTACAGTCTCCTTACTTGCTTGATAAGCATCAGGAAACTTAATTAATTAGTAACGACAAGGTCCAAACACTCGTACCTTTTTTGCTTAGTCTTACCTTTACAGAGCCGTAGTATGTCGATCCCTTCCTCGGTTTGAAATCTTTTGGTTTTGTCTGCCGGGTTTTGTTGTTTAGCTCACAAATGCGGCGGTTTGCTTTGGAACTGCTCGAGTGCACGTTAAAAGACTTGCAACTGTCATTGGCAATGCATTTTAGCTGGCATTCGAACTCGTCCTCAACAACAGTCGTTTTCATGCCGTAGCCAACTAAAGCATGGTCTGTTAAGAAAAGGAAATAGAATGATTTTATCGTTGCGTTTGGACAAATTAGAAGAAAGGACATAACAGGTCAATTAGCTTGAGGCTACTTACTAAGTTGAGATTCAAAAGCAGCCCCACAGAAGTCAGAGTTTGTCACCACAAATGCGAATATAGGTAAGCTCAAACTAGCCAGAAAGACCAGAGTATTTAGCCACCATCTGGCCATAACGGACGATAAGAGACTGAGCGTGCAGCTGCGAATTGGTCAAATATCTTCCGTAGAAAAGAACTTCCTTTGCACCTGCTAAATGATGTCAGCTTCGTGGGTGGACAGGCTGTTTGCACTTCCTCTTTAAAAAGTCGTTAATTAGCTCCTCAAAATAATTAATTTAGCATCTCCGTCACAATTTCTACTTCAAGAAGAAACGAAGAAAACTAACTCCCAAAATTTATAGTTCCCAATGAAATTTTAATTTGTAACGTCCGTCTTTAGTGATGGAATCGTGATGTACGAGAATTGAATGTCGTCCCAGCATCGTTTACCTTAAGAAAATAGTTGAAATAATTAAGAGCGGCTGCCAGTAAGGATGGAGAATTGGCCGTCAACAACCAGTTTGACGAATCGCTCGATATTCGGTTCAAAAATATCCTTTGGTGCACTACTTTCAAAATAATCTCAAGGAAAAAAAAAATCTATTTCTTGCGTTGGCGCTTAAGCATGCGTTTGTATTTGCGTTGTTGTAGTTTACACGCGTGTTTGCTTGCGTTTGCGCTGCTCGTGTGAACCAGCCCTTTGAGTTCCTGTCTTTTATTTTGATGTTTCTATTTTTCAACCTTCACACGTTCTCTCATCAAACATTTTACCAATTTTAATATTATTACCAGCACTCATGTATATCTTTGCTCCGCGGTAAATATAGTCTGTATTTGGCTTCAGCTTGTTCTTTTGCCCTTTAAAGGTTGAATTACTCAGCTCGCGGCCAAATTTGCCATTTACGCGCGGCGTTTTCTTCGAGTTGTAACTAACGCAGTTGGGCTCCATGTAGCATAATGTTTCACAGAAACCTTCATCCTTGACGTCATCGGTGCGAATCATGTGGCCTTTGAGGTGTTACTATCTAATATGTGTGCAGGCTTAAATTCAAGTTGGCGACAGTCAATGAGAATTAGTAACGAGTCAGGCGTGAAACCTGGAGTAGTTCGTTACATGGCAAATGTTGAAGTGCCCCTAACCCTTCAATTTGTTTTCTTATAGTAGATTTCCATTTCTGTGAAGAACTCATTTTCGAAAATTTTTTACAGGAATATTAAATCATTTTTTTTTTTTTACGAGCGCTTTAAGTTACTGAAATTTTTAAATTCTTGCGCGCTTTAAGCCCCGCTGCACAATTTTTTGTCCCGTGGGCTCATTAGGAACGAGCCAATGAGAAGCGACACTTTTTTCGCTGTGACGTAAGAAAAGGCCTCGGATCGTTATCAGAAGGAATCTTATGCATGCTGATTCCTTTCTCTACATTTCGAGAGTTGCTGCATCCAAAAACCACACATTTTCCAACTATTTTCTCTGTTTACAATTGAAGCATTACCGCGAATCTTCGGATATTTTTGCACGATGTCCTTTTCTTACGTCACGCTCCATATTTGGCCGAGTGGGGGACTAATGCGAACGATAGGTGAAAATATCGACAAGACTGCCTTCACTTCTAGCGCCTGTAAAAACAAAAGGATTCAATATTTCTAAAAATTATTTTCGAAAATGAGTTCTTGAAAGATATGGAAATCTACCAAAAGAAAACAAATTGAAGGGTTAGGGGCACTTTAAAGTGAAGTGCATTGTGAAATTAGTTCGTCTAGCTGAATTCTCGTTATGTATGTCAAACTGATGGCCGAGAAAAGTGAATTCATTCTCCTAAACAAAAGAAAAACACCATAAACCAATAATAAAGCATCTCTCTGTGTATTTAGGAATTCACATATAATTAGGACTTCACCTGCTACAAAAATATGGCATTTAGCTCACGCTTTTGAACCACTTAGCTTGTTAAGAAGAGTATACACTCTTAACATCAGTCTATGCAAAATAAGGCTTTGAATTCGCGGTCCACAAGCCATTACTGCTATGTTTCAGTCAGATGTGCAATATCATTTTGGAAATGCTTATTTAGGGTTGTGTCCAATATTCATGATTTAAGATAAGCCCCATCCATTAAGCCACGGTCTCTCTAACAAGTCCCTTTCTTGAGGCCTAAAGATAAATAGGCGCCAGTGTTTAACAGAAATTTTACGGTATCTCAAACTGAAAAAAAAAAAATAATAAATAAAAACACGAACAAACCATTCTAAAATAATAAAGCATCTTTCTGTGTATTTATGAATATAAATATTACACCAATCATTTATTCTGACAAGCCACCTGCTCCCGCTCTAACCCGCTAATTTGCGGCTTTGTTTGAGCGCATACCTTGTTTATTTCAGTTTATACAAAAAAAAAAAAGATATCTTGACCGGAAAAAGAGTCGGTAGAAAAGAAAAAAAAATGTATTGCCAATCTTCTGCAGTTTTGAGATCAAATTATTTCTAGTGCGAGTTGTTCAATTTTTCAAATTTATATCGCCCTATAAAATAAACAAAAAAACCTTATGTCGGCTGCATGATACTCTTATAGATAATAACAAACTATCACGAGTCGATTCGCATACTTGCAAAGGGGTTCATATGTATAATTCAAGTCAATAACACCAAATAATATTAATTTTAAAATTATTTGGTGTTATTGATTTTTATTATACATTTCAAGCTTAACATATTTGTAGTGGTTAATCTCGGTGAATTGGTTCATCGGTTGTTTTCTCTCACCTACGTTGGTAAAAAAATTGTCGAGTGGCGAAGTATGCCCACTATAACTGGGAAGTTGTGTGTTCGTATTTATTCCCCAAGCTGTTTCTTGCAGTTAATTTTTCCCTTCAGCGATATCGTAAATATTGTTTGAAAGCTTTGAGATTGAAATTAACGTTTTGCTATTGGGAAAGTTCAACAAAACAGTAACTTGTCAAAAGCGGCCGAACACTCGATCCCCTCATCAAGTTTTTGCTCCAAATTAAGATCCTTGTTTATATAGACCGCAACATCAGATTTGCATCTTGGAAAGTTGAACTTAAATATGTTACCTGTATAAGGTTGAGAAAAATTTGTTGATTTGATCTTAGCCAGTCTTAAACAACAAGCATTTCACAGTTTTTATCAGTTTTTCGACCCCGACAACTATTTACGTACAGTTCTGGATGCTTTAATTCTTACATCTTTTACAACCGCCGAAAGATTGTGTTTTTTCTTTCAATATAAATACATGCCTTGCATCTTTAAGGAACTATTTAAACGAAAATTTTATTTATTTATGTTTTAAATAAAAGTCATTTATTTAAAATGCAAGAGAAGAGCTTATTTAAGGTACGGATAGTTGGCGACTACGATTATCTTTTGTCAAAGGATCCCCTTAAAAATGTTCGTTAGATCAACGTTATTGTTGAATTTAACAAAATAAAGCAATAAACATTGAACTAATTAGCAGTGTGGAGGCGCGGTGGTTTAGTGATTTAAAAAGCGTCGGACTATGGGTGGGACCATTGGAAGATCGAATGGTCAGTGCTTCGGGGTTAGGTTGGTCGGTTATTTGCTGTGTTGTTTCCTTAACGCCAAAATTTGTTCAACATTTTCTCTATTCACCAAGGTGTATAAATGGGTCTGCTACATACTGCTGGGGGGCCTTACATCTCATTCAGGGTAGAGAAGCAATACTCCCAGTTGCTTCATGCTACAGAAATCTAGTTAAACTCCGGCCGAACGGGCAACTTAGGCTTGAAGTGCGACTTTAATTACCTTCATCTTACGCAATAAATCGTACAGACCTTTTGAAGTGCAGAATTGCCCATACAATGAGGGAAACAACGCTAATGAGGTCCAAAACATGAAAGTAGTACACATTAGCCTTGGCAGCAAAGGTTTCATGCTGCATAGTTGGCGTAAGAGAATTCGAAGGAACTGCGACCTTGACGAAAAGCTTCACACCTTGGTGCTGTGGCACTTTACACGTCAGGTGTTAACCAATCACAAGAGTGGCATATATAGATGCAATTACTGGCAAGCAAATTAAACAGCCAAACTGCTATTCACTGATAGGTGGGCTCAGTCGACCTATTCTTTTTTTATAATGCTCCAATAATGCACTACTGGAATAGCAATACACGCTACAAACCGTACAGACTATTACTTGCTAAAACAACCTCCAACGAAGAATTTGAAATTTGCTATAACTCGCTACTAAAATTTGCTTCATTGCTTAAAATGCTATTGAAATGATTGCCATTAAATCTTGGGCATGTCTACAAAGGTAATTAAAGAATGGGACCTAGATAGGAGAGAAAAATGTGCCAACAAATTCTTACACATAAGACTTTGGCCGTTGAAGTTTAATTTTTAAGTCACGTCGCATGAAATTAATATTATCAGCTAATTTTCAGCAGGAGTCATGAATGACAGATGAGCTCGTGATCCACGGCCCTAAAAGATGCGGAAGATTAGTTTTGATCAAGATTCGACCTGCCGACAACAATTATGAATAAAATGTATTTGTTTCATTGTTGATCTGAGTTCAACTCCTCAGCCATGCCTGTTATAGCCAACCGGAATGCTTCTGCAACTAAGAATTTTTAACCACGTTATTTTCAAGTTGAATTATATTTTTTTAATATCTGAATGCTTGGCCCCGTTAGCACCTCTTGTTATAAACACTTGTCAAGGGTAATTAATAGAGATTTTTCGTAAACATTTATGCATGGAAAACTGCTAATATACGCAAAGGTGGTTGTCTCTTGTCTACAATTTCCCTCCCCTCTGGGGCTCGTTTCTCGAAAATCCTGCTAACTTACCGGGCTCGATAAGTGTCTTTGGTGATAAATGTTTCTTAACGGAAGTCAGTTTTTGTTCACTTTGAATACTAAATTTTAAAATCTTATAATTCTGTGAAAACATTGGCCAAGTACCATATATGTCTGTAATTACTCTCTAATCAGCGAAAATACATTTAAAAATATACTTATCGGGCCCGGTAAGTTAATGGGACTTTCGAGAAAGGGGCCCCAGGTGCCTAAATAAGGGCGAAGGCAGTCAAAGGTCAAGAAACACTGAAGAGTTATAACGACTCCATGACTTTTCCGTAGAAGGGAAGGAAAAAGAAAAAGACGTGCTTGAAATGAAATTGTTACCGGAAGCACTGAATCTAAGATCTTAGCAGGTGGCTTTTTGTATTTACCATAATAACAACAACGTCAAATCCAGTTTCCTTATCATGCATCAAAATTCCTAAGCCCACCGCTCAGGAAATATCGAGGAAAGAGCAAGCTGAAATAAGGGTGAGGAATAAATGCATGCAATTCCGATAGAGAACAAAACGTTTCTGACAAACCACCTGGTGGTTAACTCTGGGTGATCATGTTGAATCAGTAAAACCAGGAGCCTCCTGGTAAAACATAAAAAAAAATACCAGGTTACCAGTTTATCCAAAATTCGGGGATAAGGGAGGGGGTGGGAGGTGGGGAATTTAGCCACCCAAATGTAAAATGTTCAACAACGAGCAAAATGTCTGAAAGAAAACGAGCAAAAAGAAAGCAATTAGTTAAGCTGCGGGTCTTATGTTGATAGAGGAAAGTCCCTTAGGTGGAATAGTCTTCATTATCGATTAAGAAACAAAAGTAACATCGTAGACACCCAAAAAGCGAATTCACAGCTCGCTCTTAAGATCGTTTCCGTGAGAAAGGAATTTAGATGGACAATTAATTTGAGTGCATTGCGGAGTAGGACAGTGGAGTTAGGAAGAATCGCTCACCAAAAAGTGAATTTTTTTTCTTTGCTTAAAAAATAAATAAATAGATAGATAAATAAATAAATAAATAAATAAATAAATAAATAAATAAATAAATAAATAAATAAATAAATGAATGAATGAATGAATGAATGAATAAATAAATAAATAAATAAATAAATAAATAAAATATTCCTTGTTATTCTCTTTTCTTTCAACACTCTTACCACTCACGTCAGTCCCATCGCCAATTTTATTTATTACATAAAGATACTAGTTATATAAAACTACATACATGTTTCTTGGTGGAGTTCAGAATAACATAACCAGTAAAGATTTTATGTGTTGCGTTTTCGCTCTTTTTGAAAGACAAAACTTTAATTTACTGATCGAAGGATTTATACATTCACTCATTGTTCTATGGAGTGTTTTCACATGACGTCACGGCGGCCATGCTGGTGTCCCGAAACAAAGAAATAGCGGCCATGTTGGTGTCCCAAACTAAACCTCTGGGAATTGAACTCAATTTTTATGCAAATACTTTCTTTTGTTTCAGTAAACCTATTGGTTACTGGCCGGTAGTCACGTGAATGAAAACACTCTATAGTTTACTTATGGCTTATGGCCTTAGTGACAAAGTTCAGTTTTTCAGTTCCTTGCAGCTATCACTGCACTAGAATGTAACCCATGGCTTTGATGTGCTTGTCTCCGTTATCTCCTCCACGTGTGGCCTCGTTTCCACACGTGTTGGAGTCGTCGTGTTTTCCTCCAGTACCAAACCCGATTCTGGAGTCACAAGTTGCACAGTCGTATTCGTTGTTACTAAGGATACCGATTCTTGCTTTGCCTTCGTTACTTCTGTCAGACATACAGTTAAACCCTTCCTTGTTACAGTTGGGCTGCAGAGAGGCTGAAGATCCAATCAACGACTTCCACGTGTTACGTCCCAGTGAGGTGGCGCTGTAATTACCATCGGCGATCAGTGAGTACAGGGAGTTAGCGCGCTTGGAGAGGACGATGAATCTTGTCTCATCTCCGATCTTCATGCCGAGACATATCTTGGTGAAGGATGTGTTCCAGTAGGTTGGTAGCTTTGTCTCATGTTTGTCAAACAAGGTCTTTCCTCCTGTAAGGTTGAAGTCGTCCCGTTTGCTCCAGAGTTTAGAATTGAAGTGAAACGTTGGCTTGGTGAAAATAAAGGAAAACATGTAGGAAAATTACAATACGTTATCCACATTCACATATCCACCTTTAAAAAATAATAGCCGAAAGCGTACTTTGATAAATCTGCCTTGAAAGAATTCGGAGTTTCTCGAATCACTTTATGACCTTCATTAACGTTTTTTAAGGATCTTGAGAAAGCACATTTTGAACGATTTCCGGAGTGCGGATGAAAATGTTAAACTAAGCGATCCAAATATCTCATAGAACTCGTAATTAAAGGTACAAAGAACGTATTCGTGACCTTCTTAATTCGTATATAAAGACTAATGTCCATATTCCTACATACATCAAACAGTTGGTTGTCATGTGATACCTTATTGCCATCCGTTTTCATGACCAGCGTCCATCCGCCTCCTCCACACGCTCCAAGCCCATGGCTTGACATGTGACAGTACACAGGAACTTTTCCAGAGGGCATTTGGAGTAAATAGGCTTTGTTATCTTGGGAGGTCCTTGATATTAAAAAAAGAATAATAATAACAAACTTGGTAATGCTACATATATTTTTTATTCGTTTCTCCCCTTAACTTCAGTCCTAAGAAAAACATAAGAATACTTTTACATTGAATAACGATCTTTACTGGAAACATTCTATACGATACTGAATAGAGTTTTTTCTGTCTTCTTTTATAGGGACTGTGCAATAATTAACAGGAGTGGTAGGGGAGGAGGGGGTTAGGTTAGGAGAAAGGTGGTGAACAATAGGGCTTTACCTCGCTACCGTAGACGAAAAATTAAATATGAACCCCATTGCATGCCAAATCACACACCCATCCACCTAACTCCTTATGTGTTGTTACGTTTTCTCACTTCATATTAAGACTACCGTATTTTCTCGATTAAAGGCCGGACCCCGATTAAACCCCGGCTTCGTATAAACGCCGGGTCAAAACCGCCGATTTTTAAATAAACGCCAGGTGCATTTAATCGGGGCCCCGGCGTTTGATCAGGTTCCCGGCGTTTATGAGCATGTAATTAAAACTTAAGAAATTTGCACACATTGGCTGACACAAGCGAGGCGGACCTTGGCGACATTACCGGTTATAAACTTAAAACTCTGCTTTCATATCATTTACTTGCTCCTACATCATTCATATATTGTTTATGTGCTGTTTGTTAGTGATACAAATCTTGATTGCAACATGGTACACGTGCCGTATGTACGGTACCATAATACTGTAACTTTGGATAATCCTGGGAAAAATTGTCTAGCACTGACAAACTACCCCTAGGTTTCCAAGGATCGGTGATAATAAATCAACCTGCAAAAATGGCTGAAAATCGAACTTCATTAATAAACGCCGGACCCCCGATTAAACGCTGGCTCGAAAAAACGCCAGGTCAAAATGGCCGAATTTTAAATAAACGCCGGGGGCGTTTAATCGAGAAAATAAGTACTTCCTTTTTTTCTTACAGGGCCTTGCGCTGTTTAAACAGTTAAAACTTGCAAAACGAAATCGACACGATCTAGCACTGAATATTTCTTGATTGTTTTTAATAAAACAATTATTTCACTCACGCTTGTTGGATAAGAAATGATATGTAGCCAGCTCGGCGCTACGCGCCTCTATGACTATCTGATCATCTCATATCCCAAAGGCTCTAGTGGAATAATTGTTAAGTATTGTGCCCCCTCCCGTTTCCCCTTTCCCCTCCTGATTTTCTACTAAAGATGCTGAAAGTGTGAAACTCTGGCTTAATAGCAAAAATTAAAACTTTGTCAAGTGTATACTTCTCAATTGTTAATGGGTTTGGCCAAAGCAGATGCCTTTAAAATCTGGCAATATCAGTATGAGCCTCTCTGCCTTTATAAAACAACATAATATCCCTCGCTAAAATTGTTTCCTTGCCGATATTAATGTCAATGCCTAGTGTCTTTGAGCTAGCTTGGCTGACAGACTACCTAACAAAGAGAAAGCAAAACACGGTAGTCAACTGTGTGAAGTTTGATACGGTTCCAACGTCACCTCTTACATCCCGCAAGGTGTTGTTCTCTCCCCAAATCTTTTCACAAAATTGTGCCAGAGCAACTAACCCAATGTTGTTATCTCAGGATAGACGTAGATGTCCGCAGATGATACCCGCAGAATTGTTTTGTTCAAGGAGTTCTGTGGATGAGGTCACAGCTCTTCTTAGCAGAGCGCTTGAGGAGCTCGGTACACGGTGCAGATACAACTCACTATAACACGCATAAACGTCTTGTAAAGGACAGTGCGTTCAGAGAACTTGACCAGCAAAGTTTTGTCGTTGTGATAACTATGGCTTCGCTCTCCTTGGGGTGGGGGACTAGCTAGCTAGTTATCACAACGGCATAGCTTTACAGGTCCTCTAGAACGCACTTCCCCCTTAATTCAAAACGTTGAGGAGTGACAGTGGATAACAACTCAACTGGACACGATATGTTTAGGAAATCAAGAAGGGACTCGCGAATAAGCTTAACCTGATAAAAAGCAGCCGATTTTTAACATGGGTTTGGACTTGTATTTCAAAATTACCTTGCCGTTAGTTAAATACGCTGAATACCACTTTGGAGTGGATGTACAGGCAAGGAAGATTTTTAAATTTTAAGCGTCACTGCATTGCATTGCCGCGTGACAAGCCTCGTGTAGCGGTACTCGAAGTAGTGAACTAGGAAGCTGAAGTTAGCGGCATTAATCGTTAAAATGTACAATGATGCGAAACTGTGACTGACCATTATGACAGGTCTGGGCCTTTTCAATTCATGTTTATAGCTTGAGTAATTTATAATGAAATAATATCGGTTGGCTGAAAGGGGAATGTCAGAAAAGAGATTTTCACAATTATGCAAAAATTCAAGAACGGATACAATTGAAAGCGGGCACATTTTGAGATCTACTAGGCTGAAGGAATATGCTAGTCATTAATAAGACTTTAATTAGGGTTTATCACAAAAATTTAAGCGAGGTCAGGGAATAGTATGGGAGGGAAAAAAGAAAGGGGCTTTTCTCTGGAATTAGACATGATACTGATATCGGCATGAAATGAAACATAACCTGTGAATTACAAAACTACAAAATGTGTTAAAATTTAGCAATAGTTAACCGCGCCAACGCATCTAAAATCTCACCCAAGACCCGGTCTTTTAGCACTCAAGTCTAGCTTTCTACAACAGAATCGGCTTAAAATCAGAGGAAGACAGCGTTTCAAATTGATTTTTCATCTTCACACTAGATTCATGCTGCACGTGAATTAGAATCATGGCGATCGAACATCTGCAGGAAATTATTTATGACACCCGCGAGCGGAAAAACCCCTTAAAATCGCACTTCTCGACTAATCGATCACTGGCCTAACAACGATACAGGACGAATAGCTTTTCAAACTCACGCTTTATGAAGAGAAAACTCTTGCCGAATCTTGCTTGTATTTCGCCATATTACTTTAAGTCGCAGATGTTGAAATCAAGATTTGAAAAAGGGAGGGTTAACACTCTTTTCCACCTCATATCTTTGGCTGGGTCAAAAAATTCCTGAAAATTTCACGCTTCCCGAATAGAAATCATCCCTAAGACCTACTTTCTACGGCCAAAGACTGTCACCTCCTCAAGCAAAGCTCACAAAATAATAATAATAATAATAATAATAATAATAATAATAATGATGATGATGATGATGATGATGATGATGATGATGATGATGATGATGATGATAACAAGAACAAAGCAGAACAAAACACAAAAGTAAATAGTTAAGGTATATCCTTGAGTTTTGGAGGTCTTCATACTTACATATTTTTGTTATAAATATCCTTGCATGTCGGGACTACATGAAGATGAAAGAAAAGGATATTAAACAAATAAAAAAAGAACGCACAACACGTCCACAACTGTCCCTTAAATTCAAAGTATTGGTGTGTAGTTTAAAGGGGGTTTTCTAAAAGCCTTGAAGAAAAAATGTCTTTGCTAACAAGGAAAAAGTAAGGCTATAATGAGATTGGAGCAAGGAGACCTGATTTTGTTGGCTGCGAACGAGTTTGAGCAAGCGTTCCAAATAATTGTTTTAGCTGTCCCTGAGGAAACGGCTGTAAGGGCAAAAGAAAAGGAAAAGCTAGAAAGACAACAGTAAATTCAAAAGATACATGGGCCTAGACAAGTCATCAATTAAGAGAATACTGATTCCTTTGCTATTGCAATGAGCATCATTATCATGCATAATCTTCTTGTACTGCCTTTTAGCAAACTATCTCGGAGTTCCTTACTTTCTGTACCAGAAATAAGAAAAGCAAACGAGACAAAACATGCATTTGACTTCTATCGACATTGTGTTATATGAGAAAAGAAATAACTCCAGACAGAGACCTCCTTAAGGAAAGGAAAACGTCAAACAAAAGCAAACCAAAACGTCACCTGGTTCACAATCTCGTCCATTTCCGTAATATCCCGGCTTACACGTACAGTTGTATGATCCGTTAGTATTCTTGCACACAGCTACGGCACTGCATTTGTGTGTTCCAGTTTTACACTCGTTGATATCTAAAATTTATAATAAATAGAGGAGAGGTTTCCATAGCAAAAGGAATTTGTTCATTAGACCCATGGAAGTTTAGTATGTTTCTTTACACAGTGGTCTTGTTCTCGACAAAATAAAAAAAAAAACAACCGAACAAGGTTAGTTTTTTTTTTTTTGCTCAGACTGATTTTAAAATATACGTCGTTTGCCAAGGAGAATGAAGAAGTCGAATATGTGGCTTTTTTGCCTGCAGGATTTTAACCATACAGTATAAAGCCAGTTTACTCTACGACTGTTTATTATAAGGCATGTAAATAGTTTAATCAAATAGTAAGTATGTGCAAGTTTTGTATGTGACAGTAATGCGTTCTTATCGTGCTGAATAAAATTCATAAAAAAAATGATAAGGGTGTTCTTGGGTAAGTTCCATTATTAATGTAACCTGAGTATCAGGCTTTCCTAAGGGGAGGGAGAAGTGCAGAGGGAGAAGACGGGAGGGGGGAAGGGGAGGAGGAGGAAAGAATAGTTATATACGAATAAAGAACTTTTCCCCTTCCTCTCTTTTTTCCCTCCCTCCCCCCACCCCCCCCCCCCCCTCCCCGAAAAGCCTTATACTCAGGCTACTATTCATGGTGAAGAATACCCAGATGTTAGTATGTTACACCGAAGTCACGTAGCGTGCGCGTACTTGACGTCGAAGCTAAGTATTTTAAATCAGACAGGATAATCAGTACTGGCAGCTAAGAAACTAGTCATACCAGTCTCACAGAGAGAACCCGTGAATCCAGTGGTGCACATACAGCGGTATCCTTTGTCTGTAAAACCGGTTTGACAGGTAGCATTGTTCTCGCAAGACTTCTTCAAACATGCTTTCTAAGACAAACAGACCGGCAAATATTAAATGAAAAATGACACACATAACAATTACTCAATATCTCAAAACTCGCTGCAAAATGATAATCCAAGTTTCCAATAAGATCACTGGTCTGAACACGTCTTGTGTGTCATTAGAAATTATAGTTATTTATTATTGATTAGCAGCCAGTGCGCATGTGTGGGAGTACTTTTACGGACCTTGCGTTATGGGTTGAAAATAACGGTAATAATAATAATAATAATAATAATAATAATAATAATAATAATAATAATATAATATTAATAATATATTAATAATATTAATATTGGTTAATAATATAATAATATTGATTTCTATAGCGCTATTTCTACTAGTTAACCAATAACGCTTATTCCAAGATTATTCCAAAGCGTGGGTACAAAGACTGAAAAAACGCGCTTTGCATAAGTTTCAAGATTGTACTTGGGAACCACTAACAATTCTTTATTGTTATTGCAGTTTCGTAAAGATATCCGTTATACTGCTAACATTTTTACGGAATACTGATAATACTGATAGGCCAAAAATACTCCTACTCGATTTAACCATGATTTGTATGATTTCAAAGGAAATCTCGTTTATTGAGACTGAGTTTATCTAAGAGTTCCCTCCTCGCTTTAGGCTGGTTCACACGTACGACGCAAACGCAAGCGCAAGTGACGTTCAAGCATCGAACGCAAACGCAAGCAGAATGAGATAAGCACGCGCATTGCAGTATCCCAAGTAGCGGCAATCTTGTTCCAAGAGTTATCGTCACCATAGACCAGCATTCAGGAAGCGAGGACTCTGGGAACGATTTTAAAACTGGCAGAGGAGGACGCCATCTTGGTTTGAACGTCAGCAGCCGTACAGATATATGGAACGACTATATGTTTCATCTTGCGTTTGCGCTTGCATTTGCCTTGCCCCGGATCACACGTGTGAAATGCAAACGCAAGCCCAAATGCAAGCCCAAGGAAACGATATATTTTCCATTTCTTGCTTTGGCGCTTAAGCTTGCGTTTGTATTTGCGTTGGCGTAGTTCACAGGCATGCTTGCTTGCGTTTGCGCTACTCGTGTGAACCAGACCTCTGAGTTCCTGTCTTTTATTTTGATGTTTCTTTTTTTTCAACTTTCACAAGTTCTCTCATCAAACATTTTATCAATTTTCAATTTATTACAAGTACCTATTTCTACCTTTGCTCCGCGGTAAATATAGTCTGTATTTGGCTCCAGTTTGTTCTTTTGCCCTTCAAAGGTTGAATTATTCAGCTCGCAGCCAAATTTGCCATTTACGCGGGGCGTTTTCTTCAAGTTGTAACTAACGCAGTTGGGCTCCATGTAGCATAATGTTTCACAGAAATCGCTATCCATGACGTCATCGGTGCGAATCATGTGGCCTTTGAGGCGTTTACCATCTAATGTATGTGCAGGCTTAAATTCAATTTGGCGACAGTCGTCTAAGGAAATGAAAGTGACACTATCGTTAACTCGTGGATATGGCGATGGAAGTGACCGTTGATGCCATGGGTTTAACTAAAAGGTGGCTTAAATTTATAATAGTTTGGAATGGTCTTTGAAATTTAATAGTGACGTTAATGTAATGGCGGAGACGCTAATGGAGCTCTTCACTCGTTTGTCCCCCATGGAGGGTGGGTGGGGGGGGGGGGGGAAGGAGTGCACCTATTTTACTCTGACTATCTACAAATTGTAAAAACGGATGAGCAATGTAAGAAATTTATATATTTTTTCTTTTTCGAAAAATTAATTCATGTCACAAACAGGGTTAAGAGAGAGAAGACAGATATTTTTGTCATAAACAGGGTCAAGGTTTCACAGCCTGGGCAGCACATTTCCACTTAGGGACAGACCATTAGAAAAGTAATGGGGGGGGGGGGGGATTTTCAGTTTGCAGGAATTTTTTTTTCGGTTGATACCCTTTGCATGAATTTTTTTTGTTGTTGTTGTTGTTGTTGTTGTTTTCCAGAAAAAAAAAAAAAAAAAAAAAAAAAAACTTTAAATAAAGGATTTTTAAAAAACGTTGTACTTTGTGGGCTTGGAATGATTACCTTTAACCCCTGAGATAATATCTAAAAATTACAGCATAATGGTCAAAACTAAACAAAAACAACGAAATTAGTGTCTAAGTAGTATCTAGTGCTGGTAATAAAATCAGCCTCATACTTAAATAAAAGACTGGTCATCATTTTAAAATAATTTAAATCAAATTTCATGTACTGTCTGTTTATTGATTGTTTACTTTTTAACACATTTTAATAACAACTGATTCAAAATTTTTCAAAACTGTTGGCGCCTAGAAATCTTATGAAATATTTCATAACAAACACTTCAAGTAGTATATAATCTCAATTTACTTAAAATTTAAAAGTCAAATTCATGGTGGGATTGTTAATGTTTTTGCTTAATATTACATGGATACTCTTTTACTACAGACACGGTCCCCTTTCATTTTCTACACGATAGAGTATCATTAGCGCAGCGAAATGTTGATTCTTACTTTATATCACAATGGTTAAAATGCAAATCATATGTTTTTGTATATGATCAGACTTATATGTATGATCTTGCTTCTTTTAAATATATTTTTGTAGAATGTTTCATTTATGTGTTGGTGCTACTATTACTAGAATTTGTCTCTTTAACACTTTCGTTATAACATGACGCTGATGAATGAAACTATTCAATTCTTTCCACGTGTGCCTTTCTCATACACACTGTACTTTTACTAAACATACTTAAAGGATACATTTACTGCAAAAGCTTCTCATAGATATAAACGCAGTGTGAAAGGAGGAAGCCTTGTGGGGTGCATGGTTTCCCTGTACATTTTTGCAGTCCCTTCCCTCTTGTGTTCCCCTCCCACAGTCCATCATAATGATGCCAAACTCCATTGACCATCACCGCGCCTCTACAGTGCCCGCCAAGATACAAGGTACTTTCGATCACCAGATCATAAAAGCACTTTGTGCGGTTTTAATTTGCCTACAGAGCACTTTGTGGTATTGGCAATGAGCCACAGAGCATTTCGGGGTGAATAAAGTGAACACTTGCCCTTCAATCTAGATGCTCCTACAAGCGTTTAACAGGACTTCTTGAAAATGACTCAGTTTTTTTAAATTTTGTAACGATAAAGCACTCTGTTGGGTGCACCCCAACGAATAAAACTACAAAGCGCTTTATGGATAAGCTGATATGCTGGAAGCGTTTTACTGACAATATCGTTTTTCTTCAAAACTAATTGACCTATTGCTCGTGATCATTGGGTTTACTACCAGTTACAAACACAAAACAAAATACTGAGTTGTAGTAAGGGTAAATTCCAGCCATGACACAAAATGTGGGGTTGGTTTGTTGTTCATGCAAAACAAACTTCCACAAAAAAATTTAGATTTTCAAAACATTAAAAAGGCCATTTTGGGGCATTCTGGAAGAAATTTTCTGTCATTAAAACACTAAAAGGTATTTTCTATAATAATTCCTTAATCTCCTTCTGCAATAATTTTTTTTCTTCCGTCTCGGCTTGCAAGAATTTTTTTTTCGGGCATTTTGGCTTGCACGAAATTTTTTTTTTTGTATTTTCCCCATCATCACTTTTCTAATGGTCCGTCCCTTAGACTTGAGTTAGCCTCACAAAAAAGGAGGAATTAAACAAGGAAGGCACATTTTGGTTATGTCCTTGGGGGAGGCGTCACCATTTCTTTTTTTGGTTTTGAGGATTCAAATGTCATGCAGCACTGTTTGTGGCTGCCTCCTACCTTCAAATTTGTCCTTAGGGTGGATGTCCCCAGTCCCTCACCTAATAAAATACTTTTAATACTGGTGGAATGATTTCTTTGACCTATATGACCAGATTTAAGGGTAAGCAGTTTTACTTTGAGGGCTGGATTACGGTAAACAGAATGTGTAGTACCAAAAAATATCCACACCTCCCTTACCCCCTCACTGGAGGGATTTGATTTTACAGGGGGGAAGGTGGTCAGTTTGCCTTATTTTTCAGTGGGGAGCGGGGTGACCTAAGGAACATATTTCCAGAGAGGGTATCGTGGAAAAATTCGAGGCTCGCCGAGACTCTCGTTCAAAATCCGAGGCTGAGACTTAAGCTAGTTTTTCAAACGTGGCGCATCAAAAATCCGAGTGCGAGATGGCGTGATCTAGAAATCTGAGGGCGAGACATCACTCTGTGCCTGGTGCTTATTATTCTTTGATATTACTTCGTTCAACCTCAAAGGGCTGGTAATCGTCCTCGATGGATGATTCTGTTCTTCCACGATATCGATGGAGTATTTTTACAGTTTTAGGAAACAGAACTTTCCATCAACTATATTTTCACTTAATTCTTTGTTTTTGACTTACCCAACGACTGATCAATGGAAGGGGCAATGTTTTCTTCTTATCAAAGCAAACACCTTGAGGAAAGAATTCTAAAGCATCTGGGGTGGAGTAAGACGGAAACACATTTCATTTGCAAATAATGTCGATCACTGCTGGAGTAGCTAGAGCCGAGTGTCTGATCGAAATGAAATGCCAAAAGGTTTCGTAACGAGCTGACTTTTTTTGAAAATTGCCGTTCCATTTTGATTTTGTACCAGAATTTTCGGATATTTTTGGTCGAATGGATCGGTTTGAGTTTGAAGATTTTGCGTTTCAGGTCTCGATCACACAAGGCACAAGGCCTTATTTGTGAAGGATATTCAAATTATTTTCCTTACATGTAAATAGCTTTCCGACAACTGTAGCATTTAATTTTTATATCTTGGTCATTTTAAAGCAGCAACAGAATACTTTCTGAATGATATTAGTTTATTAAAAACTTGCCCCGTTTTGTAAAACTCGCTGAAAATAAATAAATTCATGACGGGAAAATACTCATGAATTGAAAAGTTAAACTGTGACTTCACCAGATGAAAATATGCACATTGACATTCACATGCTCGTGTCCCTCAGTCGTACTTGCATAACTTACCGAAAGCGATTTCGATGCAATAAACGCATGATTTCGCTGAGTAAGATAAAAGTAATCCTTAAAGCAACGGACAGGTACCGAACGGATAGCTTACGGCTCTGGAAAACGGCGAGTTCACTTAAAGCCAAAGAAGGTTTAGATTCTCTGATTTGAAGGAAAATCTGCCAAACTAAATGAAAACATCGGAGACGCGCAATTCAGTTTACCTCTTGGTTTACCGTAAACCATGGATATGCAAATTTGTTTCACCGATATTAATGGTACACGTATTCCTAAACGGTGTTGAAAGGCAACTGTGATGCTCAAATGTCTTTCTTATTTCTTTAAGTGAGGCTTCTTTACGGGAAAATGAAGCAGAAAGTGGTAATTACATCGCTCATAACAATGGTCAACATTTTTATATTTCCGTAGCCCGACGCTTGAGCGTAGCGGAATTATTCGTATGTGCTTGTAGTAAAAGAAAATTCAACGGATAATTCAACAATACATGAAAGGTCACAAACTTCTGTCTTCTCACCTACCGTCAATTCGACTTCGACATCAAGATTTACGCCTCGGTGAGTGGAGGCGGTGCACAATCGCTCTTAATTGTATTAATGTGCATTTGTTGAGAATCTTATGCTTCTCCTTCGAAGTCAGGTGGGGGCCAGCAGCGAGGCCTGGATCCGAGTTTGCATGATCGCCCCAGTTAAGAAATTTGGCCGAGCGAGACTAAGTACTGATTTTTTGATAAACAAACATGGCGGCGATTTTATGTGAAAGCGCGTCTGTGCGGATTCGGAAACAATTTGGCTATTCGACGTCCAAACATCACAGGAAGGTTTCGGTCGCTTTTTTACCTGAAGTTTGGTATTCTGCAGCGAAAAACGGCTGCAACCAACGACTAGCTGACCCCGGAGAGGATCAGTACTAGTTAGACCTGACACATAGTTCACAAGGCTAGACCTGCTCCTGTAGAAATTGACACTCGAGAGAGATAGTAAGACTTCCTCCATTCCACTTTATCGTTACCTTCCCTATTTTTTCATTTATGTACACTGTAGAATTTCCTCCCTTTACAGCAACTACATACTGGGAGTCAACAAACTGGAGGTTCTGGTGATCTAATTTTCTGTTTTGCTTAAGTTATAATGTTACTATCATACTCTCAACAACAGATTTTTCTTTTTCAATCTCTTCTAAATGGTGAAAAGTTGAGAGGTGATGTAAGCAGCGCTTTGCTCTTCAACTTTTCGAAGTGAGCCACAAATATTGACTTTTGAATTTAGTATGTGTGCTTGGTAATAAATCTCATCATTTTAAAGAAAGAGGTGAAGTTATCTTTCATTATTTTAGATTTTGTCTATCATACCTCTGGGGTGAGAACTGAAACATAAAAGAGGCAGGGTGCTAAACAGCAATACTCCAGCCAGTCATTACACTGTGCAAGTGTGTGAAAATGTGCAGTAATTGCATAATTTACAATATGCTAATTGCACTTGACTATGTTACACAATATGTACCAATTAAACAATATCGCAATATGTTACAGTTCTGATGTATATTTTCATGTACTGATGACATAATTATACTGCAGAGTAATGTGGTCAGCTGGGTTAATCCTCGAGTTGCTACAAACATTTCAGTAATCAAGGGGTGATAATTTAGATTTGTCTTCTTCGAAATGGCTGTTGCATATACATAGAGGAACCATGGTTGATTTGCCATCCCGGAATCTATTTGTTTCTGTATCTCCCTTGCAGTTGGGCTTTAGGGTGAATTCCCAGTAGCCCAATTTTGACATCCACCAATGGGGGAAAACCACCATACCGATACAGGTGGTCATGGACATCTGTAAGGGTGACAGGTAAAACAATAATATTTACGTGTACCTTCCAAGGTTTCTGCACATGCATGTGGTTTCTGCAGGATCTCAGTGTATCAGTACATTGTTCACCCCGTACTACTGAACTCAACTTCCCAATTTTTTGCACAAGAGAATAAGGACCTGAATGTCTTTTCACGTAACTTAATCTCCCTGTACAGACAAGAGACAAACACCCCTGCATCCGCTCATACAAACCTGGTAGCTCTATTCACAACAATGTTAAGCAATCTTCTGAGATCTTTATAAGCTTTCCTTTCCAGTTGCAAAATTTTCTTACCTAAAAATTTCTTAAGGACTCAAGCCGTTTTCCTTGTGTATGCATTTAAACCATTTGTGCATCAAAATTAAACTTACAGGAATAACTGTCGTCTCGCAACATTTAAACAGAGGGAGAATTCCATAAAATAGACATGTTGTTTCATTCGTAACTACGCTTTCAACAGTTAATACGCATAAAATGTGGGACAAATACTTTTAATAAGTTTACATTAAAGTTCCAAGCCGATCTTGAGAAATAAGCTTACATTCTGGGCTTTCGCGATGACAGTCGTGAAACACTGCGTGGTGGCTTCTAGTTTCTTCAGAACTGAACAAGAATCGAAATTGAAATCTACTATTTTGTCGACGTACAATATCTTCCTGAGACGACGAAAACCATAATCGTTCGCTACATTACAAATCATATTTTTCACCACATACACTCGCTGGTAAAATCTTAGCTCAGCTGAGAACATGTCGCTCGCAATTTCAATGCTGACGGCTCTACTAACCTAAAACAAAGCTGGCACCTCATTCCAGCGGTCTTGATTAATCATAGTGTTCAAACTTCGTACTACCGCAAAAAAACATGCTAACAGTAAATAAACAATAACTAAATACGACTGCGTTTTCCACCGTCGAGTCGCCACGGACAAAATAGCACATGAATCCTTCGCATTTCGCGCATGCTCGTTACGGTTTTCGAATGATTGACAGATTTCTTTACTGGGGCGATCATCTATTTCCGAAAAGCGGCAAGATCAAAGGTAGCTGCCAGCCCCCTCCTGAACACCATTTTGTCAGTTCGTCAGACATTTGCTTCTAATGATGAAGAATGCAGCGAGAGGACGTTCAAAGCACTAAGAAAAAACCCACAGAAATCTAACCTGCGATCGCAGACGTATTTCCGACATCAAGATTTACGCCTCGGTGAGTGGAGGCGCTGCACAGTCGCTCTTAATTGTATCAATGCGCATTTGTTGAGAATCTTATGCTTCACCTTCGAAGAACACCATTTTGTCAGTTCGTCAGACATTTGCTTCTAATGATGAAGAATGCAGCGAGAGTACGTTCAAAGCACTAAAAAAAACCCCCAGAAATCTAACCTGCAATCGCAGAGGTATTTCCGGCTGTCGCTTCTTTCAGACGTGGGATGGCTATTATTCCACTTCCGGTTACACGGGAGTGAGTGATTCATTTGCATACCGAACGCCTCTATCACTCGTGACGCTAAAGCATATCCACGAGCAAAAATGAGAATTAGTATCGAGTCAGGCGTGAAACCTAGAGTAGTTCGTTACATGGCAAATGCCAAAGTGAAGTGCATTTTGAAATTAGTTCGTCTAGCTGAATTCTCATTATGTATGTCAAACTGATGGCCAAAAAAAGTGGATTCATTCTCCTAAACAAAAGAAAAAAATCATAAACCAATAATAAAACATCTCTCAGTGTATTTAGGAATTCACATGTAATTAGGACTTCACCTGCTACAAAAATATGGGATTTAGCTCACGCTTATGAACAACTAAGCTTGTTAAGAAGAGTATATACTGTTAACATCAGTCTTTGCAAAATAAGGCTTTGAATTCGCGGTCCACAAGCCATTAGTGCTATGTTTCAGTCAGATGTGCAATATGATTTTGGAAATGCTTATTTAGGGTTGTGTCTAATTCATGATTTAAGATAAGCTCCCCATCCATTAAGCCACCGGTG
This sequence comes from Pavona decussata, assembly GCF_977016875.1. NCBI lineage: Eukaryota > Metazoa > Cnidaria > Anthozoa > Scleractinia > Agariciidae > Pavona > Pavona decussata. The sequence continues at coordinate 4,653,088 of NW_028145439.1, read as the reverse complement.
AGGGTAAAAGGAGGAAAATGTTTGCGGAATGGTATGTGGAATGGCGTGCGGAATGGCATAATTATGCGAAATACGATTTACGAGGGAAATAAATTAACTGAAGAGCGTGTCATGTTTTCGCGCCAATTTCTAAAAGAGCAGCAGCTTTTTTGATGCTGCGGACTCTTGCTAAATTAACAACAATTCGAGGATTTGATCGTCTGATTGTTGATTTGGAAGAAGTGAGGGTAAAGAAGGCGATGAAAACTGTTTATAGTTTTCGCATTCAAGGAACTATGAGTAAATCCGTAGTAAATTAAATTTCATGTTCACTTTACTCCATGCGACTTCGGTTGACAAAAATAACGTGTCAGCGTGAAGTCTTCTCAGGACAAAGATTGATCCTTACCGAGGGCAAATAATAAACATTTTTTTTTCTTTTTTTTTAACCCTCGGTAAAAGATCAATTCTCATACCCTGTATGCTCCATGATTCATTTATCATGAGCGGGAAAATGAAAAACAATTTGACCAAAATGCGGTTGTGATAAGAATAGTTTCACAATCTTTCAAACAACCAGTGTCGATAATTAGACACCATACATGTCATCTGCTTCTTTGCTCTAGGGCTTTTTCGCTTTTAAATCTCTCTTTAGGTTGGGACGTCTGGGACTGAAAGACCTTAATTAAAGACGGATATGTTTAGTTCGATAACGCGTCACTGAACTATAGCTACCTGAATCGCCGTATTAAATAGCTAGATAGCTAGCTCAGCAGCTCAACAGTGACTTGCGTACTCGTCGCTCGACGAAAATGTAAGGTGAGAAAAAGTAGAACATATTTTTCCCACGAGTTGTACAAATTGTAACGGTCAAAGAGTCTGATAAAATGACCCAGTTTAAATTTAAAATTTCTCACATAATAGTTTTGGCCTTGGACTGATGTTATTTCTCCAGTCTGGTGTTGCTTTTTGTCTAGGCTACTCGCTGCCACGCTCTTTCTGTCAACTAGAAATTTAATTTATTCTTAGTTCCTTGAATGCGAAACTTCATCGATTTCTTCACTCTCACTTCCTAACCAGCGATCAGACATGTTCTATCCCAGGCGTATATTTTCTAATCCTCGATCTGTTGTTTGGTTGTTTAATAGTCCGCAACATCGAAAAAACCCCTGTACTTATATAATTGGCGCGAAAACAGGATGCGCTCTTCAGTTAATTTATTCCCCGCGTAAATCGTATTTCGCATAATTATGCCATTCCGCACGCCATTCCACATACCATTCCGCAAACTCTTTCCGCCTTTTACCCTCACCGTTAAGCCACGGTCTCTCTTACAAGTCCCCTTCTTGAGGCCTAAAGATAAATAGGCGCCAATGTTTAATAAAAATTTTACGGTATCTCAAACTGAGCAAAAAAAAAAAATGAACAAACCATTCAAAAATAATAAAGCATCTTTCTGTGTATTTATGAATATAAATATTAGGCCAATCATTTATTCTGACAAGCCGCCTGCTCCCGTTCTAACCCGCTAATTTGCGGTTTTGTTTGAGCGTTTGCATACCTTGTTTATTTCAGTTTATACAAAGAAAGAGATATCTTGACCGGAAAAAGAATCGGTAGAAAAGAAAAAAAAACTGTATTGCCAATCTTCTGCAGTTTTGAGATCCAATTACTTCTAGTGCGAGTTGTTCAATTTCTCAAATCTATGTCGGCCTATAAACTGAACAATAAAACTTTATGTCAGCTGCATGATACTCTTATAAATAATAAAACTGCCACGAGTCGATTCGCATACTTGCTAAGGGGTTCATATTGATGAAAAACGTACTTTTGAAAAGCATATAAACAATATATGTAAAAAGGCGAGCGGTCGTATCGCAGTTATAAAAAGTTTTAGGCCGTTTTTCCGAACCAGTCACTGGAAGTAATATGTAATCATTAGTCCAACCACCTACGCAAAACCGGACGTTAACGGACAAACTGCAACGCATACAATCTCAAGCAACCATGGCGATAATTAGTGCGAAATACGACAATCGGTCAACTGATATTCTTGCCAATTTAGCTTGGAAAACCCTTGATGCCAAACGCAAACACCTGAAATTAGTCTTAATTTATAAAATCTTAAATAAACAATTCGCCCTGAATTTGAGTAATTCCTTCATAAGAGTTAGCGACTATAATAAACATTATCATTTAAAAAATTCTGAAACTGACCAAGCACTACCAAAGCCGTTATATAATAGTCTTAATCGTACAGTACTAGTGGTACTATGTTATGGGAAAACTTTCCCAAAGAGACTAAAGGAGCGAAATCATTACGGGAGTTTCAGAAGAGTGTCTGCTCTTTCTGTTCCTGATTCTGAGTTATGCACATAAAAAGATAAAGATATTTTAAGGACTGCGTTCATTTTGTTGTATTCAGGAAAAAGGAGCGTCCAAATAGTTCAACACTGTCTCTATTCACCCAGGTGTATGAATGGGTACCCGCGATATACTGCTGGGGGTAGCCCTACAAGGGACTGATATCCCATTCAGGGTGGAGTAGCAATACTCCCAGTTGCTTCTTGCTATAGAAACTTGGTTAAGCTCCGGCCGAACGGGCAACTTAGGCTCGTATTGCGACTTTAATTACCTTTATCTTACGTAATGAACAGTACCAACCTTTCGAAGTGCAGAATTGTCCATGCGATGAGGGAAACAACGCTAATGAGATCCAACACATGAAAGCATAATCCTTGGTAGCAAAGGTTTCACGCTGCATAGTTGGCGTAGGAGAATTCGAAGGAACTGCTACCTTGATGAAAAGCTTCCCACCTTGGCGCTGTGGCACTTTACACGTCAGGTGTTAGCCAATCACAAGAGTGGCATATATAGATGCAATCACTAACAAGGGAATTAAAAAGCCAAACTGATATTGACTGACAGATGGGCTCAGTCGACTTGTTTTTGTATAGTGCCAGGTCTTCATGCTCCAATAATGCACTGCTGGAATAGCATTGAACGCTACAAACCGTACAGACTTTCACTTGTCAAAACGACCTCAGGCGGAGAGTTTGCAGTTAGCTATTGCTCACTACTAAAATTTTCTTCAACGCATAAAATGCTGCTAATACGATTGCCATTAAATTCTGAGCCGTTGAAGTTTAATTTTTACGTTACGTGACATGAAGTTGATATTATCGACTAATTCTTAGTACGATTGAATGATAATCGCCTTTCCTATAGTAAATTCTGTAGTTCAGACAAGATAGTGATCCACGGCCCTAAAACATGCAAAAAAAAGTTTAGACTGATCAAGATTTCTCTGTAAACCTGCCAAGAATAATTCTGAATAGAATGTATATGTTTCATTATTGATCTAAGTTCAACTTCTCAGCCTTGCTTGTTATATAGGCAACTGGAATGCTTCCTGCAAACAAGAATTTCTAACCTTGTTATTTTCAAGTTGAATTATTATTATGAATGCTTGGCCGTGTTAGCACCTTGTGTTATAAACACTTGTTAAGGGTAATTAATGGAGATTTTACGTAAAACGTTTTTGCAGGGAAAACTGCTAATATATGCAAAGATTGTTGTCTCTGTCTACAATCTCCCTCCGCTCAGGCGCCTAAATAAGGGCGAAGGCAGTCAAAGGTCAAGAAACGCTGGGGAGTTTTCATGACTCCATGACTTTCTCATGTAGTTGAAGACTTAAGAAACTGCAAAGTAAGAAAGGAGAGGAAAGGGAAAAAGACGTGCTTTAAAAGAAAAATCGGTTAGCGGAAGCACTGAATATAACATCTTAGCAGGTGGCTTTTTGTATTTACCATAATGACGCACGTTTTGTTTGGTAAATTTTAAGAATTAATAAGAGATCTTTTAGCTAGCTGTTAGACAAAGTTCCGTAGCCCAATAAGACTTTTACTAAATTGACATACATTTGGTTATTTGGAGATTGAAGGGTAGCTATTGTACCAAGCATAATAAACGGAATCTATGTACAATTCTGACCAACTTGTTCAGGACGGAGGCCTCCCCGGAACAAATCTAGACATGATTCCCCCCTCCCCCCTCACCTCCCCACTAAAATGATGATGAACGAAGCAGGAATCTATGCCTTTGATACGAGTTTTAAGGCCCAACATTGAACAACAGGAGGGTGTCAGCCGGAAATTGCATAACTACCGACAACAATATTGCTTCCGTAAAAAAAGCCAAGGGCCCTTAATTCAACTGGATAGAGATGTAAATCGTTAGCTATTTAATTACTGTTAATATGTATCTTCTTGCATTGTGATTGACTGTTTTCAATGATTTGGCCAAGCCATCTTGTGGCTAACTGAAATATTTTTAGAGTCAGCGATTGAATGAGTCTTTGTACAGTACTAATAATAGACCAACGTACTTTTGACTTACAAGGGAGGGTTTAAAACGTGCTAATCACTTTTGTAATCTTCACAGCCAATAACATCACGACTTAACTGAAAAACGTCCAATAACATCTCCGTCGGCTTCGTTGACCAATCAGGTCAATTACGTAATTAGAGAAATTTATACCATCTACTGACGATCCACAATTTACTTGACTGTAGAGATGACTCCCGCTCAGGCTGTCGACACGTCAGTCAATCTCACCTCAAACAGCCCTTTTCAGGACTACACTCATCCACATGATCACAATTCACGTACTTATGACGTATGTTTAATCTATAAGGTTCTAGAGTTTTTGTCTTATCTCTAAAATGTGCTTTCCTGTATTTACCTATTGAGTCACGTGAACAATTACTTCTCACATAAGTTGCCAATGCCAAATACAGTTTCCTTGCCTTGCATCAAAATTCCTAAGACAACTTTAATTTAAGAGAGACACGCTTACAGTGTCACTGTACGGATACGCCTGGCACTGCGGCTTCTCAATGTTCCCGCTAGAAGCTCTGGGGATTAAAGGATGGATTCCTTGATGCCCGAAACATCTTCCGCCACCGGGAGCCTTCCCATTGAGATTTGTTTCTTCCTTTCTGAATATGTTTACGGTTTCTTGCCCATGGTTAAAGGAATTCTGAGTAAAAAAACTGTCAAAGATCTTCAACCCAGCTCAACCCGCAAGCTCTGCAAACATAGAGCCTTCACAATCTTCCTCGATATTGTGCGCATTTGGGACGTCTCGCCCACCTTTGGTAGTGAACTCGTATAAGGCGTCAAGGCAAAGGCGTAGACCCCTTCTGCGTCAAGGCAAATCAAATTGAGGCATATTTTACAGTTCCCAAGATCTTCACGCACCTTCACAAACTAGGACCTAGTCTCCATTGATATAGCGCCACGTCTCGGCTAGCTGTGGTGGCGAACAAAGGCTGGTAAATGACGTCAAAGCGTGGACCCCTTTAGCGTCAAGACAAATCAAATTGAAAAAAAAAGGCATATGATCCTTACGCGCCTTCACAAACTAGGACCTAGTCGCCATCGATATAGCGCCACATCTCGGGTAGCTGTGTTGGTGAAGAAAGGCACGTCTACAGCGTCAAAGCGTGGACCCCTTTTAGATCAAGACAAATCAAGTTGAAAAATTAAGGCACATTAGGCTGTTTTAGATGTTCAGTTAGTGGGGAGCGGCACGAAGAAAATTTGTATACGATTAAAGGTGATCGTAAATAACCAGCAACACTTTATCCCTTATTCCTGTAACACTGACCCTATATCTGAGCCGAGTTTTCAAAAGGTGGCCACTAAGTGGAGGGACCTACTTCTAGCAGTTACCCTTCCCCTGACACCCACCGCTGGTTGGACTGCTGCCTCTGCTACCTCAGAAAACACTGGACTGTGAAAGGCTGCCTGGTATTAATCTTTTACCCTACAGGTCTTTTAATGTTATTGACTAGGGACCCCACGGGATTCTGGGTCCCTGACTGTTTTCTCGGGCCACCCCGCAGACTGTTTTGGTGGCCATGTTTGAGCTCAGTGCGAGAGCACGTGTCGGACAGTTTTCACTTCGTCTCTTTCTTGAGAATATTTAAAGTTAAGGTTTAGAAGTGTGTTAGAGACAGATGTACAACATGGTGTCAGACGTGGGCGCTTTTGAGAGTGAATGCCGGATTTGCAAGAAGGTACGGAAACGGTCGGCAAGTCGTGTCCTAATGGCCGAAGAGATTCACGCGCTCCTGGTCCGCTCGTGCCGGATGCACACGCATCGGAAAATTAGGGGAAGTTTGTGATGCAGTTTGAAATTTACCTTTTGGCGAAAGCGAAAGATGAGAAACTAGATAAACTAAAGGTAAACATGTTACTTCATTGTGCTGGGCCAGTAGCTATCGAGGAGTATATTTACTTTGTTTTCAACGCGGGAGAGAGCAATGAGTGTTATGACGATGTCTGTAAGAAGTTTAAGGAACTACGTGAAGGGGCTAGAAATGTTATTTATGAGCGACTAGTGTTTAATCAGCGAAACCAGAAAGAGGGAGAGCGAATTGATAATTTTGTGAGTGAACTAAAGAGACAGAAAATTACCGGGCAGAAATTACCGAGTTTTTCTGGAGCATTGCCTTTCACTGCGGCTATGAGCTGGTCAAACTTTCTCACCAAAGTTGCTTCTAGAGATTTTACAATCTTGACTCATACCGTTACAGGCAGAACTCAAGAGCTCTTGTTGAAGGAAATTTTTCATATAAGACATGCAGGCAATAGTATTTAGACAATTTAAAAATTGCATGCGTTAGCTTAGCAAATCAGTAAGAAATTTTAAAATATTACGTTTCGCGCATTTACAAACTGAAGCTCATTTCTTATTCGAAAGATGAGCAGGTGTTCAACATCTGTGATTTACGTGACGGTTACAAAGGCTGGGATATTTCCTAAAGTGAGTGAAATCTACATTCAGAGAAAAATTTCCTGTTACACCATTCGTGTACAGTCACTGGGACGTAGCTTGGGTCGCAGACGCTAGGAAGGGAGAGGACAGAGGGAAATATATTGCGCGCGCAACCTTTCTAGAGCTAGTCACGGAGGCTAAGTGGCACTTAAACTTCACTTTCCATTGTACAAAATTTAAACATTGAAATTTTTCAGAAACACAGAAAAGTGCTCTTGGTTAAATTTTGAATGGCTACACACGATCGATTAACTCGACAAATTGCAGCCAATTAAACTGCGTGCCTAGCGTTAGTTTTGGGTCCCTTTTTCTCACTCTATCTACTGTTAAAGTCTCCACCAAATCATCCGTCGTTCGAGGACGTATAAATGCTGAACAAACATTAGGATTTGGTTAGGTTAAATCCCGTCCCCTCCCCGCTGACACGAAGTTTGCGCGAACAGACAAGCTGCTATTTTTATATCAATTTAAATGCTTCAATCTATTAGTTTAGGCCCTTTTTTTTTTTCAAAGAATCACCACTTAGTATTCAAATAAAAAATTTCCAATATCAAGCCGGAAAAGAGTGAAATTAATCGCTCGATTTGTCTATAAGAAACAAAAGTAACATCTTAGACACCCTAACAAGCGAGTTCTCGTTGTTTAGTTGATTGGAGGGAAGAATAGGATGAACAGTTAATTTGAATGCATTTTGGATCATTTCGCAGGCTAGTGGAGTTGAGAAGGTTGGCTCACAAAAACTACATTTTCTTGCGTGGGTCAAAAATGTACTTATTCTCTTTCCTGTCAACACTTTTACCACTTACGTCAGTCCCATCACCAATTTTATTTCTTCTAAAAAGAATCTAATTAACATCACACCCATGTTTCTTGGTTACAGAATAACATAAGCAGTGCAAGTTTTTGTTTTACGTTTGTTGTTTTTGAAACTGAAAAAGCAATTTCTTATTAAAGGATTACATTTCTTTGATTCATACTTTACTTATGGCTCAAGGCCTTTGTAACAAAGCTCAGTTTTTCAGTTCCTTGCGATTGTTACTGCACGAGAAAGTAACCCATGGCTTTGATGTCCTTGTCAGCCTGGTTTCCACACGGGCTGGAGTCGTCATTGGCCCAACCATAGCCAGTACCAAAACCGATTCTGGAATCAGGAGTTTTGCAGTCATTTTGTTCATTAGCAAAAAAAAGAAAAGTTGGAATCACTATTGTAACCCGCAGTGTTGAACCCTTCTTTGTTACAGTTTGGCTGCAAGGATGCAAGAGAA
>NW_028145439.1:4555000-4640000 GCF_977016875.1 Pavona decussata | reverse complement strand
AATACGTGTGACGACTTATTTTAGTAACATTATTTGCTGAAGGAAGAAAAAGCTGCGAGCTTAATTCATCTTGCTGTCAATTTCAACTCCGAAGAACTAAATTCCATAACAATAAAAAGAGCAAATCGCTTAATTGAAAAGCAAAAAGAAGAATTTTTGATCCAATATTAGAAAAAAATTCTTTTGAGAAATCTGCAGCGTGGTAAAAAACGTCCCCAACACTGGCAGTGTTTGACCGACCGATAAAGTTTGATTATGTCAACATATAAGGATACAAACGAGTCTAATTCGTTAAACTTCGACACGGAAGAAAAACACCTAACTTAACCACACGTAATGAAAGTTTTCAGAATTTCAAAATTAAAGTCGTTTACTCTTCCGCTTTCTACAGGTTTATAGATTTTCGCTTAAATTAAGTCATAATATTTAAACTCTTCGGTTATTTGAACTGACAGAAACGTAGTGATCCCGGCCGTTTAGTTCGTCCAAAAGCACACATCGCAAGCAGGTTGACTCCCGCCTCGCCTTTCTCGCCGATTCAACCTCGCTAGGGAAGTTAGCCAGAAGAATAGAAACCACCCTTTGCAGCAAGCTTTTAAATGGATTTTTCTGCATGTTAAAAGCGCGTAAAAAGTTAAGGGGAACACAGGCTGACACTTGTTGCGTCTACAGTATCTTTCACACAGTTACGCAGTATTTCCTCTGCAATTAAAAATTAAACACTTACCTTTGATTAAGCGCCCTCCCAACACGCGCGTCGTACGGCGATCAGACAAACACAGTCATACCTTGGAACTATATCACTACTGCTACCAGAAGACGAGACAAAATACCGACCAATTAAGCCTTAACTGCCTTTTTTTTTTTGGGCCCCGCCGATGATCATTGAATAGCGAGGTAGATCTGTCTAGACACAAATACTTGGCTTTATCAACCGGTTGATAAGGTAAATTGGCCACCCAAAAGAGATTCTAGAGCTGCGTTTCGAGCTTTAGCCCTTAATCAAGGCTTTGACGAACGGCTAACGCTCGAAACGTAAGCGTGCGAATCTCTTTTCGGTGACCAATTACTTCATCAACCGCTCTTGATAAAATCAAACATTCGTTTCCACTCCCCACCGACGCAGCGCCATAGTTTCTTTAGAAACTAACTCTTATTAGCTGTTGGTACATAACCTAGCACCCGGTCCATCTCATCATAAATTGTTTTTGTATCTAGACTAATTACAATCCTAAATCCCTCCTGAATGTAATGAAAAATAAAAACATGTTCTTAGTAATAAGAGGACGTTTAGTGCGCGAGTGAACAGCCTGCTAGGGTCAATAAATCAGTGTCCACAATTATACAGCGGCCATATAATTGATGTCCAAAAAGTAAAATTGGCGCTAATTGGTCGAGTAAATACTGTTATTACTGCAATTTGCATCGAAGATATAAAAATTAAAATTCAGCTTGAATGCGAGACCTAGAGGACACAAACAACAGAAATACAAAAATAAGTTTCAATTTATTCAATTTCCTTTGTTTGTGTTCCGTACGCCTCACTGTGAAGCTCAATATTGATATTCCAATAGAGGCCCTGACAACATTTGAATATCGCGAACACCTTATAGTTTCTCTTCCTGAATTTAGCCATGCACAAAAGCATTCTGTCCTATACAGCATTCTCGTCTCCAGAGCCCCCACGGTTTTCAAAATCGTAGGCTCTGGGAACGAGGCTGGTCCTACAGCTGTTCTCCGTTTCCCACTCGAACCCCCTGGGGTGGGGAGATAAAAAAAAAAAACCTTGGAAACGAGGTTGTATGTGAAACACTTGGCTCTGTGAAAAAACTGTACTAGTCAGCACACTCGAGTCTTTTACATACCCGACCATACCTCTTCGGGATGTTCCCGCCACAACCACTTCTATCTTCTCCAATTCTGACCCGATATATCCAGATGGAGAACACTTATGGGAACACGAGTCTGAGCAAGAATCTGAGAGTGTTTTCTTTATTATTATCTTTTTAAAGTTTCTCCTATTATGAGCTCCCGCACCATGCCAGTGGTATTGCTTTTGTTCAAGCATGTAAAGGAGAACAGCAACAACAAGATCATAAAAAAAAAAAAACATTTTGGATCTTGTAAGCATGGAAATCTTCATTTGATCTCAGTTTTAGTTTTACGCCCCCTTATTTACGATATTTTTTAAACAGCTGAGTACAATGATTAACACTTGTTGCCTTGTTAAGACCGTTAGTGTTGTCAACATTACTGTTGCTGCGAGTTCCAGCGCTCAACAGTTGCACCTAGATATAGCCCATGGCTTTCATGTGCTGAGAACCATTGCCCCCCCCCCCCCCCCCCCCCAACCCCAAGTGCATTGCGCATCATTGCACAGGACAGTGGAGTTAGAGGGACAGTCTCATGAAAACTTAATTTTCTTACATTGGGCAAATAACTTGCTTCAAAAACTATCCCTTGTCATTTTATATTTTGTCAATCCCTTTACCACTCACGTTAATCCCATCACCAATTTTATTTCTTCCGATAAGGACACTAATTATATAAAACTACATAGACGTTTCTTGGTAAAGTACAGAACAACCAGTAAATATTTTGTGTTGCATTTGTTGTTTTTGAAAGAGAAAGCTTTAATTTGCTTTTCATTTCATTACACGCGTCATCGTCCGCTATGGTCAAGTAGTTCAAATCTGCTGTCTTTCCCAAAGACTAAAAAGGCCTCTTACGGCAACAGGTCTTTCTCGGTCATTGCACCAAGGCTTTAGAACGATTTGCTAAGCATCATTAAACTATGTTCCAATGTGGACTGTTTAAAATCAAGATTGAAATCTTTTCTTTTCATGAAGAGAGCGTTTTCAGATTAGGGCTTTATATAAAAGGACTTGTACTGTAAAAAGCATTGAGACTTCGTTATGATGTAAAAGGGGTTATTAAAGAACCTATTGATTATTATTATTATTATTATTATTATTATTATTATTATTATCATTATCATCATCATCATCATCATCAAAGGATTGATTACAATTCTTTGTTCTATACTTTACTTATGGCTTATAGCCTTTGTGACAAAGCACAAGGAACTAAGGCTTAGTTCCTTGTGATTGTTACTGCACCAGAATGTAGCCCATGGCTTTGATGTGCCTGTGTCCGTTATCTACACCGTGCATAGCCTCGTTTCCACACGTGTTGGAGTCGTCGTGTAACCCTCCCGTACCAAACCCGATTCTGGAGTCAGAAGATACACAGTTGTTTTCGTTATTACCAAGGAAACCGATTCTTGCTATGCCATAGCCACTTTCGTCAGACATACAGTTAAACCCTTCCTTGTTACAGTTGGGCTGCAGGGAGGCTGACGATCCAATCAGTGACTTCCACGTGTCACGACCCAGTGAGGTGGCGCTGTAATTACCATCAGCAATTAGTGAGTACAGGGAGTTGGCGTGCTTGGTGATGACAATGAATCTTGTCTGATGTCCGATCTTCATACCGAGACAGATCTTAGAGAACGGTGTGTTCCAGTAGGTTGGTAGCTTTGTCTCGTGTTTGTCAAACAAAGTCTTTCCTCCTGGAAGGTTGAAGTCGACCTTGTTGCTCCAGAATTTGGAATTGAAGTGAAATGTTCGCTGTGTGGAAATAAAAGAAAACATGCAGGAATATTACAATAAGTTACAACATTTACATATCCACCTTTAAAAAACAATAGCCGAAAGCTTACTTTGATAAATCTGGCTTGAAAGTATTCGGAGTTTATCGAATTACTTTCATGACCTTCGTTAATATTTTATAAGGATCTTGAGAAAACAGATTTTGAACGATTTCCGGAGAGCGGATGGTCAAAATAATAAACGTGAATGTGAAACGTTGGCGCAGCTGAGTAAAAAAAAAAAATAAATAAAAAATAAAACGTGTAGGAAAATTACAGTAAGTTACACCTTTCCCATTTCCACCAATCTGTCGAAAGTTTGCTTTGACAAATCCGTTTTGACTGCATTCTGAGTTTCTCTACTCAATTTCATTGCCGTCTTTGTCCAATCTTTTTGGCATGAGAAAGAAGATTTTAAATTATTTAAGGTGAGCGGATGTGTGGAAAATTGCAGTAAGTTACATTATTCACATATCCATCTGTCGAAAAACAATTTGTCGAAAGTTTATTGTAATAAATCTGCTTTGAAAGCATTCGGAATTCAATTTTCGAATCACTTTCATCACCTTCATTAACATTCTTCGAGTATTTTAAGAAAGCAGATTTTGAATGATTTCCCGGCGGAGATTGAACGCTCAATAATTTAAAACTGAGAATCCACACTGACAACTCGTCGAGGTACAAAAGACATTTTCGCCATTATTTCAAATGTACGGATCAAGATTATATTGATGTGCCTATTCCTACATACACGTCAGCAAACAGTTGGTTTTCATGTAATACCATATTGCCATCAATTTTCATGACCAGCGTCCATCCGCCTCCTCCACATGCTCCAAGCCCATGGCGTGACATGTGACAGTACACAGGAACCTTCCCAGAGGGCATTTGGAGTAAATAAGCTTTGTTTCCTTGGGACCTAATAAAAAAAAAGAATTGCATTCCTTTCTGCACTAAGCTTGACCTCTAAGAAAAATACGACAAAATTCTGATTTTTACTTAAATATCTGTCGGCATTCTATTGTGGCGATAATGAATCGAGTTTATCCTTCCTTCCTTTTTGACGTAGATATGGAGGGAATCTGCTACCAAATATCCGAAAGGTGCAAAACGCTCACTTAATAACAATGAAAAAAAATTGCAAATGTTTGACTAAAGGAAGCTCTGTTAAAATTTCACAATATCAGTATGAGCCGTGCATGAAACAACATTATCTCCCTCATTTAACATATCTTGAGTTGTGCCATCATTATTTTTACCACAACTGCTTCTAATCTCGCAATCTGATTGGCTAATTTTCCGTTGTCGATAAGAGTCTAGACAACGCTGCTCGCGTCAATCAGCGCGCGGAAATTTTGACAGCTATCGTAAAAATTTTCTTTGACGTTGATATTGTGGTACATTTGTTGTAGACTCACGAGGCGCAACATTTTGACCACTGTGATGACGAATATCGTTGTCAATGAGAGTACAGACCACGCTAAACCACATTCGATTTGTTAAATAACTGCTAAAATATACAAAAAAAAAAACAAACAAACAAACAATAAAAGATGCCAAGCGCTTTTGCATTTCTTTACTTATTGCTGTTGAGACTGAACGGTTGTCTGGAAATTTTTTTACTTACTTGTGGTTATTGTAAATTTCCTTGCACGAGACAAAGGACTTTCCTGCCGAAAAGAAAACGATAGAAAAACGTTAAGAAACAAGTACACAGAGAAAGGCAAAAAATATAGTTAGAGCTAGAAATTTTCCCATTAGTTTTACACGGAAGAACAACCCTTCCCTTCTGTATGCGCGGTCGCGCCACAAGCATAGCCGAGTCATTTCATCGTCGCCTGTGCCTCTTGGAGACTCGAAGCGAGAAGCGCGCGCCAATTAATCTTTCTTATAATGATCTGCGCAAAATTTACCAGGCTTGACGGCGGGTTTCCCTTGAGAAATGGCATTTACGGCAGCTATGTAATATGTCAAAAACGAGGGCGAGTGCTTTATCACGGGTTCCAAATACCGAGAAACAGATGAAAGCACGAGGCCGCAGGCCGAGTGCTTTCATCTGTTTCGAGGTATTTGGAACCCGTGATAAAGCACGAAGCCCGAGTTTTTGACATGTCTTCTCAAATGAAACAATAAGAAATTAATCTCATTAAAATGCAAATGTTTGATCTCAGATGAAAAACATGTTTCATCTCAGATGAAAACCTGGTGGTGTTTCATCTGGTGTTTCATTGGGGTATCAAGATTCATCCACCTGACCGAAATGGAGGTCATTTATTGGCTTTTGACTGCATGAATTATTAATGAGTTTGAGAAGAGCTTATCAAACTTGTTTCACAGAGATTTTATGGCTTTCTCGACAATGTTTGAGGAAGTCTGCCACGCGACCTCGGTGGTTACAATCACGAGTACAAAGAACCAAACGTTACGGAGCACTCGCATTTTGTCGATTACACTGTTGATAAGCGTTCCTAATGTTCCCGCTCATGCAGTGTCTCAAATGAGTTGTTATGATATAGGGTCCACCTCAATTCTGTTGGGGATGTTTTGGAACGCGAAAATTTTCCTGGCAGCAGTCAGCTACAGCCAATCAAAGTTAACCACATTTCTAGTAACTTTTAATTCATTCACGATAATGTTTTCTTTCTTGAGGATAAGTCGGTTTTGAAATGAATCACTCGAGATTCGCACTTTTTCTTTAATAGTAACACTTAATTAAATAGCATTGCGAAGATTATTTCAGAGAAAAGAAATTTGTCTACGGCAACCACTAGTTCAGCCTAGTCAATTATATTAATCAATATACTGACAGGTCCGAAATATGACGGTAATTAATTCAGATAATTTCGTTTTCTCCGTCAAGACACAACAATATTTCAATAATGGCGCGACATGTATTCATGGTTTGTATAGGAATTCTGTCCGCTAAATTATTAGCACAAGGTTCAATTTTTGTACACAAGAAAGACCATTCTCTCTTACTAATTATTGAACTCTAAAATGGCGCCGACCTCAAGTAACAATTAACGTTCCCGCTCATCCGATTTTGGGGCGGACGCGGTGCAGAAGGCTGTTTTTGAAAGATAAAAAGAGCACTATCGGGGCGATAGCAACAGAAAGTTGATTGTTATGGATTCACCTGTTCGGAGGTGAATTTATCAACAAAGCTTCCGCAACAAATGATGTTAGTAATTAAACAATACGTGTGACGACTTATTTTAGTAACATTATTTGCTGAAGGAAGTAAAAGCTGCGAGCTTAATTCATCTTGCTGTCAATTTCATCTCCGAAGAACTGAATTCCATAACAATAAAAAGAGCAAATCGCTTAATTGGAAAGCAAAAAGAAGAATTTTTGATCCAACATTGGTTAGAAAAATCTGCGGCGTAGTTACAAAATGTCTCCAACACTGGCAGTGTTTGACCGACCGATAAAGTTTGATTATGTCAACATATAAGGATACAAATTAAACGAGTCTAATTCGTTAAACTTCGACACGGAAGAAAAACACCTAACTTAGCTACACGTAATAAAAGTTTTAAGGATTTCAAAAGTCGTTTACTCTCCAGCTTTCTACAGCTTTATAGATTTTCGCTTAAATTAAGTCATAATATTCAAACTCTCCGGTTATTTGAACTGACAGAAACGTAGTGGTCCCGGTTTAGTTCGTCTAAAAGCAAACATCGCAAGCAGGTTGACTCCCGCCTCGCCTTTCTCGCCGATTCAACTTCGAATTCACTAGGCAAGCTAGCAGGAAGAATAAATATCAGCCTTTACAGCAAGCTTTAAAATGGATTTTTTTGGATGCTAAAAGCGCGTGAAATGTTAGGAGGAACACAGGCCGACACTTGTTGCGTCTACAGTATCTTTCACACAGTTACGCAGTATTTCCGGCTCTGCAATTCAAAATTAAACACTTACCTTCGATTAAGCGCCCTCCCTACACGCGCGCCGTACGGTAATCAGACAAACACAGTAATACCTTGGAACTATATCACTACTGCTACCAGAAGACGAGACAAAATACCGACCAATTAAGCCTTAACTGCCTTTTTTTGGGCCCCGCCGATGATCATTGAATAGCGAGGTAGATCTGTCTAGACACAAAATACTTGGCTTTATCAACCGGTTGATAAGGTAAATTGGCCACCCAAAAGAGATTCTAGAGCTGCGTTTCGAGCGTTGGCCCTTAATCAAGGCTTTGACGAACGGCTAACGCTCGAAACGTAAGCGTGCGAATCTCTTTTCGGTGACCAATTACTTCATCAACCGCTCTTGATAAAATCAAACATTCGTTTTCACTCCCCACCGACGCAGCGTCATAGTTTCTTTAGAAACTAACTCTTATTAGCTGTTGGTACATAACCTAACACCCGGTCCCCTTTGTGTTTTTCTGAAGGTTTCAATTTACAATCTTACCACTTCACTAAGGGCTGCCTAATCTCGTACCAAAATCTTCTCACTCTTCGGATACGAAGACAAACAACTGGGAACGAGATTAAGGGTTGCCAGGCAAGGATCTTTTTTTTTGGTTCAAGCCTAAACATTAAAAGTATAATGATTACCCGTCTTATGAATGTAGAAGTGTTACTTACCAGCGCATTTTTTCCCTGCGTATCCCGGGTGACAGTGGCCGCTACTTGCGGTCGACATCTCTCCATGGCGCTGTCGGCCAATGTCAATACAGGACACCTGTGTTGTGAGTGAATTGCAATGTGTGAGACATTCCTGCAAATTGCATCGGGTTTCAAATATTTAACCGTAAAGCTAAATGAATAATCTGAAATAGAGATTTTGGAAGCCTATTTTGTTTATATAGGAGCGCGGAAGCCTTTAGACTGAAAACTGAGTAACTTACTGTTTACTGAAGTGAATTACGAACCTTTGCGTTATTGAAAATATCCAAACAAACTAAGCTTTATCAATCACAAGATAATAAGCTAACGAAGTGTGCGAGGCTTCCTTGATTCTTCCACTGGTTCCTGAGAAAATGGTTTGTAAACCTTTTTGATGGTTGTCAAAGACGCCAAAGGAATAATATTGGGAATTTTGAAATTTTATAACATAAAGGGAAAAATTTGTGAATGCTGATTCTGGTCGAAACAGAGGACGTTTTTTATCTTAGTTTTCCTTTCACCGAGGGCAAAATTACTCACTCCTGATCGGCCGCGCGGCAAAAATACCTGCTCCTCATTGACTGAGCGCGCCATTTCTACATTTTAGTCGGTTTCTTCGTTTTCTACTTCTGCAGCAACAACGAGTTCTTTCAGGTTCTTTTAAGTTGGACTATTTAAGCTGGACTGTTTGTGCCAAAAGTACTTGGAAATCAAGTGCTACAGCTATAAAGGAAATTCCTTAAGGTGAATTTTCTTTTCTTACAAAAGACAGCAAAGATTATTTTTGTCAAAAGATAAAAACTTGATCGGATGTCTTTGGATGAAAAACTGAAGTCATTCATGGCGGCGACCAAGTGCTTTCACCTCGCTTCGGCGTCCTCCACTGACGAGCGATAACCGAACCGTAATAACAGTGCCCTTTTGATGGGGGGAAGGAGCTGGTAAAATTAATCAAACGATTGCATATACTAAGCCTGACACACCTCAGAACCATCACAGATAAACATTTATTAATTATTATGAAGATTAATTTGGTGCATTGATGTGCGACGAACACTAGGGCCAAATTTTGTTCAAATCCGATAAATCTAAATAGTCTATTAATTCTTTTGTAGGAAAGGAATTCGCGTTAAGCATAGAATGGTTAGTGCCAAAAAAAGTTGAGTCAGCAACGCTTGGCGCAGTCTTTAATTAGCGCAAAAGGAAAGGAGATTTCTCTTTTCCTTACGTTTCAGGGCGTACGAGGATGCCGTTTTGTTCTTGCGCTGAGTTCTTAGTGGCGCCAAACTACACAAATTTTAAAACATGTACTATTATCTAAGATCATGGAAGAGTTTTTACCAGCGAAAAAATGAAAAAAAGGCCGCTGAATGCCTTATAGGAATTATTGGATTATGACGCCTGTGTGTATTCGTTGGCTGGTGTATCTTGCCTTATGTTAATGATTTTAAAAATTTATTTTCAGCAATTCTAACATCAGGACCAGTTTACCGTTTACACTAAACTGAACGGTGTCGAGATCTAGTCAGCGTGCTTTAGATAATCACTCGTTACACCAATCTTGTTTCGCTACAGTCTCCTTACCTCCTGGCAAGCATCAGGAGAGAGAGAGAGAGAGAGTTCTGTGGACGTTTTCAGTTGTTTGATATTTGGAGTTTGTCTTCTTAATCTTGTAGGCTTATTCAAATGTTAAGGTCCCTAATTAGTTATGACAATGGAGTCCAGCAACTAGTGGGTATATTGGCTTAGTCTTACCTTTACAGAGCCATAGTATGTCGATCCTTTCTTCGGTTTGAAATCTTTTGGTTTCATCTGCCGAGTTTTGTTGTTTAGTTCACAAATGCAGCGGTTTGCTTTGGAACTGCTTGGGTGCACGTTAAAAGACTTGCAACTACCATTGGCAATGCATTTTAGCTGGCAATCGAACTCGTCACCAACAACAGTCGTTTTAATAGCGTGGCCGACTAGAGCATGGTCTGTTAAAAAAAGGAAATATGATCATTTCATCTTTGCATATGGCCGGACAACTAAAAGAAAGGATATAACAAAGTGATTATCTTTAGTCTACTTACCAGGTTGAGTTTCAAAAACACTTCCACAGAAGTCAGAGTTTGCCACCACAAATGCGAATAAAAGTAAACTGCAACTGGCTGGAAAGGCCAGAAAATTCAGCCACCAACTGGACATAACGAACGATAAGAGACTGAGTGTGAAACCGCGATCTCGTCAATTTATCTTCTGCAGAAAACAACTGTGATGCACCTGCTAAATGATGTCAGCCCTCGTGCGTCGACAGGCTGTTGGTACTTCCTCTGCCATAAATAAGTCGCAATTCGTTCCTTTACATAATTAATTAATATAGGATTTCAGTCACATTTTCTACTTCCCAGATGGATGAATCCCAGAAGTGGTAGTTCCCAATGAAATATTCTTTTCTACTGTACGAGAATTGAATATTGTGTAAACACCGTTCACAGTAAGAAAACAGTTGAAATAATTTATTCCACAAACGCGCGTTTGTTATGATATGGTACTACAATCGGCTAGGCGCCGCCAAGTTGGTAATAATCATCCAATATCCAACAAGCGCGAGTGGAATAATTTTTTTAACAACCATGCCAAGAAATTATATTATCCAGTTTTTTAACAAAGTGTATTCCTTGACTATGCAAACCAAGATATTAAGTTTTGTTGTGTTCTGTTTATTAACGAGAACATCCGTCTTGATATTTTCCACTACGTGTGGTATGTCGTGATGTGCTGGCATTTTAAATTATTTTTAGATTTTACACAACATGCTCCATAATTAATGAAATACTTCCTAATTAAGGTTTATTATTCTTCTGTATTTTTTGAAGAAAAAAAACCCCGGATCTTCAGTGCTTATTGTTGCTTTTGTTCTATATGAATGTATAAAATCGTGTTCCCTGGTGTGAAAGAGCAGAGTAAGGAGGGACAAGAAGGCGAATGAGAGGAGCAGAATAGACTGTTAAGAGATTTGGAAAAGACGAGAGAATAGCGAGGGCGTCAAGAAATTCTCTAACTAGTATCTCTCTTTCATCCGTTTGGCAGATGACACTAATATATATATTTTTTCAACACAATAATATCGCTGAACTAACTGACCGTTAACCGAGAACTCTCCCTCGTGGCTACCAGGTTCAAAGCTAATGAACTAACTCTACGTCCTAATAAAACCAATTTTATTTTATTTCATCCATATAGAAAGTTAATCTTGAAGATCTTTCTGTTAGCATTGATGAGAACAAAATAAAAATAGTGAAACATTATAAATTCTTAGGTGCCATCATGCATTAATGGATGATGACACTGTCACAGCAACCTCATAATATTTATATTCAGTCAAGACTAAAAGCAATTACTTTTTTAATAGAATTTATGTAAGTCTGCTAATGGTTTCCGTATGAATGTAATAACCTTAGAGGGCACGAGAAAAAAATGGCACTAAGGGGGGGGGGGGGGGGGGAGGCTACCAAAAAAAATTGAGTGAAGGAGGGGGGAGGGGGGGTCACCAGCAATAATTGGCTAGTAGGGGAAATTGAAAGTGGCTCAATACAGAAACAGATGAAGAAATTGAATATTATTTCAATTTTATTTAATGCGATTTTCCTAACCACTTTTAATTTGTTTAACATACTGAGGTCGAAATCTGCATTTTATATTAACAACAACTGAGGAAATGAAGCATATCTGTTAGAAAAGCAATAATGAATATAAACTGAAGTAGACACCTATGTTTGCTCAAGTTCAAATTAATATAAAAACGTAACAGTCTCACTACTGAGTCATCCGTGGGGGAGTAGTTTTCTACAAAGTGGTTGTACTCAGAACTATATCAATAGATTGTTTAATGTTCTGTTTAATAGTACTCACTTTTATAAAGACTGTTGATTAGTAAATTATTTGAACCCAGGAGTATCAGTAGACTCAGTAGTATGCCTAGTGTGAACATCCAGATTAGTTTTTAATAATAGAACTGTTGTTGGTGACTTCAGTTGACGGTAAATCTGAGCCGTACGCCATCTTCAGAAAAGCTTGTAACTGTCATTTTTAATAGCAGTACTTTAATATCCAGGCGCGTAGGAGAGGGGTTTCGAGGGGTTCGAACGAACCCCCTTTGCAGATCAATAATGGCGGAAGAAAAAGCACAATGAGGAGGTTGAACAACTACATGAGGTGTACCATGCGAGAGAGTAGAATGTCCGCCCTGGTTCTAATGCATATCAAATATGATATGCCTGTCAATCTTGACGAGATAGTCAATTTGTTCGAAGGCCTACACCCGAGAATGATGCAGTTTACCAGCTTGGTGTATGACTGGCCCATTAAACCAGACAGGCAATCCAGCTAGTTACGCAAATCGTATAATTTATTCCAATATATCATTCGATCTAAAGAAAAGAACGAAATACATTTGAGAAACTGAACAGAATCCATCGGTACATAAACACGAGTAAAACTATCAGCTAGAATTACAGCACTGGAACTTACTTCTTTGACGATGTCTAGTAGGATTGTTTCACGGGTCAGCAACAGATAAAACAGTTCACGGTGTAACAGAAGACGGGTCAGCAAAACATGCACGTATCTTCGAATCTAAAATATCTGAACCGAGAGCAGGCCTATTCACGTGGCTTGATTACGTAACTTAGTGTCAATCAAATTCAATCAGGAAATCAAGTTAATAATTCATTGTGTTAACGAAACACTCTCCGCCCCGATAAGGGCGTAGTCCTTATCATAGCAAATGTTCGTTTAGTCATCGCCTTCAACAGGGTGAATTACCGCAATCTTTGTTACTGGACGGCTGTATTCTCCGGTGGCTGTCTTAACTGTAACGTTTCGAACGCGTCCGTCAGCTCCAGGGTATACTTTGGTTATTCTGCCTACAGCCCACTTGCCTCTCACAGCGTTATTATCGGCCACCGTAACTATGTCATCAACTTCGACATTGTGGTTCTCAACATGCCATTTCTTTCTTGGTACTAGGTTGGGAAAGACATCCCTAGTCCATCGTTTCCAGAATGAATCGACGATTCTTTGCACGAACTCTACTCGCTTACGGGAATTTCTTGTGTCCTTAAACGGACCTTGTGGCACCTCCGGAGTTGCTCTTCCAAGGAGCATGTCGTTCGGACACAGGTAAGCTCCGTCGTCTGGATCATTGGGGATGCGCCCGATGGGACGTTGATTCAACAGGTTCGTGATCTCTAGAAGGCAGGTGTATAACTCGAAAGGCGTCAGAAGTTGTTCGCCGCTTGCAATCTTCAGTGACCTCTTACAGCTCTTTATAAGGGCTTCCGCGCATCCGTTTTGGTGCGGCGCAGCTGGCGTTCTGAAGATCCACTTAATGCTCTTTTCTCCACCAAACTCGCGTAACTGATTGTCATCTAGGTGTTTCACCATCTCTCTCAGTTTGTTAGCGGCCCCAACCATCTGTGTTCCGTTATCGCTCAATATCACTGCTGGATATCCCCGGATTGAAAAGAATCTACGAAGAACTTGGAGAAACTCCATTGTAGTTAGGTCAACTGCTAATTCTAGATGGACAGCTCGGGTGTTTAAACACGTGAAGATGACGTCATAGTGCTTAGCCGTCTTGTTTCTCCCTATTTTAACGTTATAGGGACCAAAGTAATCACACGTGGTGTAGTAAAATGGCGGTGTGTGTGGTGCTAAGCGGAGAACAGGAAGGTCTGCCATTAGTTGCGTCTCAGCCTTATGTGCCATTTTGCGGCAGAATCCACACTTAGATTTCACGGACTTGCTTATCTTGTTCGCTTTCAAGATCCAAAACTTCCCTCTCGTTTTGGCTGTGGTCGCTGCTACACCGGAGTGTCCGTACTGATGAGCGTGTCTTGTTACCAGCAGGAAGATCCGGTAATCACTTGGAAGAAGGGCGGGGTGCCTAGTTTCATAGGACACGATAGCTTCATCCACTCTTCCTCCAACTCTGATAACTCCGTTTTCATCTTTGAACGGGCTGAGCGATTTGAATTCACCTTTATCCAGTCGGCTGTATAGGGTTGTCTGTGCTTGCTGAAGCTCTTCAGGGGTCAGCGGTCCTTCTTGTCCCTGTTGGTCGTATTTTCTTAGCCGTATCTTTACTGCTAGTCTGCGTATTCGTGCCGTCACACGGATCAGTTTTCTCCAGCTTGAGAACTTCTGTGGGTCAATACCATTGCCAGCTTTCGGTGCTGTGACTGCGGTCAGTATCTGCATCTGACGGCGTTCCATGTCCACATTCGGGGTTGGCGGGGCTGTCGTAATCGGCCATTGACTTTCTGGTAGGTATAAGAACTCCGGGCCATTCTTCAATCTGCCTTGTAACTCATTAACGCGGATCCCTCGCGACAGGTCGTCAGCTACATTATCCTCACTGGGTATATGCTTCCACTGGTTTGGATCTGTGTTACTTTGAATTTCTCCCACTCTCGAGGAGACGAACGGTTTAAACCTGCCTGATGGACTTTGAATCCAGGCCAAGGTGATCGTACTGTCGGTAAAGAACTTAACATCTTTGAACTGTTTCCTAGATTCTTCCTGAATAGATTTAGCCAGGCGACTTGCGAGAACGGCTGCTTGTAGCTCCAAGCGCGGAATTGTCAGCTGTTTCAGCGGGGATACTCGAGACTTTGCTGCGATGAACTTCACTGCGTAAGTATTGTGATCCTTTCTCTGGCGCGCGTAGGCACATGCTCCTAGTGCGTCTTGCGATGCGTCAGCGAAAACGCATAACATTGGCGGTTCCACAGCATTGACTACCGTTAAACATCTCTCGAAGGACACACTGTCTAGTTCCCTAATTTCCTGGAAGAGTGAAATCCAGCTTTCCTGGACTGCAAGTGGTACCTCGTCATCCCACTCCAGTCCCAGCTGCCACAGTCTTTGCATTCCTATCTTTGTTCTCACGATGAACGCTGCTGCAAATCCAATCGGATCGTATATGCGAGCGACTTGACTCAGGATCATTCTTTTGGTAATCTTCTGTACATGGTTTGGACTGTTTTCTAGCTTCAGTAAGTCTGCTGTCACTCTGAAGTGGAACTTGTCTGTTTTAAAATTCCACAGGGTTCCCAGGACCTTCTCCTCATCTCCTTTAAACATATCAATTTCCTTCTCTGTGTCACCATTCACTTTCTCTTTGAGCACCTTGTTAGAGATCCACTCTTTAACTTTGAATCTTCCCGTCTTCAAAACATTGTCTATGTCACTTGTTAATTTCCGAGCTTCCTTTTCTGTCTCTACAGACTCACAGATGTCATCCATGTACGTATTGTTCGTGAGCACTTTGGTAGCTTCTGGGTAGCCTTCCTTGTTCTCTTGCGCTGTTTTTCTTAGAGCTATTTGCGCCATGGCGGGTGCAGGCTTGTCCCCAAATGTCAGGACTGTTTTGACAAAAGTGTCAGGCTCTTTTTCTGTTTCCATATTTATCCATAGAAAGCGGTGGACATGTTGATCTCTTTCGGGAATAAGGATCCGATGATACATCTTGGAGATGTCTCCCACTACTGCAACTTCCTTCTCTCTAAATCTTAAGACAACCCCAAACATGCCGTTTAAAAGGTCGGGACCCTTTTTCCAGTAATCGTTCAGCGTATGTCCTTGAAATGCAGAGGATGAATTGAAAACAATTCGAACAAGTGTACTCTTCTTGTCTGGCCTCAGTACAGCGTGATGTGGAATGTAATGAACAGGACCATGATACTCGTCTTGTTCTTGCTTTGAAAGCTTTCGCGCAAATTTCATGCTTTCCATTTCTTCCAGCTGTTTACAGTAAGCTTCAGCTTGTTCAGGATTTCTTCTCCGCCGTCGTTCTGTTGACTCTAGGCGTTTTATTGCCAAATTTCTGTTGTCTGGCAGCTTTCCTCCACGGGTAAGGGATCATCCATTGGCTTTCGACTTTGAAACACGACTCCTCTATGAGCTTGGCTTTTTCTCTTTCTGCTTGAGTCAGTTTGTCTGCATCGCAGACACAAGGTTTTACGGCCACGCCCATGGCTTCCGTTGTCCAGAAGTCTGTTAAGTCAATTGGTGGGGCGTACTTGACGTGCAATATGCTGGTTACGTCACAGATCTGCTCTGGTTTTCCTCCAAAAACCACCCATCCAAGGGGAGACTTGCGAGCTAGCAGGTGGTCCACTTGTCTCGTTTCACCAGCATGCATGTGTACGTGATCAATGCCGATCAACAGGTCAACGTGCCCTTTCCCACGGCGAAATCTTGTGTTCGGTACGCCAAAAACCTCCGGTAAGTGCGAGGTTTTCACTGCCGGAATCTCGTCACTGATGCCGTGAATGCCGATTGCTTTAACGGTAAAACGCTTGTTGTTGTCAATACAGGTTAGCTGAACATTGTATTCCTTTGTTTTAATTGTTTCGTCCTCGCCACCAACTTTAGTAATGGTTATGGACACATCCTTTCCTTTCAAACCGAGAGTTTCAGCGGTACCCTGTCGGATAAGACTCACTTGAGCGCCCGAGTCTAGAAGCACGTTTCCGCATTTAAAAAGACCGCTAGCGCTGCCAATGTTAGCAGATAAAACGGGAAGAATTGCTTCATTGGTACTGACTGTATTGGCGATGCCAATCTTCACAGAATTGCTCTTGTGTAGGAGTTGATGGTACTGTTGCGGACACCGCGTTCCATTCTCCAGTTTTGCGCACTGTTGTTTGCGGGTGCAGTTATCCATAGTGTGTCCTCTACCAGCCCTTTTCAAGCAGCTTAAGCACAGGTGATTTGCCTTTGCAGTTGCAATCCGTTCGTCAATGCTGAGGGATATGAATTTCGGGCATTGATCAACCCAGTGTGATGAAGTTTTGCATAGCCAACATTTGTGCCAAACAGGTTTGTCGTTATCAGACCTGAAGAGATTCACAGGG
The DNA here is from genome assembly GCF_977016875.1 of Pavona decussata. NCBI lineage: Eukaryota > Metazoa > Cnidaria > Anthozoa > Scleractinia > Agariciidae > Pavona > Pavona decussata. Next base: position 4,622,835 of record NW_028145439.1, on the reverse strand, counting down.
CGTTTGCCGGATGAGCCCACTCTGATTGGCGCTGTAGCGCGCATTCGCGATTTCATTTCAACATTCATCCAATTCATCAACGCTTCAAGGGTAGCAGGTTTCTTTTCTTTTTCCAAATCTCTCGCCCAGACTTTTCTGTCATCAGTGCACATTTTCTGTTCAATTATGGACAGCATGTGGCTGTTGTTCATGTCACCAGGTAGACCAACTTCTTTTAAGGTATTGTAGCATCTTTTAACCAGATGTACGAGGTCGCAAAATCGAGCTTCCTCCCCTTCCTGTAAAGCCCGCCGCACACGTGAGGAAAGAGCTGAGCAAAATGCCTCGCGAGGCAGATAGCTCAGCCGTTTCCTCTCGTGTGCGGCGGGCTTAAGGCTTTGAATTGAACAATGTCCTGAGTTACAGTGTCTGACACAAATCTTGGGTCGCCATAGATTGCGTCCAGATATTCCCAAGCCGCGTCATAATCGCTTCCGATTCCCTTAATGAGCTCATTCGAGTGGCTTTTCTCGCAAGCACGTACGCAGGACCGTGATTGAATCTCGTTTTGAACACTTCGCTTCTATTGCGTGCTTGAAATCTGAACGAAAGATGGCGTAATCTCGGACATTCCCAGCGAAAACAGGAAGCTTGGGTTTTTCCAGTTTAAACGTGCAGGCCCTAGCTTCAATAGGACTTTTCTGTACTTTCTCTGTACCGGCGGTTGACGTGGTGTTGTTCACATTGCCTTCTGTGTTAATCGGCGTATGATCAGTTGTCTGGACAGTGGTAATTACTTGTACCGAGTCAGCGTGAATTGATTGTATAATTTGCATTTCATCGTTGTGAGGCCCGTCGCTTTTGCTAGGTGTTGCCGACTGCATATTTGACATTCCGATCATACTTGACTGACTGCTCGCGGTTTTCTCCTTATCTTCACCATTTTGTAAGGTCTGTTTCTCGGGACTAACTAAACTGTCTAAGTACATCTTAGCTCGCATTACATAGTTCATGAAAGAACCCTGGCATTCGTTCATCCAACTCTCAGCTTCTTCAAAATCCTCATCATCATCTATCAGTGTCGTGTAATTTTCATGCTTAACTACCAGGTCGTTGTACGCTTCTTCAACTTTACTTAAGGTGTCTCTTACCTCCGATTCTGGCCTTTTAACGTCAACAATGTTAGTCAGCCAGTTACCACTTCTTGTGAAGGTGGACTTTTCGTTCCTCCGGGCTTTCTTTGCTGCTTTCAATTCGTCTTCTGCCATTATCGGGCTACGCGTCTAAGTTCCACACGAGTCCAAAGTACACAGGAACCATCAACCATTCATCCCTTGGGCCAACGGGTCAGCGTAGAAATCGAATGAAATGGCCTATTAAACCAGACAGGCAATCCAACTAGTTACGCAAATCGTATAATTTATTCCAATATATCATTCGATCTAAAGAAAAGAACGAAATACATTTGAGAAACTGAACAGAATCCATCGGTACATAAACACGAGTAAAACTATCAGCTAGAATTACAGCACTGGAACTTACTTCTTTGACGATGCCTAGTAGGATTGTTTCACGGGTCAGCAACAGATAAAACAGTTCACGGTGTAACAGAAGACGGGTCAGCAAAACAGGTCAGCAAAACATGCACGTATCTTCGAATCTAAAATGTCTGAACCGAGAGCAGGCCTATTCACGTGGCTTAATTACGTAACTTAGTGTCAATCAAGTTCAATCAGGAAATCAAGTTAATAATTCATTGTGTTAACGAAACAATGACTATCAGCAGATCGAATAGCTATCAGAACTTGACAGGGCGCGGAATGTACATTAAACTTTCTTGTTTAAGTTGAAACAATTATGCCGTAGAAATGATGTATATAGCTCAAAAAGCTGCTGTAAAACAAATTTATGATTTGCTTAAAATGGGTCTCAAAATGCAGGAAATGAGGTTTCTGGGAACCTAGATTTTCAAAAATTTCCGGGGGAGTATGCCTCCGGACACCCCTAGTAAGAGCGCCTCCGGCGCTCAGCAAGATTTGGGGCTCAACGAACACCCCTATCTAACCCTTAACTACGCGCCTGATATCTGTGTGTCCGCTGTTTTTCTCTGTTTAATATGACTCGTAATCGTTGATTGGTATGCTTCGATCCGTATTTTGTTAGTCAGATCTACGTGTATTAATTGTTTCTACTCGAAGGGGAGTAATTTCACGTTAACCATTTGCTTGATTAATTTTTATAGTTCCTTTGAGAATCTAAATGGAAATTTAGAGTTTGCCGTTGCCGTAAACGTGTTGCTATCTATAAAACGTTTTTTTAAACAAGAGAAATCTTTACCTAAGCAGAGAACGGTAACTTTTTAATAGTATTGTAAAGAAATCACAGTAAGAATTACGTTTATCTTTGATATAAACCGTACATTTAAGCGTTTTGTTAAAGTTAGGAGTACGATTTATTTCTGGTTGGGCGGGAGGGAGGGGGGGGGGGGGTATTAGAAAAAAAAAAGTTTCTGCTTGGGGGAGCCATGTGGAAAAAAATTGCATGCTAGGGGGGGGGGGCATACAGTTTCGTAGTGGCAATTAACCAAATCCCACCAGCCCCCCCCCCCCCCCCCCTCCATGCTCATAAAAAATGAACGGTCCTCAACTTGCGTTTTCATTTCGATCATTCTGGAATAAAATTGTCTTGCTAAGCAAGCAGGCGCGCTTCGCTGGATTGAAATTATTTTAAGATTATTTTTACGCTAAAAGGGACAAAAGTAATGATCTGCTTTCTCAGATTTGGGCGAGGGACAATTTCCCTTGGGTGGTGTTGATCTGTCTTGGGCTGGGTCCTCTCTGCTTACTGCGTAATCATTGTTTGTCGTTTCACCAAACTGTAAAAGCATAAAAGGTTTTTTCTCCACCCTACCCCTAGTATTTTTTTGTCACACATATTAATTATTTAGTACGAAAATGCTTTTCCCTTACCCACCCCTCACTCATTTTTTCACCTTCCCTACCCCTCCTCTTCAGACTTTTTTGTCATTTTGACCAAATTAGCTATTTAGTCAAGTGATCAAAATGCTAGTATGTGATTGGTTCTCAGCCAAAATAATGCTCTCTCCTGCTCTGTGATTGGTTACCTGGTGAAATGGCCCCCTTTACTACTCAGGAGACTGAGGCCTGTGTGTATAAGCTATACTCTAATATTGGCTTGGCGTTGGAGTATGTTAATGAATATAATAAACTAGAGTTATAGCTATCTCTAAGCTGCCAACCAGCAAGAGAACAGATGTTACCTTACGTGAATCATTTTTTTTTTAAAGAACTATAATACATTGGACAGTGAGGTGTGGGGGCAATGTGGGCGTTTTGAATACATCAGCCGAAAGCCTTACCCACAAAACATGTCAGAAGGATTGGTCATTGCTATTAATTTTACCTTTCCAATTTACTTCAGAACATTTATTGACAGTTTAAAAGAATATTTAACCTGATTTGGCTAATTATAGCTCGATGCAATTGTAATTTTGAACAAGGTAGGAAGTTGTTCCGATTATCTCCAATCGTGGCAGCGAAACATTTCTGAACACGTATTGGTTTGGCTAAGAACAATGCATCCTACAATGTCGCGATGAAGGCGTTGCACATTTTCAACTATATCTGTTTTTCAGAGAGCCTTGCATCCGCAAGTGAAGAGTATTATTATTTTAAGTTAAAAGGGCAAGGATCTGATGTAAGTTAAATGGCAGACATTTGAAAGAGCTGTTTATGTAAGTAAATTAAGTTGGAATGAAACTTAAATTACTTCACGTTTCCTTTTTAACTCGGCCCAATCTATATCGGTCTTTCATTATGGTCCTCGATTTGGGTTTAGGGGAAGGGCATAGCGTAGGATGGGAATTTTCCTTTGAGGTCCGCAACGGAAACTAGTGAGTTGACATGACGTGGGATTACGTCATAATCTTCAAAAGGCCGCCATCAATCACATGGATCAACCAATTTAAATTTTTTTTTATTTCCCCGAATTCAGAAATCAACCAAATCTGACCAAAAAATGATTAAAATCAATAGCGAAACACCAAAAAATCTAAAGGTACAAAAATTACGGTAGGAGATTTATTTTCGTTTACGAATGATATTTCAATTTCTGAAAACCTGCCTGTCAGTATAGTTTATGTCAACGCCATTTAATTAACATTACAGCATCACATCATATTCCTTACAAAGCAATTTCCCGAATAGTTGCCAAGTTTAGTGGCGTTTGCTCACATATTAAAAAAGTCAGGAGCCCTTATTGGGAGAACTCGGATTTCTTCTTTCTTTGTATGGTCGTGTTACTGACTGAATAACCCATCATTCTCAACAGGAAAGTTTTGTCTCACAAAAAGTACTACAGATATTGAACTTAAAATGAATTTTTTCTGCGATTGACATCTAATACAAGTTATAGAGAGTGTGCGCGACGGCCATGTTGGAGGACCGAAACAATACAATGATTTTCTTTTGGTAAATTTATTCTATTTTTATGCAAATATCTTCTATTGTCTTAGTCCTCCAACATGGCCGCCGTGCACACACTCTATAATGCCAATGCTTTTAGCTAGTTTGGTTTTTAATTTCTGGACTGGTCTTCTCTGCAGGCTCAGACTGTAAAGATAAGTAAGAATGAATAAATAGATAAATAAATAATAAATAAATAAATAAATAGATAAATAAATAAATAAATAATGTTACAGTGCTTAATCTACGCGAGAGATCTGGGTTCCAGATAAACTAAGATGACGTAGAGAGGTATTTCGAAGTAAATGTAAGTGTAGCGCACATTCAATCGAAGCGGTCATTTGCGCAAGAAATTTGTGTAACATGAAATCTTTCAGTCATCGATATTGCAGTGCTTACTCATAGGACCGTAACAGTGGTTTTATCAACAGTTGTGAAGACCGCAAATAATTCCTGGGTCTCACTCCCTCTCAACTTTAAAATGGTGGCTATTTGCGTTTTTCTTTGGGCAAAGCAGCCGTTAAACGCTTTTTAGGGCCAATTATAATTTAGTTTCTATACTGCAGTTTAGATTCTTCCAAACTCCGACAGCCATGCTCATGTCTTCCCTGTTGCGCTAATCATGTTGAATTGAATGAAGCGATTCAGAGTTTTAGTTAAAGTTTGCGGATAAACTTCAAAAAAAGTGCTGTTCAACAAAAAGTTTCTGTCATGGTTCGTTTGACCCCTTTTTATTACAATTGATGTTATTCTTAGGACCGAAAAAAGATTAACTGCATTCTAACCTACACCGCTTGAATTCTTTTGTAGATTGCCTGTATTTGCTCCTGACTCAAGGCGCTGCTGTACACCTGCATCTGGGTGATCCTTCCTTTGAAGTACCTTCCACTACCACTCTTTACTCCCATTCTGATGTTGTCCTGTGTGGCTAGATCAAGATCCGCTCCGATGTTCAATGTCTGAACCAAGGCTCCATTGACCCACAGCTTTGCGTCACCAGAACCGCCGTCATAGGAAGCACCAACAAACTTCCATCCACCAGCTAGATGTGTGTTGAGTAAGGCGTCTGTAAAAGTCTAATTTCGGTGGTTAAAGCGGACAAAAAGTTGGCCGTCTACCACCCACAGATGCACCCCCAGTGATATCCACTCGTCTTGTAGTTAAAGAGAGGTCCGTTTTTGCCATTATAGTACACCCAGCATAGCATCGTCATTGAGTAGCGCACATCCAAAGATCCTCCTTCAGTGTTTGGAAACTCGATATAACTGTCTGCGGTTCCAGCAAATTCGTAAGCGCTGTTAGCTGTACCGTCAGGGCCTGGAGCCAGACTTACCCTTTCTGGGTCTCCTTCGGCTACACGATTCTTGATCTCCTTGGTACCATACGCGGCATTGAGAGGGAAAAAGGCAACAAGATCTGGAACTTTGAAAGGAAAGGAAAAGGAAAGGAAAGTAATGAATTCAGTACAAGAGGTTTTGATGTTTAGAACTCGTAACCACCTCCCCCCTCCCCTCCCTCACTCGTCATTGGGGTGCATATGACGTCACCTCGTTGCATGTCAAGATGTCAAAAAGCTTGGTTCTCTCGATAAGTGTTTGGGAATCTCGGAAAGAGGCTGTAGTTATTGATCTGTAATGCCGTCGTTTCGGATTACAGGTTCATGCTAATTCTTCAACCTCTCGTTTAGATTTCAACCGCTTTCGATGCCACCCGCCCTTTTCTTTCCAAGCGCTTACTATTTAGCAAAAATCTCAGCGTCGGTTTCTGGTATAGAAAACTGAACAAGCGAAATATAGAAACACATAAATATAATGTTTGAGGTCATTTAGCGGAAATTAACTGCTCCTACCGAAAAAAAACAATAAAGTAAACAAAAAGATGAACCTTGATTTTAGCTTAGTCTGCCTTCAAGAGACCTTTGGATCAAATATTCTTGATTGACAGACGGTCAAAACACTGTCAAAATAGAGCGGTTTTCGATAGGGTGTCGAAAAAAGAAACAAACAAGTAATTGTTCTGTTGTAATGACAATATATGTACCTTTTTAATAATTTTACAGGGAACTTAATATCGCCAAATTGAAAGGGCAAATTTCGTGATAAGGCAAGAATTATATTAAAAGGAACTAAACTAAATGTCAGTCTTAAGATTGGCATATAAATCTTTTTTTTTAAAATTTTACAAAGCAATGCTTTGTTATGATACTAAAAAAAAACAAAATTCCCAGGATGATATGTTTGCTTGCCTTGCGATTTCTTCAAATGCGTCTTTGGAACGGGAGTTGACTCGTTTTTCAACAACTCGGCGAGTCAGGTTTTTTCTTATTCTACCACTTCGTCATTCACGAAAAACGAAAACTTGAAGTAGGACAAGGGCAAAGGGTAAAAATATCATGATAATCATGTAAACTAACGTTGACGTCGGTTGATTAAAGGATTTCATACCAGGGCTTTAAAATTCATTTGCGGGAATTTAATTTCGCAGTTTGAAATCATGAGGTAAGAAAGTAAAGGGAATTAAGGTAAAAGCGTGATGAAACAAACCGGTGTCAAGCGCAGAAAAACGCCTGCGACCAAGACACGGTTTTGCTTTGGCTTCGATCGGTCGGGAAAATGACGCGAACTTTGATAGCCAGTGCATATGACACGTATATTGAACACGTATATGACGTGTATATTGAAGATTTTAGTGTCAGTTGTTCAACAAAAATTTCAATTTTATGATTCTCTCCCCCCCCCCCCAAAAAAAAAAAACAATCATTTTTTTAATTAATAGCTCAATGGTATAAGTCAAACGAGTCCAATGAGCTTGAACAAATGAAAATATGGTGCATATGTTATAGCCCTGCTTGTCTAAATCACATTTTTTTTGTCAAGCAATGTAACTGATGTTAACAGAGGGCCTTGAAGCCCGAACTTAGCGTGTCATTTCAGGATATGTTGTATCTAAGAGACCTGTTAGCCTTTGTTCTATGGCATTCATTAAGGACATGATTTCTAGCCCAAAAATACAACTCTTGAAAGCACCATTTCTTGTTCGTTTGATTGCTACAGATCATTCTGAAGTGATTTATGATGCAAAGCAGAATATCAATCCTTTCTGGGAAATTCTTAATAGCAAGAGAAAAGAGGGGCTTTTCTTTGGAATCATACGTGACATTGACATCCCAGTGAAATGAAACATGACCTGTGATCCGACTAAACAAGTGTGACATGGAAATTATTAACGGAGCCAACGCATCTTTAATTTCACCCAAAACCCGGTCTTTTAGCGCTCAAGTCTAGGTTTCTACAACAGAATCGGCTTAATCGGAGCAAGACAGCGTTTTAAATTGATTTTTCGTCTTCAGTCTAGAACCATGACACAATCCGAATCACGCCGAGCAAACATCTGGAATTATTTATGACATTGAGACCGGAAATCCGACCCAAAATCGCACTTCTTGACTAATCGATCACCAGTCTAACAACGCTACCGTTATAAAGGCGAAAAATAATAGAATAGCTTTTCAAACTCACGCTTCTTGAAGAGAAAATCCTTGCCCATTCTTGCTAGTGTTTTCCATATCAGCTTAAGTCCCGGATGTTGAAATCAACATTTGAAAAGGGAAGGGTAAGCGCCCTTTTCCACCACAAAAATATACAAGTCTTTGGCTGGCTCAACAATTCGCGAAAATTTCACGTTGCCCGAATAGAACTCATCCTTAAGACCTACTTTTTAAAGCCAAAGACTGTCACCTCCTCAAGCAAAGCACACAACATGCTATCCTTTATAGTTCACGCCCGAGTAACTGAAAGTTACCCGTTTAGCTCAAAAAAGAACTAAATAGGAAGCATATTAGACGAGGCAGGACGCTGCACTCGTAAGACTTTTTCCCTCACCAGACTTAATGATGTCCTCAGGAAAACTTTGCTTCAGGAAGCCAAACGAAACGCTAGATCTAATGACTTAGCTCTGATCTTAGAGCGCGCGCCGAATCGTTGCGCGGTAAGAAGACGTTTGAGAGAGAGTGGGGCTAGGTTAGCAAATCATGGAAGGATGGGGGGGGGGGGGGTAGGAAGAAAATATTTTGGTTTTATAAATATTTGCTAATGACAGGAGCTTATGTTATAAGCTCCTGCTAATGACCATTGTAATCTATTAAGTTACTGATGTGAAGTTCAATAGGAAACGCTAAAAAAAAAAATATCTTAAGAAAAGGTAACAAAAACGTCAATTTCTGTAGCCACCTTTTGGAAAATTAGCTCAGAAAGCATAAAGGTATAGGGTCGAATTTCCCAGAGAGGATTGATATTCTGCTTTGCATCATAAATCACTTCAGAATGATCTGTAGCAATCAAACGAACAAGGAACGGTGCTTTCAAGAGTTGCATTTTTGGGCTAGAAATCATGTCCTTAATGAGTGCAATAGAACAAAGGCTAACAGGTCTCTTAGATACAACATATCCTGAAATGACAGGCTAAGCTCGGGCTTCAAGGCCCTCTGTTAACATCAGTTACATTGCTTGACAAAAAAAATGTGATTTACGCAAGCAGGGCTATAACATATGCACCATATTTTCATTTGTTCAAGCTCATTGGACTCGTTTGACTTATGCCATTGAGCTATTAATTAAAAAAAAAATGATTTTTTTTTTTTGTTTGGGGGGGGGGGGGGGGGGCGGGGAGAGAGAATCATAAAATTGAAATTTTTTTGAACAACTGACACTAAAATCTTCAATATACACGTCATATACGTGTTCAATATACGTGTCATATACACTGGTTATCAAAGTTCGCGTCATTTTCCCGACCGATCGAAGCCAAACCAAAACCGTGTCTTGGTCGCAGGCGTTTTTCCGCGCTTGACACCGGTTACACGCATTTGTTTCATCACGCTTTTACCTTAATTCCGTTTGCTTTCATACCTTATGATTTCAAATCACGAAATTAAATTCCTGCAAATGAATTTTAAAGCCCTGGTATGAAATCCTTTAATCAACCGACGTCAACGTTAGTTTACTTGATTATCATGATATTTTTACCCTTTGCCCTTTTCCTACTTCAAGTTTTCGTTTTTCGTGGATGACGAAGTGGTAGAATAAGAAAAAACCTGACTCGCCGAGTTGTTGAAAAACGAGTCAACTCCCGTTCCAGGAACCGCTTGTTTCAAATCGCCAGTTCGATTGACCCATGCCCTCATGTAAATAGATATCTACCAAAGACCTCTTGTATAACGTAACGTAACGTAACCGCTTGTATCTGTGGTTCTCTAAACTTGAGGGGGCTTGCCGTCAAGGACCAGTCTGTGAGCTAGCTCAGGGTAAGGGTTACCTGCTCGGGGGTAGCTTTCAGTTGTGTGTCAAAAGCTCCGGGCTGCGGAGGGGAGGGTTTTGTAGCCTTCAACTTAGCCCAATTTGCTGTTTTTCTTAGACCAGAGTTACTTCTTGCCCTGTGACCTACCCTATAGAGCCAAAGGCTGTTGAAAATCAATTGGATCAAGCTGACACAAAGCCTAGAGTGTGGCCTAAGGGCAGGTGAGTTACTTGAAAGTTTGTGTGAAAAGCAGAGGGGTGGGGAGGGCAGTGTTAGGAGACTAAGTCAGGCAGAACTTTTCCTCTCTGTTTAGGTTAAGTGCAGGTATGTTGTTTAAAATCCAGATAGATATTAGCAGTCAATGTAAGTGAGGTTATCTCAACTTGAGCTGCTACATGCTAGACCTAGTAAATTTTGCCTACAAACTCAATTTTTGCCTTGCAGGGAGCTATTTGTGTGTGATAATTATTAGCAGTCAATGTAAGTGAGCTTATCCGGACTTGAGCTGCTACATGCTGGACCTAGTAAATTTTGCCTGCAAACTCAATTATAGGGAAGCGTAATCCCAGACCTACCTCCATCAGTTGTTAAGTCACAGTAGACTTTTAAAGGGTTTCCATTCCTCTTGAAGTCGATCCAGTACTCTCCGTTCTTTGTAGAGATTCCGACGTCCCGGATGTGTTTGCATGACTGAGCGGGATGGTCTGGATGGGAACCGATCGCTACTACAAGGCATTAGTGAACAAAGAAAATTATATCAGTGAGTGGTCAATAAATCCATATTTTCATCTGGCATTAAATTTCTATTTAAATAGTGATTGTTATTTGCGCTTGCCTCGGGGAAACAAATACAAGTTTGACGATCGAAGCCGGTTCTGAAATCAACACTTTCATCTTTTGTAACAAAGGGAATGTTAAACCAAAAAAAGTTTCGGCTAAAATCATGCCAATTGTACAGTTAAAGAAAAGTTTTCAAAGTGGTTTTAGTACTGTTTTATATTTCTTACATCGAAGTTGATGATCTACCACTCATTGCCATCATGTAGCAGGTCTTCGCCATTTGCTAGAACCTAACTACAACGTATAAATACCAATGTTAATGTCAAAAGCGCCCCGAGTACAAGCTTTCTACAGCTTCTTGTTCCCTTGTGTTTTCCTGAAGCTTTCAATTTACAATCTTACCACTTGACTTAGGGCTGCCTAATCTCGTACCGAAATCTTCTCTCTCTTCGGAAGCGAAGGCAAACAACTGGGTGGCTAGGAGATTAAGGGTTACCAGGCGAGGATTTTTTTTGTTCAAACCTTAACACCCAAAATATAATGATTACTCGTCGTATGAATGCAGAAGTGTTACTCACCAGCGCATTTTTTCTCTGGGTATCCCGGGTGACAATGGCCGCTACTCCTTGCGGTCGACATCTGTCCATGGCGCTGTCGGCTATTGTCAATACAGGACACCTGTGTTATGAGTGCGTTGCAATGTGTGAGACATTCCTGTAAATTTGCATCAAGTTTCAAATATTTCACCTTGAAGCTAAATGAATAATCTGAAATAGAGATTTTTGAAGCCTATTTTGTTTATATAGGAGCGCGGAAGCCTTTAGACTAAAAACTGAGTAACTGACTGTTTACTAAAGTGAATTACGAGCCTTTGCGTTACTGCGAATATCCAAACAAACTACACTTTATCAATCACAAGATAATAGGCTAACAAAGTGTGTGAGGCTTCCTTGATATTTCCATTGGTTTCTGAGAAAATGGTTTGTAAACTTTTTCTATGGCCGTCATCCGCTGAGACGCCAAAGGAAAAATATTGGGAATTTTGAAATTTTAATTTTTGAATTTTTGAAATTTTGCTGCTGCAGCAACAACGAATTCTTTCAGGTTCTTTTAAGTTGGACTATTTAAGCCGGATTGTTTGTGCCAGAAGTACTTGGAAATCAAGTGCTACAGCTATAAAGGAAATTCCTAAAGGTGAAATTTCGTTTCTTACAATAAACAGCAAAGATTATTTTTGTCAAAAACTAAAAAACTTGATCAGATGTCTTTGGTTGAAAAACTGAAGTCATTCATGGCGCCGACCAAGTGCTTTCACCTCGCTACGGCGTCTTCCAACGAACGATAACCGAACCATATTAACAGTGCCCTTTTGATGGGGGGAAGGAGCTGGTCAAATACAGTGGAAGAAATTGCTCTGCAAGTTCCTTCTTTGAACCCACCGTTTGCTATTTTTATAATAGTCAACGTTTCTCGTTTTGTCTGTTTTGTACGCTAAGAAACAAGTCAATTGTTTGTTTGTTTTGTTTTCTCGGGCGAGTGTTTTTACGCCAAGCCGGGGCTTAGTATTTTACGAAGTGCCTCGATAGTTTTAAGAACATTTTGCCCTTTATTTTATAAACGCGTTTTCGCAATGAGTCCTCGTAGAATTGAGTATTAATTTTCTCTTGTGTTTTTAAAGGTTTCGCAAATTGCTCTCGTCGCTTCGCGACTCGGGCAATTTGGGAAAACTTTGAAAATACACGTGGAAATTAATCCTTAATTCTACTCGGCCTCACTCGACCGCATATGCTAAGCCCGACCCACCTTGGAACCACCAGCAAATAAACCTTTATTAATCGCAATGGGTCCTCCTAGAGTTGAGGATTAATTTTCACTTGTATTTTTAAAGGTTTCACAAATTCCTCTCGTTGCTGCGCGACTCAGGCAATTTGGGAACATTTTGAAAATACGCGTGAAAATTAATCCTTAATTCTACTCGGCCTCATGTTGCATATACTAAACCCGACACACCTTGGAACCACCAGCAAATAAACCTTTATTATTATTATTATTATTATTATTATTATTATTATTATTATTATTATTATTATTATTATTATTATTATTATTGTTATTAATTATTTGCATTGATGTGCGACGAACATTGGGGCCAAATATCGTTCAAATCCGATAAATCTAAATAGCCTTAATTCTTTTGTAGGAAAGGAATAGAGAGATTATGCAAAAAAGTAAATAATCATAAAATAAAAAAATAAATAAAATAACCTAGTAAAATGACCTCGAGCTTTGGACACTGAAAGACTCCAGAATTTTCGCACCTTATTGAACATGGCTTAGCCGCCGACCGGTGGAAAACCCCAAGAGAGCGTCGCGAACAAGCAGCCATAAAATATTCGCGTTAAACATAGACTGGTCAGTACCAAAAAAAAATTGAGTCAGCAACGTTTGGTGCAGTCTTATTAGCGCAAAAGGAAGGGGATTTTTTCTTTTCCTTACGTTTCATGGCATACAAGGTTGCCGTTTTGTTCATGTGCTGAATTCTTAGTGGCGCCAAACTACGCAAATTTTAATACCATTATCTAAGATCGTGGATGCGTTTTTACCAGCGAAAAAATGAAAGAAAGGCCGCTGAATAACTAATAGGAATTATTGGTTTATGACGCCTGTGTGTATTCGTTGGCTGGTGTATCTTGCCTTATTTTAATGATTTTATAAATTTACCTTCAGTAATTCTAACATCAGAACAGGTTTACCTTTTACACTAAACTGAACGGTGTCGAGATCTAGTTCGCGTGCTTTCGATAATAGAGAGCTTTAGATCCAGGACGCGACGGCTTTTAGGACGCGGTGACCGAGCAAAAGACTAGAACGAGAACGCCGTTGTAAGCGCGGGAAAAATAAACTTTAGTTTTGCGACGCGAGTCTATTCGACGCGGTAATTCAATATTACAGGAATATTATTGTTTTGACGAAGGAAAATATGGCATCGTTCAAAAAAGCCCAAGAAATGTTGTTATTGTGCTTGGAAGAAGAAATGATTGACGACGAAGAATTTGCTTTGTTGTACGAGGAATACACACCTCAGAATCCTCCACTTCCGTACCCGTCGTATGATAATTTTTCTTTTGTAAACAAAGATCCGGCGGAATGTAAAGCCGATTTCCGCGTGGAGAAAGGAGACCTTCCCTTACTTGTTGAAGCTTTGAGAGTTCCTCCTATTTTCAAATGCGTCAATGGAACTATCTGCGATGGAACTGAAGGCTGGTGCATAGTGCTGAAGAGATTTGCATATCCGTGCCGATATTCAGATATGACTCCGATATTTGGACGATCGGTGCCAGAACTGAGCCTCATCAGCAATGAGGTTATCGACTGGATTTACACCGAACACGGACACAGAATCACCCAGTGGAATCACGGCATTTTGAACCCAGCTTTACTGAATACGTACTCAAATGCAATCTACAACAAAGGAGCTGCTCTTGATAACTGCTTTGGATTCATAGATGGAACTGTGCGCCCCATTACTCGACCGATAGCGAACCAGAGAACTGTTTACAACGGGCACAAGCGAGTCCATGCGCTGAAATTTCAGTCTGTCACAATACCGAATGGACTGATTGCCCATCTCTATGGTCCTGTAGGTAAATACTGTATTTCCTTTCTTTTGCACTCTCCCTCCATCAAGTCCCCCCCACCCCCCCCCAAAAAAAAAAAAAAAGAAAACAGCCACAATGCTCTTATCATTGATTTTGTCATACACTTCTCCTTTTATTAGTCCATAACTTTCTATAACCCCTACTCCCTCCCCACTTTTGTGAGATCTAAAATTAATATCCCCCCTTTCAGGGACCCAAATTTGATGTACCCTTTATGTTCCCTGTAATCTAAACCACACCCCTCCCTTCTGTGAGGCTCAACTAAAGGAAATATGGTATTTGGAAAATGCAGAACACTCAAAATGATCAAAAGTTGATTTGCTCACATAACACAACATTTTCCCTTACTTTTAATCTTACAGAGGGAAGAATGCATGATGCAAGGATGTTGGCAGTGTCTCAATTGTACGATGATCTGGAAGGTTTTGCTTTCAACCCTGCAGGAAGAGAGATGTGCTTATATGGGGACCCTGCATACCCACTCAGGGTTCACCTTCAGGCACCATTCCGAGTTGGCGTTTTAACCAGGCCAATGGAGATGTTTAATGAATCCATGAGTGCAGTTCGTGCATCTGTGGAATGGCTATTTGCAGACATTATTAACTATTTCAAATTTTTGGATTTTAAGAAGAACTTGAAGATTGGTTTAAGTCAAGTAGGAAAAATGTACATAGTTTGTGCAATTTTACGAAATGCATTAACATGCCTTTATTCTAACACCACAGCTGATTTCTTTGGTCTTGAACCACCAGCATTGAATGACTATTTCATTTAAAAGTCTCTGTATACTTAGGAATGTACCATTTTACTTTTGAGGGGGGGGGGGGGGGGTATCTAACCAGAAGTACATCTATTTTCTTTCACTTGTTGTCAATTGTTTATGTTGCTTCTGAGTCCTCCATCACTGAAAGTGGTTTTCAGGAGGATCCTCTAAAAATAAGAATACATAAAATAACACACTTAGAATAAACAAGAAGTACAGATGTACAAATGACAAAGAATTAAAGAGCTAGCAGTTCTAAAATAGAAATAGAAAGGAACTTTTTAGAGTATTTACCCAACCCTCACCTCAGAAATAAAATGGTCTTTCCCTTAACAAAGTAACAGGAATTAATGTTAAAAAACGGACAGTGTCCCTTTAACTAAATCAATTCATACATAAAATGGCATACAAAGAGTAACAATAGTGAAATTGACTGTTCATGAAACACAATTTACGAATAGGAACATCAACTGTCTCAAAAATCATCTCTGAGAAGCGAAAGTCAAAATTACTTATTAATCACTTTTTCCAATAAAGCCATCAGTACTTTCGTTTGCTCCTGTTGTTGCTGCATCATCAGCATTTGACTGTTCATCAACTGTTGTTGACTTTGTTGCTGACTTTGTTGACTTTGTTGTTGCTGTTGTTGCATCATCCTAAGAATTTCATTTTGCTACTGTTGGATCTGCAATTGCTGTTGTCTGTTGACCTCCATCTGCTTCTTCTCAAAGTCTTGCTGCTCTTTCTTCATTTTTATTTCTTCTTGTTTCAGTTCATAATTTATCTCAGCTCTCTTGGATAAATACACCATTGCATCACTCCCTCGTCGACGTTGCCGTTTATTGTTGAAATCGTCGTCTTCATTTTCACCTGCTGCCGACTCTCTTTTCCTGGTCTCTGATAGCTTCTCCATGGCCTTCAGCCTTATGCTTTCTGCTTTTGCCCTCTCACTCTCAACTTTTTTTGCCCTTACGGTATCCGCTTCATGTACTTCGGCATCTGCACTTTCTTCTAAAGCTATGATCGTATCCAAAGCATTGTCCAGTTCTGAGGGCTCAGCTGGTGCTATCCCTGTAGCTTTTTCCTCATCTCTCAGCTTTTTCTTGTGTTTGTTGACAAGATTCCCTACGTAGTCACGAACCGAGCGCTTATCAACACTAAATTTGGGAAATGAACATTTGTTTAAATTGTCTGCAATTTTCTCCCAAATGCCGCTTCTCATTGTTGACCCCTTTTTGGTCGAATACGGGTTTAGGTTGGCGACTTCTCGACACAGGATTATGTCATGGTCTTTCGTCCAACACATCACCGAACTAAAAGAAAAAAAACAACAACAACTTGAAAACCGAGTTGAGCTTATTATAATTTGAGCTCAGATTTGATAAGAGCTTAATTTTGTGCTCAGTCCACTAAAAATTCATTCCTGCATGTTCTCAGCAAATCCACGCGTAAAGCTGCTAAAAAACACGAGTAATTATTCAAGAAGCTTTCAAGAGGCATAACTCAAAACTTACTTGGAGGACTTCGCCGAAGCCATCTTTCTCGGTAGCTGTAAATAAAGTTGAAAATGTCAGAACTTTGCCGTGTTTCCGCCGTAAAAATCGCTATAATGTTTGAACATGAATCTAGGTTTCGAAATATATGTGGAGGTGGTACATATTAAACCATTTTCTTCAAAACAAGAAGGATTTATACTCACGTTTTCTTCGCAACGCCAAATCCTTCTGTTTCACGTTCTCTACGCCGTCACGACGCGGCAAATCCTAGGGTGGAGCATGCGCAACATGTCTTGTCTGTGGAAAATTACTTCCGGCCGCGTCTCAGAACCGTCGCGTCCTGGATCTAAGGCTCTCTAATCACTTGATACACCAATCTTGTTTCGCTACAGTCTTCTTACCTGCTTGAAAGCATCAGGAAGGAGAGAGAGTCCTGCGGACGTTTTCAGTGGTTTGATATTTGGAATTTGTCTGCTTAATCTTGTAGGCTTATTCAAATGTTGAGGTCCCTAATTAGTTATGACAAGGTCCAACCACTCGTACTTATTTTGCCTTAGTCTTACCTTAACAGAGCCATAGTATGTCCCTTCTTCGGTTTGAAATCTTTTGGTTTCATCTGCCGAGTTTTGTTGTTTAGCTCACAAATGCGGCGGTTTGCTTTAGAACTGCTTGGGTGCACGTTAAATGACTTGCAACTACCATTGGCAATGCATTTTAGCTGGCATTCGAACTCGTCACCAACAACAGTCGTTTTAATAGCGTGGCCGACTAGACCATGGTCTGTTAAGAAAAGGAAATAGAATTATTTTATTGTTGTGTCTGGACAAATTAGAACAGGTCGATTAGCTTTAGTCTACTTACTAAAGTGAGATTCAAAAACAGCCCCACAGAAGTCAGAGTTTGCCACCACAAATGGGAATAAAAGTAAGCTCAAACTTGCCTAAAAGGCCAGAGTATTTAGCCACCATTTGGCCATAACGGACGATAAGAGACTGAGCGTGCAGCTGCAAATTGGTCTAATATCTTCCGCAGAAAAGAATTTCACTGCACCTGCTAAATGATGTCAGCTTCGCGGGTGGACAGGCTGTTTACAATTCCTCTTTAATAAGTCGTAATTAACTCCTCAAAATAATTAATATAGCGTCTCCTTCACAATTTCTACCTCAAGAAGAAACGAAGGAAACTAACTCCCAAAATTTATAGTTTACAATGAAATGTTTTTTTGAAACGTCTGTCTTTAGTCAGGGAAATCATGATGTTAATGGCGGTACGAGAATTGAATGTTGTCCCAGCATCGTTTACTTTAAGAAAACAATCGAAATAATTTTAATTATTTCAATTTTTCTAAAAGTCCCACAAGCGTGCGAATTTTTATGAGATTATACTACTGTAGGCAAGTCGCCGAGCTCGCTATAATCATCCCATATCAAACAAGCGCCTGCGAAATTATTTTTTTTGTAAACTGATTAAGAAATTGTATTTCGATTCAGTGATCCAGTTTTTACCAGTAAAGCATATTCTTTGACTATGAAAAGCCAAGATATTAAATATTGTTCTGCTTTGTTCATTAGTGAGAACATCTGCATGAAATTTTCCATTTTTTGCATTTTTTGTATGTTGTGATGCCCTGCTGTTTTAAATTATTTTTAGGGTAACTTAGTTAATGCAATATTGCCTAATTAAGAACTTTTATTTCTCTGTATTTTTAAAGAAAAAAGGAAATTGGTTTTGGCGTTTGCTAATTGTAGAAGCCGTTGTTTTGCATGTATGAAATCGAGCACCCTAGTGTGCAAAAGCGTAAGTGAAGGAGAAAAAAGAAGGAAAAGGAGAAGAGCAGAATGAACCGTGAAGAGCTTTGAAAAAGATGAAAGAAGAGCGAAGGCGTCAAACTGTTAAAAGACGTTAGCGGAGAGTTCGCTCTATCCTATGCAAAACCCATTTGTCGGTGGCTAGTTGGGCGGAGAAAGGACGCGAAGAAAACAAAGAAAAAGAGGCAACAAAGCGCTGTTGTACTTTAAAGAGAAAATGAGTTGGCGAAGGGCGTGGACACAATATCAGCGTTTACTTTCTTCACGTCCCTAAAAACTGTCACTCTTCAATCAAGTTCACCATGGAGACAGAACAATTGTGTGTTTTACATAATTCACACCAGCTCTTAAAGTGCAATCGGACTCAAATCTAGCCAAACTATTTGCGTAACATTACGGAACCATTTAAGATGTTAATCTTCAGTGAACTATTTCTGACAGTTTATACCAACCGTTTTGAACTTGAAAATGGTGTCATGACGACGACTCCAAAGCATCGTTCAATTTATCGTTGATTTTTACTTGCATATTTATTACTAAACCTTGGCTTATAAGAAATAAGTTTTTCGTAGATAATAGGTAAGTAAATAACTAATAGGTAGATACAGATTAGATAGTAAGCTATGGCAAAAATATAACTTATGCACAATATATATTCTTAAGGTTTAAGGCTAGATATGAAAATTAAGAAAGTTTCAGAACATTTGATGCCTTGTGATAGCGAGGTTCCATATTTTCGAGCGTAAAAAGAGAAAGTAGGTTCAATACATAAGTTACTGTCTTGACTGTCGGAACGTGCAGTAAAGAAAGACTGGATGAGTGAAGCATACGGTTTGGTTGATATTTGGTAATAAGAGAGGCCATATAGCCAGTCCTGAACTTGTCCATTAAGAATTTTATAAGTTAAGAGTAGTATCTTAAAAACATCGCGTGCTTCAACCGGAAGCCAATGAAAATGTTTCAAGACTGGAGTTATACGGTCAGATTGTCTTATCAACGAGATCAGGCGTGCTGCAGAATTCTGAATGCTTTGAAGTTTAACAGTTACACGCCTAGGTAAGCCACGGTAATGACTATTAGAGTAATCTAAACGGGACCCAAAAATATGCATTAATCAGCATTTTCAGGTGGCCTCTAGACAGCTATTTCCTCAGGCGGGAAATTGATCGTAGTGCCAATGTAGCTCTCTTGCATGTCACGTTGAGGTGATTATGGTGGCTAAGATTGAGTTCCCTGTCCACTATAACACTGCGGTTACACACTCGGTCCCACAGATGTACAGTGGTATCACCAAGCAAAAAATCTCTAATGATCAGATGCCTGACAAAGCGAGAACTAATTAAAATTGAATACCTTCTGTTTTATCAGGATTGCACAGTAACTTATTGTGAGTGTTCCATACCCTAGCATGGTTAACACATCGTCGGAGGGTGGTTAATGAAAATGATTGGTCATTAGGGTTAATGGAAGTATATATTTGCGAGTCATCTCCATAAAACATACTGTTCAGATTATGATCGCAGACTATATCTTGTAAAGGAACCACGTAATGAGTAAACAAATGATGTCCTAGTATAGACCGCCGACGAATACCGAATTCGACATGCCGTGGACTCGATGTTGTGTTAACTATTATGACAGATTAAGACCGACCACTAAGGTAAGAGGAGAACCACTTGAACACATTATATAAAAATCCAAAGCAATTGCTGAGACTGTCCTTGAGAATAGTGTGATCGACGGTATCGACGGTGGCTGACAGGTCCAACATTATAGAGACAACGTCTTGACGAAGATCAATGGTTTAGTACATCATTCATAACTCGAAAAAGCGCAGATTTGGTGGAGTTATGTCTCCGATACGCGGATTGCATAGCAGACAATAAGTGGTTTGTCTATAAGTAGAAATGCATTTGATGCACAACAAACTTTTCAATACCTGCGGCCATCAAAGGAATATTTGCAACAGATCGCCAATTTTTAAGAACATCTTTGTCAAGATCAGGTTTCTTCAAAACTCGACGCACTTAAGACTATTTAAATATACACCAGAGCATAACGATTCATTAACAATGTCTGTTATAATTAGCGCAGTGACCTAGAAGATGAGTTGGCATTGGATCAAGTGGACAAGATTTGTTGAAAGTACGTCGAAAGTGTTTTAATAATTTGCTGAGTCATAGTACAGCAAGTGTTCATGAACCCAAGCAACAAGTGAGGGCATCGTATGGGCTCGTTTGTGGCAGGGGGTGCCTCCTGTTACGGCCTTCCGTAAAGAGTTTCTTATGAGCAGGTGACGTTTTCCGCGTTTCGCATAGCGCAAATCATGGTTGTACCAGGAAGCTTGTATTTCAACTTATTCAACTTGTACAAAAACGGCGAACTACTCAGGAACCAAATTGGTAGGCGTGGCGTTCGAGTTCTACCTTGGATTTAGTCATTTGACGTTGTTTTGCAAAGAACGGCAAACAAATGTACGAAAATTTAAATACATGGAGAACCACTGTTTGGATATAATTAATTCTGCGCTGTGATTGGTTCGCTACTATAAGCTATTTGCTCACATCCTACAATGCCTTTCCCTGAATTTGAACATTTGTCTCAAAGCCAACATGCCCTTTGAGCTTTCGCCTACAAGCTGATTGTCTTATTTTTTTTTCTGGAAGAGAAGATTACTAGATGAATTTAAATGTCAATATCGTTAATTAATATCCACTTAGCAGCCCTGCCTCGTTACGAGATCATGCACCCAAACAAATTATACATAGATTTTTTCTTCAAGAAAGTGTCACCTTTTGTTTATAAATAAACTTTATGGCGATCAGTAGTCGTATACACAATATTTTCATCTCTTCCGCTTGTCCTTAAGGAGTTCACAACCATGCAATCTCGTAAAATAGTTTAATGCCTGTCCATACATAAGGTACACCGGTCACACGCCGAGTTGAATTAGCATTACACGTGATATAGTATGTAGACTTTGAGCCTGTTACCATTTTTAACAGTTCGTTTAAACGCAGCAGCACCAAAACCAAAATGCTCCCCCCTACACCCCTCATTGGGGTAGAGTTACTGGGCGCAGAGTCTACTTTCAACTACCCTCACACAACTCGACGTCGTACGCAGTTTTTACGAATTCGATCTGTTACTTATCTGTGATCTCGACAAATCTGCTTGTGCTTGTCTCCATTTTAGAATAAACTTAACTTCGACCAACGAAAGACCAACTCAAAAAGACCAACTCCCAAACGACAGCCAAACGCAGAACCCTTCGGAAAACCACAAGTGCTTGACAGCGCGCGAAAATACTGCGAGCTGATTGGTCAAAAATGATATCACACATGTGTGGATAAAAATGATATCGCCACTGGCGGGATAGCGTCTTTATCGATTTGCTACCACTCGGTATACCACTAAATTTTATATAATAAAATCATTTATCGAAGCATATCAGAAACACGGGAAAACTTAGCGTTTTTAAAAAAGAGACTTTTTAAAAAATCTTTTCAATTCATATATTTTTTACCTAACTCCCGGTTATCTTCGAGAATGATTTCAACACCGTTCAAAAATTCACCAAAGGAACACCAGGCAAAATAATAACCTCACACTACCCAAGTGTAGGCTTGCGAAAGGCCAAAGGGCTTTCACCTTCGGTGGAGGAAAAAAATCTACAATCATTTATCAAAGCATATCAGAATTACGGGAAAACTTAGCGTTTTTAAAAAAGAGACTTTTTAAGAATCTTTTCAATTAATATATTTTTTATCGTAATTTTTTTCTCTATATTATCATCCAAATGTAAATGGTTTTCATTATTGTTATTATTATTTATATTTTCATGTATGACGGAAGGGCCCCTCAAGGGTTAAGGGGAGCTATACAATAAAGTATGTATATAATATACTATATGATGTCATGTATCCAAAACCGGTGATACCGCCCATGACTGCCATAAGTTAAAAATAGAGCATGACATCATTGATAAACCTGTCAAACCAGTTCATAACCTGTTGGTAAGACTAAACTTAAATATGACGTCATCCTATAATGAGTGATCAAGACAATAGGCCATGACGTCATCGGCGATAATGTATGCCACCGCAGATTAATGAGAAACCACCTAGAAAAGGGGAACTAATTGGTGCCCCCCTCACTACTGACATCTTTTAGGTTGATGTCGATTGCATCAAGGAATTTCTTGAAAATGTTCGTCTTAAATATCTGTCAGCATTCTTTTGCGGCGATAATGAATCTAGTTTATCCTTCCTTCCATTTTGACGTAGATATGGAAGGAATCTGCTACCAAAGATGCCAAAGGTGCAAAACGCTCGCTTAATAACAATAAAATCAAATCTTTGTCAAGTGTTTGACTAAAGGCAGCTCTGTTAAAATTTCGCAATATTAGTATCATCAGTATCAACAGTTATATCCCTCCTTAAACAAATCCGGCGTTGTGCCATCATTATATAACTGCTAAAATCGACATAGAATTCAATAGAAGATGCTAAACGCTTCCGCATTTCTTGACTTATTGCTCCTGAGACAATGGTTCTCTCCAAAATGTTTGACTTGCTTGTGGTTATTGTAAATTTCCTTGCAAGAGACAAAGGGCTTTCCTGCCAAAAAGAAAACGGTAGAAAAACGTTAACAAACAACCACAGAAAGAAAGGCAAAAAGTACAGTTAGAGCTAAAGATTCTACACGGAAGAACAACCCTTCCCTTCTGTATGCGCGGTCGCGCTCCTTCATCCCCGACTGTACCGTTTGGAGACTCAAAGCGAGTGGTGCGTGCCAATCTTTCTGATAACTTATCCACGGAAAATTTACCTGGCTTGACGGTGCGTTTCCCTTGAGAAGTAACATTTACGACAGCTATGAGCTTATCAAACGTGTTTCCCATGGTTTTCACCAGCGATTTTATGGCTTTCTCGACAACGATTGAGGAAGTTTGCCACACGTCCTCGGTGGTTACAATCACGAGTACAAAGAACCAAACGTTACGGAGCACTCGCATTTTGTCGATTAAACTGTTGATAAAAGTTCCTCAAGATTCCGCTCGCGCAGTGTCTCAAATGAGTTGTTATGATCAATAGTCCACCTCATTTCTGTTGGGGATGTTTCGGAACTCGAAAATTTTCCTGACAGCAGTCAGCCACAGCCAATCAAAGGTAACCACATTTCTAGTAACTTTTAATTTATTCACGCTGATGTTTTCCTTTTTGAGGATAAATCAGTTTTGAAATGAATCACTCGAGATTCTCACTTTTTCTTTAATAGTAACACTTAATTAAAATGATAGCATCGCGAAGATTATTTCAGAGAAAAGAAATTTATTTACGGGAACCACCAGTTCAGCCTAGTTAGTCATTTTAAAGTTAACAATTAGATTATGAGCTCGAGATTTTTACCGTGTGATAGCTGATGAGGGCGTAGGCCGAATCAGCTATCACGCATAGAAATCGAGAGCGAGTAATCTTATTTTTTTTAGTATAAATCTACTAGTCGTTCAAAACTTAACAAGTAAATTATCCAAATCCTCCTCACAGACACTTCGAAAACGTGAAGAAGCGGGCTGAATTTTGTTGACAACCGCTACTCACTATCCATCAGAGAATAGACAGTGGCTAGCGTAGTCAATCAGAGAACGGTATTCGTAATAGAACGCTAGTAGATTTATACTAATAATCAGTATACTGACAAGTCCTAAATCTGATGGTAGTTAATACAGATAATTTCGTTTTTTCCGTCAAGACACAACAATTGCAAACATTCTTAAGCTGAACTCAGTAGAATATTTCAATAATGGCGCGATATGTATTTGTTTGCATTGGAATTCCGTCCTTGATTTATTATTTCAATAGCCCGAAACGTTTTGTTTGATGGGAGATTTGCTGTCTTTACTGACGAGTTTTTGCTTCATGTCAAAAGTAGTTTTAAAAGCTGGCAATTGTATTATTATTATTATCTTTGTAATAATTTATTTAGTTGTAGGGGAATGAATAAATTTTCCGTGATTAAGTAAAGATTAAATAAAATAATTAAGATAAATGTGGAAAGCGGATTTATTTTGCAACCCTAAGTAATTTCGATGTCGTCAGTAACTGTAATAAATTAACGGCTTTCGTTGAAATTAAATTATAAGTTTCTGAGGCTCGAATTTTAGTACAAGGTTCAGTTTTTGTACACAAGAAAAACCATTCTCGCTATTATTATTGAACTCTAACAAGGCGCCGACCTCAAGTAACATATCAGTTCCCCTCATCCGATTTTCGCTCGGACGCCTTGTAGAAGAGCCTGTTTTTGAAAGACAAAAAGAGCACGATCGGGGCGATAGCAACAGAAAGTTGATTGTTATGGAGTTCACTTCTTCGGAGGTGAACTTATCAACAAAGCTTCCGCAGCAAATGATGTTAGTAATTAAACAATACGTGTGACGACTTATTTTAGTCATATTATTTGCTGAAGGAAGTAAAAGCTGCGAGCTTAATTCATCTTGCTGTCAATTTCATCTCCGAAGAACTGAATTCCTGAAAAAAGAACTGAAAATTGAAAAGCAGAAACAAAATTGAGAAATCTGTAGCGTAGTCAAAAGTCTCCCCAACACTGGCAGTGTTTGACCGACCGATAAAGTTTGATTATGTCTACATAGTAATACAAACGAGTCTAAATTTGGTTAAACTTTGACACGGAAGAACAACACCTAACTTAACCACACGTAATGAAAGTTTTCAGGGTTTCAAAAGTCGTTTACTCTTCCGCTTTCTACAGGTTTATAGATTTTCGCTTAAATTAAGTCATAATATTTAAGCTCTCTGGTTATTTGAACTGAAAGAAACATAGTGGTCCCTGTTTAGTTCGTCCAAAAGCAAACATCGCAAGCAGGTTGATTCCCGCCTCGCCTTTCTCGCCGATTCAACCTCGTTAGGCAAGCTAGCCAGAACAATAAATATCAGCCTTTACAGCAAGCCTTGAAAAAAAAAATTGCGTGAAATGTTAGGAGTAACACAGGCCGACACTTGTTGCGTCTTCAGTATCTTTCACACAGCTACGCAGTGTTTCCTCTGCAAGAAAATTAAAATTAAACACGTGCCGTAGATTAAGGGCCCTCCCTACACACGCGCCTTACGGTGATCAGAGAAATACAGTACATACCTTACAACTATACTACCAGAAAACGAGACAAAATACCGACCATTTAAGCCTTAACTGCCTTTTTTGTTCCTCACCGATGATCATTGAAGAGCGAGGTAGATCTGTCCGTACACAAATATTTGGTTTTATCAACAGAGGGCTCTGTCATTGGAAATTACGATCAAACAACGAGCGTGAGGGAAATGCTGCGAGACCTACAGTGGGACACTCTTGAAACGATGAGAAGACATGCGAGGCTCTCCACTATATACAAGATGTGCCACGGCTCCTAGATGGGAACTGGGGGGATTATTTGATATCAAGCAGATAAAGGAGGACTCGGGAAGCCATGATCTTAAATTTGTTGTACCAAAAGGACATAAAGATATTTTAAGATTTTATTTCTTTACCAGGGCGATCACTGAATGGAACAAACTTCCAGAAGAAACTGTTTCCAGCTAATCTCTCTGTATTTTTCAAAGTAAACTAATTTAATTTAATTCTTATGGGTAGATTAACTTTTATTGTTATTTTGTATATCTTAGTATAGTTTTATTTATTATTATTTTGGAGTTGGCGTGATGTCCTACCACTTTGCCGACATAACGACATTTAGATTTAGATTTAAAGTTCAGCGAGACCTAGAGGACACAAACAACAGAAATACAAAAATAAGTTTTATTCAATTTCCTTTGTTTGTGTTCCGTACGCCTCACTGTGAAGCTCAGTATTGATATTCCAATAGAGGCCCTGACAACATTTGAATATCGCGAACACCCTATAGTCTCTCTTCCTGAATTTAGCCATGCGCAAAAGCATTCTGTCCTACAGCATTTTCGTCCCCAGAGCCCCCACGGTTTTCAAAATCGTAGGCTCTGGGAACGAGGATGATCCTACAGCTCTTTTCCATTTGTCCCTGGTGGGGAGATAAAAAACCTTGGAAACGAATTGTATTTGAAACACTGGGCTCTGTGAAAAAAACTGTACTAGTCAGCACCCTCGAGTCTTTTACAGGCCCGACCCTGACTCTTCGGGATGTTCCCGCCACAACCACTTCTATTTTATCCAATCTTAGATTTCGTTAACCATTTCTGACCCGATATGTCCAGGTGGAGAACACGAGTCTGAGCAAGAATCTGAGAGTGTTTTCTTTATCATTTTTTTTTGCGCATACGTACTGCGCATCTCAAGATGGCCCATCAAACTCTATTTCTTTAAGACATTGCCTACCTACTAAAAGGCAGTTTTGCGCAGCTTATAACTATATGGGAAAAAAAGATATTAGCATTGGCTATTGGAATACAAAACCAAAATCGAAAATTAACTGCCACGCATTTTCCAGAGACCATCTGAAAGCTTCAATTTGGAAAGAAAGGCTATCCGTTGCGACATTTCGATCCTTCACAAGCGAGTAGTGCAAATGGCGGTTGAAGGATTCCTTGATGCTGGTAACGTCCTCTACAACTGGGAGCCTTCGCATTAAAATTTGCTTTTTCCTACAAACACTGAGAAAATTAACAGACAACTGGTCTAAATTTTACTTCCCGAAGGTCTTCAACCCAGCTCAACTCACAAGCTTCTGCAAACATGTAATACAATGAGAGCCTTCACAAGATAGGACCCAGTCTCCATCGATATGCCACGTCTCGGACGCCTTCAGTTGTTGAGAAAGGCTTGTAATGCGTATAGCGAGGATGCTGGCTGACGTTGTTAAGGACATCAGTGCCCCTTTGAAAACGAAAAGAATCAGTTTTTCAGTGTTACGAAATTTTGAACTAAGCTTTCGGGTGGTAAAAACGAATGCTAGGCAGAACGGTAAAATGAGCAAATATTCCCAAAACAAAACCACCGGCAACGAAAACAACAAAAGCGCGATACAAAATCCAGGAAGAATTAACTGGCCTAAACTTTCTTTACGTCGCCGTCAAAAAGTGCTCTAAAGTTAACCCGAGTAGTAAAAGGGTATCAGGATATGCTCATAAAGATGCTGAAGAATTTCTAGTTACAAGAGATATTTTAAATAAAAATGTTTTAACGTAGGTAAATCGGTTGCCCTGGCAACCTTTGAAAGTGAAGCCCTTCACTCCCAGGATGACCTGCCTTGTCCCGGAGGGTTTTGTTTTTCTTCCGTCTCAAACAGAATTCAGCCGCTTCGTAAGCTAGGGATGACTGTGAATGGGACTCGTAACTTTCCGTTGTACAAAATTTAACCATTGAAAACTTTGTAAAGTGGTTTCTCGTTTACTGTATTTTGAATGGTAATACCCGATATTCAAACCGGCTCTCCATATAGAACACAAGTGTTCTTTGGAACGGTGAACTCGCAAATTGCACATCCAAACTGAATGCGTACCCGTACTGGTTCTTTTGTTGGCAGTTTTCTCCCTCTATCTGCGGATAAAGTTTCAACCAAACTGTCCACCGTTCGCGGAAAGTACAAATTTCTAGCAAACATTAGTCTTTGGGCAGGCTAACCCCACTTCCCCTCCCTATCTTCCCTCCTGCCGCCCGAATTTTGCATGAACTGACTAGATGTTTTTTTTGACTTTTTTTAACTGATTCAATCTCTTAGTTTTGGCGTATTTTCAAATAAGCAAATTCAGTTGTGAAATTAAAGTTTCCTTGTATCTAGCCGTAAAAGAGTCACCACTAGATTTATCGATAAGGTGGCACAAGTGACCTCTTAGACAATAAAAGTTGTTTAAAAAACTCTTAGACAACCTAGCAAGCGAGTTCACGGCCTTTATTGAGTCGATTTTTAAGAGAAAGGAACTAAGAATGCACAGGACAGCAGAGATAAGAAAGATGGTTTACAAAAACTTAATTTTCTTGCTTTAATCGGACAACTTTTTTTCAAAATAATATTCCTGTTTATTCTCTTTTCTATCAACACTCTTAACACACGTCCCATCACCAATTTTATTTCTTCTATAAAGAAACTAATTAAAACTACATTTATATTTATTCTGGAGTAAAGAATAACAGAACCAATACAAATTTTTGTCACGGTTGTGGTTGCCGTTTCGAAAGAAAAAGCTTTAATTTGCTTATCGAAGGATTATATTTCTCTTTTTTTTTTATGGGTTATGGCCTTAGTTACCGTGACAAAGTGCAGTGTTTCAGTTCCTTTCGATTGTTACTGCACCAGAATGTAGCCCATGGCTTTGATATGCTGGTCGCCATTATCTCCCCCAAATTGAGCTTCATTGCCACAAGTGTTAGAGCCATCATGCCATCCTCCGGTACCAAGACCGATTCTGGAATCAGGAGTACTGCAGTCATTTTGTTCATTACCAATGATAACGATTCTAGCTTTGGAGCTATGTTTATGCAATGGACTCACAAGGTTGAACCCTTCTTTGTTACAATTTGGCTGCAAGGATGCAGAAGAACCGAACAGCGACTTCCACGTGTTGCGACCCAGTGAGGTGTTGCGGTAATTACCATCAGCAATCAATGAGTACAGGGAGTTGGCGTGCTTGGTGATGACAATGAATCTTGTCTGATGTCCAACTTTCATACCGAGACAGATCTTGGAGAAAGGTGTGTTCCAGTAGGTTGGTAGCTTTGTTTCATAATTGTCAAACAAGGTCTTTCCTCCTGGAACGTTGAAGTCGACTTTGTTGCTCCAGAGTTTGGAATCGAAATGAAACGTCGTCTGAGTGGTAAAAAAAATGCAGGAAAATTACAGTAAGTTACACTATCCACATTTCCACCAATTTGTCGAAATTTTAATTTGAGAAGTCTGTTTTGACAGCATTATGAGTTTCTCTACTCAATTTCATTGTCTTTGTTAACACCTTCCAATCACTTTGGCATGAAAAAGAAGATTTTGATTTTTTTCCGGAGAGCGGATGTGTGGAAAATTAAAGTAAGTTACACTATTCACATATCCATCTTTCGAAAAACAATTTGTCGAAAGTTTACTGTGATAAATCTGCTTTGAAAGCATTCGGAGATTCTCGAATTACTTAGCATTCATTAACATTTTCCGATGATTCTGAGACAGCAGCACAATTTCCAACGATGTCCCGGGGAAAAACTGAGTATCCAAATATCTCGTACAACTCATGAGGGTACAAAGGACAATTTCGCAATTCTCTCAAATACGCCGATCAAGATTATATTGATGTGGAAATTTCTACATACAACAACCGTTGGCTGTCATGTGATACCTTATTGCCATCAGTTTTCAGGACCAGCGTCCATCCGCCTCCTCCACATGCTCCTAGCCCATGGCTTGACATGTGACAGTAAACAGGAACCATCCCAGATTGCATTTGAAGCAAATAAGCTTTGTTTCCTTGGGACGTCCTGATTAAAAGAAAATCAAATCAAATCAAATAAAATAACGGACTTGGCAATGCTACATAAATTTTTATTCCTTTCTACAAGAGTACTTAACAATACTTTTATATTAAATGACGATCTTTTCTTAAATATCTGTCAGCGTTCTACTCGATATTAACTGGAGTTTTTCCTGTCTTCCTGTTTAGGAACTGTGAAAAAATAAGCAGGAGTGGGAGGGGAGGAGGGGATAAGGAAATGAGATAGAGGTAGACGAAAAATTAAATATTAACCCCATTGCATGCCAAATAACCGACCCCCCTCCCTCACCAACCTAACTCCTTATGTGTTGTTACGCTTCTCACTGTAGTATTGAGAGTACTTCCTTATTTACTAATAGGTCCTTGAGGTCACGCAGGTGAAATTTTAACTTACTCTGTCCTATACAACCTTATAACTGGATTACATCGTTGTTAAGATGACTTGGCAAAATGTTTGAATTGTTACTTACTGTATGAATTTTTAGGGCTTGTACACGGCTTTCTTGTATTGGAAAATAATTTGCTAGCAATTGACGAATCATCGTGTTGAACTAAAAGATGTCTTTCTTTTTTTATGTCTCTGTCTAATAATAATAATAATAATAATAATAATAATAATAATAATAGTAATAATAATAATATTAATAATAATAACAAAAAACAAATAACAAAAACAGAGCAAACAAAACAAAAATGTAAATAGCTAAGGTTCATCCTTGCGTTTCGTAATTCTTCATACTTACGTATTTTTGTTAAAAATAGCCTTGCACGTCGACACTGCAGCACACCACGAAAATGAAAGAGAAGAACAACAAACAAACAAAAAATAGAACGCACAACACGTCCATAACTGTCACTTCAGTTTAAAGTAATGATGCGCAGTTTAAACTGGGTTTGATAAAAGCCTTGAAAAGAAAATGTCCCTGCTAACAATTAAGGAAAAAGTTAGGCTAAAATGAGATTGGAGCAAGGAAGGCCTGGTTTTCTGGCTGCGAACGAGGGTGAGCAGATGTGCCAAGTAATTGATTTAGCTGTGCCAGAGGCCGGCTGTAGGGACAAAAGAAGAGGAAAAGATACAAAGACAACAGCAAATGTGACAGATACCTGGGCCTAGCCAGGTCCTCAACTAAAATAAATTTGTTTCCTTGCTATCGCAATGAGCATCATTGTCATGTATAATCTTCTTGTATAGCCTTTTAGCAAACTATCTCGGAGTTCCTCACTTTCTGTACCAAAATTAGAAAAAGAAAACGAAACAAAACATGCATTTGACTTCTATTAACATTGTCTTATATGAGAAAAGAAATAACTGTAGGCAGATTCCTCCTTAAGGAAAGGAAAACGTTAAACAAAAGCAAACCAAAACGTCACCTGGTTCACAATCTCTTCCATTTCCGTAATATCCCGGCTCATACGTACAGTTGTATGATCCGTTAGTATTCTTGCACACAGCTACGGTACTGCATTTGTGTGTTCCAGTTTTGCACTCGTTGATATCTAAAATTTATAATAAACAGAGAAGAGGTTTCCATACGAAACGGAACTTGTTTATTTGACCCTTGGAAGTTTAGTACGTTTCTTTACACAATGGTCTTGTTGTTGACAAAATAAAAAAAACTGAACAAGGTAAGGATTTTTTTTTTTTTTGCTCAAACCGAGTTTGAAATATCCGTCGTTTTTCAAAGAGAATGAAGTAGTTGAACGTGTGGCTTTTTTGACCGCAGGATTGTAACAATACAGTATAAAGTTTGCTATAGGACTGTTAATTGTAAGACATGTAAATAGTTTAATCGATTAGTATGTTTCTTTACACAGTGGTCTTGTTCTTGACAAATAAAAAAATATGAACACGGTTGGTTTTTTTTTTTGCTCAAACCGATTTTGAAAAATACGTCGTTTTCCAAGGAGAATAAAGTTGAATATGTGGCTTTTCTGTCTGCAGGATTGTCACTATACAGTATCCAGCCAGTTTACCATACGACTGTTTATTATAGTACATGTAAATAGTTTAATCAAATAGCAAGTATGCGCCAGTTTGTATGTGACTGTAATGTGTTCTTATTACGCTGAATAAAATTCATAAAAAAATTGTAAGGATCTTCTAGGGTAAGTTCGATCTCAACTATTCATGCATGTAACCTGAGTATCAGGCCTTACTAAGGAGAAGGGGAGTGGAGAGGAAGATGAGGGGGAAGGAGGAGAAGAGAATCGTTATATACGAATTAAGAAGGTCGCGAATATGTTCTTTCCCCTTTATCTCTTCTCCGTCCCTTCCCCCTCCCCGAAAAGCCTAATACTCAGCCTACTATTCATGCAAAAAATACACAAAAACTAGTACTTTTCATCGATGTAACATAGCGTGCGCGTACTTGTGGTCGAAGCAAAGTATTTTAAATGAAAGAGGATAATCAGTATTCTCAGCTAAGAAACTTGTCATACCAGTCTCACAGAGAGAACCCATGAATCCAGTGGTGCACAAACAGCGGTATCCTTTTCCTGTAAAACCGGTTTGACAGGTTGCATTGTTCTTGCAAGACGTCTTCAAACATGCATTCTAAGACAAACAGACCGGCAAATATTAAATGAACAATAACACACATGATAATTACTCAATATCTCAAAACTCGCTAATATATCATAATCCTAGTTTCCAATAAGATCACTGGTCTGAACACGTCTTGTGTGTCATTAGAAATTATAGTTATTTATCATTGATTAATAGCCAGTGCGCATGTGTGGGAGTAATTTTACGGACCTCGCGTTATGGATTGAAAATAACCACAATAATATTAATAATGTTTATTTCAATAGCGTTATTTCTACTATTCAACCAATGGCGCTTAACAAAACTACTAAGATAGTATAATACTTACTTACCTAATTTAAAAACACATGGAAAATAAGAAACATTTTAAAACAACAACTAAATAAAAATGTCTTAACTCTGGTTATAAAAGAACTTAAGTAAGCTGTAGTTCTTATACAGCTATTTCAATTAACGTTGTCGGTTCAAAGCATAAAGCTAAAAGACAAGACCGAAAGTTTACGTGGGATTTTTATGAATAAATTCATCAAAATCAGTCATGCCTGGAGAAAACAATAGGTTGTAATTAGCAGTACAATGACCTACACGTGCAGGGATGATTTTGATGAAATTATTCATAAAAAATAATCCCACAAAACATTGCGGTCTTGTCTTTTAGCTTGATTTCAATCCGACAACGTTTATTGAAATAGCTGTATCAACCGGTAGATTATTCCAAAGTGTGGGTGCAATGACTGAAAAAGCAGGCTTTTCATAGGTTTCAAGATTGCACTTGGGAACCACTAACAATTCTTTATTGTTATTGTAGTTTCGCAAAGGTACCCGTTGTACTGCAAATATTATTACAGAATGCTGATAAAACTGATAGGCAAAAGATATACCTATTCGATTTCAACATGATTTGTATGATTCCAAAGGAAATCTCGACATTTGAGATTGAGGTTATCTATGAGTTCCTTCATCGCTTTAGGCTGGTTCACCCGTACGACGCAAACGCAAGCGCAAGCGACGTTCACACGTCGAATGCAAACGCAAGCAGAATGAGATACGCACGCGCATTGCAGTATCCAAAGATGGCGGCAATCTTGTTCCCAGAATCCGCGTTACCGTAGACCAGCAGTCGGGAAACGAGGACTCTGGGAACGAGATTAAAGATGGTGGAGGAGGAGGCCATCTTGGTTCGAACGTTAGCCGCCGTACAGACATGGAACGACTATTTTTATCTTGCGTTTGCCCTTGCATTTGCGTTGCCCCGGTTCACACTTGCAATTGGGAAATGCAAACGCAAGCGCCAATGTAAGCTCAAGTAAACGATAACTTTTCTATTTTAGTCTTGCGTTGGCGCTTAAGCCTGCGTTTCTATTTGCGTTGTGGTAGTTTACACGCGTGTTTGCTTGCGTTTGCGCTGCTCGTGTGAACCACCCCTTTGAGTTCCTGTCTTTTATTGTGATGTTTCTTTTTTTTTTTTCAACCTCCACACTGTCTCTCATCAAACATTTTACCAATTTTAATTTCATTACCCGTACTCATTTATACCTTTGCTCCGCGGTAAATATAGTCTAGATTTGGCTCCAGCTTCTTCATTTTTCCTTCAAAGGTTGAATTACTCAGCTCGCACCAAAATTTGCCATTTACGCGCGTCGTTTTCTTCAAGTTTTAACTAACGCAGTTGGGCTCCATGTAGCATAATGTTTCACAGAAACTGTCATCCATGACGTCATCGGCGCGAATCACGTGGCCTTGAAGGCCTTTACCATCTAATGTGTGTGCAGGCTTAAATTCAAGTTGGCGACAGTCGTCTAAGAAAAACAAAACGAGAATAAGTATTTAGTCAGACGTGAAAGCTAGCGTAGTTCGTTACATGGCAAATGGCAAAGTACGTGATATGCATATTGAAATTTGTTTGTCTATCTGAATTCTCGTTATGTATTTCAAACAGACGGGAGAGAAAAGAGGATTCGTTATCTTAAAAAAAAAGAAAAAACATAAACCATTTACCAATAATAAAGGATCTCTCTGTGTATTTAATTTAGGAGTTCACATATTATTAGGACTCCACCTCCTGCAAAAAATAAGGCATTTAGCTCACGCTAAAGGGCTACTTTACTTGTTTGGAAGAGTATACACTGTTTACATCAGGCTATGCAAAATGAGGCTTTGTATTCGCGATACACAAGCCATTAGTGCTATGTTTCAGTCAGATGTGTGATATCATTTTGGAAATGCTCATTTAACGTTTTTGTCCAAATCTCACGGTTTGAGATAAGCGAAGTCCCCTTCTTGAGGCCTGAAAATAAATAGGCGCCAGTGTTTACTAGAAATTTTACGGCGTCTCAAACTGAGAAAAAACATGAATAAGCCAAATCAAATAATAAACCATCTTTCTGTGCATTTATGAATTTAAATATTAGACCAATAATGTATCCTGACAAGCCACCTGCATGCTCCCGTTCTGACTAGTTAATTTGCGGCTTTGTTTGAGCGTTTGTATACCATGTTTATTTCAGTTTATACAAAAACAAAAAGATCGTGACCGGAAAAGGAATTAGTAGAACAGAAAATAAACTGTATTGCCAATCTCCTACAGTTTTGTGGTCCAATAACTACTAGTATGAGAGTTAATCAATTTTTCAAATCTATGTCGGCCTTTAATCTGAACAATTAAACCTTGTGTCAGCTGCATGATACTCTTACAGATAATAACAAACTATTACGAGTGGATTCGCATACTTGCTAAGGGGTTCATATTGATGAAAAACGTACTTTTGAAAAGCATATACACGGCTTTGTTTGAGCGTTTGTATACCTTGTTTATTTCAGTTCATTCAAAAACAAAAAGGAAAATACCTTGGCCGGAAAAGGAATCGGTAGAACAGAAAATAAACTGTATTGCCAATCTTCTGTACTTTTGTGATCCAATAACTACTAGCAAGCGAGTTGTTCAATTTTTCAAATCTATGTCTGCCTATAATCTCAACAATAAACTACCTTATGTCAGCTGCATGATACTCTTACAGATAATAACAAACTATCACGAGTGGATTCGCATACTTGCTTAGGGGTTCATATCAATGAAAAACGTACTTTTGAAAAGCATATAAGCAATAAATGTAAAAAGGCGAGCGGTCGTACCACGTTCATAAAACGTGTTAGGACGTTTTTTCCCAACCAGTCGCTGGAAGTAATATATAATCATTAGTCAAACCACCTGCGTTAAAACCGTACGCTAAAGGATAAACTGCAACACATACAATCTCAAACCGCCAGAGCGATAACTAAAGCGAAATACGACATTCCATCAACTGACATTCTTGCCAATTTAGGTTGAAAAGCCCTCCGTTGATGCCAAACGCAAACAACTGAAATTAGTCCTAATTTATGAAATCTTAAATAAACGATTCGCCCTGAATTTGAGTAATTCCTTCATAAGTTTCATAAGAATTAGAGACTAGAATAAATATTACCATTAAAGAAATTCTGAAACTAATCAACCGCTACCAAAGCCTTGATCTAATAGTCTTAGTCGTACAGTACTAGTGGTGCTATGGGAGAACTTTCCCAAAGAGACTAAAAGAGCGAAATCTTTACGGGAGTATAAGAATAGTGTCTGCTTTTTCTGTTCCTGATTCTGAGTTATGCACATAAAAAGAAAAGATATTTTAAGGATTACACTCATTTTGTTCAGTTTTTAGGAAAAAGGAGCCGAGTCCAAATAGTCTTGAAATATCTTTTTCAAATATTAGAACATAAAATGAGTTTCCTCTTGGCGATAGAACACCCTTGAATATGCAATCATTCACTTAGATGATCGCAAAAATGTATTAAATTGGAAAGGTATAATTCAGGTCAATGACACCAAATAATATTCAATTATTTGCTTTTATTGATTTTTATTATATATTTCCAGCTTGATATATCTGTAGTGGTCAATCTGTGTTAATTAATGCAACGGTTGTTTTCTCTCACCTACGATTGGTAAAAAATTGTCGAGTGGCGCAGTACATTCATTCCCCAAGCTGTTTCCTGCGGGTTTTTACCTTCAGTGACATCGTAAACATTGTTTGAAAGCTTTGAGATTGAAATTAACGCTTTCTTATTGGGATAGTTCAACAAAGCAGTACACTTGTCAAAAGCGGCAGAACACTCGGTCCCCTCATCAAGATTTTCGCTCCAAATGAAGACCCTTGTTTAGTATAGACCACAATATGATCTGCATCTTGAAAAATTGAACTTAAATTTGTTACCTGAATCAAGTTCAGAACAATATGTTGGTTTCATCTCAACCAGCCTTAAACAACAACCATTTCATGGTATTTATCAGCTCTTTCACGTTTTTCGACCCCAACAACTATTTACGTACAGTTTTGGCTGCTTTACATGCTATCATGTTAACAATCGCCGAAAGATTTAATTTTTTCTTTGAATATAATTACATTTCTTGTACCTTTAAGGAACTATTAAAACGAAAATACAGGAGAAGAGCCTGATCAAGATATCGCTAGTTGGCAATGTACGATTATCTTTTCTCATGGGGTCGCAAATGCCTTGGCGCCACTGTAAGATGTTCTTTAGATCAACGTTATTGTCGAATTTAACAAAATAAAGCACTAAACCCTCAACTAATTAAACGCGTGGAGGCGCGGTGGTTAAATGGTTTTTGTAAAAAAAAGTGTCGGACTATCGATAGGACCTTCGGAAGATCGAATGGTCAGTGATTCGAGGTTAGGTTGGTTGCTTCATTGCTGTGTTGTTCCTTGACACAAACCTTTGCAATTGTTCCACATTGTCTCTATTTACCCAGTTATATTAATGGGTACCTGCTACATACTGGTGGAGGGCTTTACATCTCATTCAGGGTAGAATAGCAATACTCCCAGTTGCTTCATGGTTTAGAAATTTGGTTAAGCTCCGGCTGAACGGGCAACTTAGTCTCGTAGTGCAACTTTGATAACCTTTATCTTACGTAATAAATCGTACAGACCTTTTGAAGTACAGAATTGCCCATGCAATGAGGGAAAAAACGCTAATGAGGTCCAAAACATGAAAGTATAAGCCTTGGTAGCAAAGGTTTCACGCTGCATAATTGGCGTAAGAGAATTCGAAGGAACTGCGACCTTGATGAAAAGCTTCACACCTTAGTGATGTGGCACTTTACACGTCAGGTGTCAGCCAATCACAAGAGTGGCATATATTGATGCGAATACTGACAAGGAAATTAAACAGCCAAACAGCTATTGACTGACAGGTGAGCTCAGTCGACCTATTTTTGTATAGTGCCGGGTCTTCGTGCATGCACTTCTGGAATAACAATGCACGCTACAAACCGTACAGACTATCCCTTGTCAAAACAACCTCCAACGAAGAATTTGCATTTTGCTATCCGGCACTCACTACTAAAATTTGCTCCATCGCTTAAAATGCCATTGAGATGATTGCCATTAAATCCTGGGCATGTCTACAACGGTCTGTCAACCTGCCGACAACAATTATGAATAGAATGTATATGTTTCATTGTTGACCTGAGTTCAACTCCTCAACCGTGCCTGTTATAGCCAACTGGAACGCTTCTGCAACTAAGAATTTTTAAGTTTTAAATCTTTCAAGTTGAATTATATTTTTTTAATATCTGAATGCTTGGCCCCGTTAGCACCTCTTGTTACAAACACTTGTCAAGGGTAATTAATAGAGATTTTTCGTAAACTTTTATGCATGGCAAACTGCTAATATATACAAAGATGGTTGTCTCTTGTCTACAATTTCCCTCCCCTCTGGGGCCTGTTTCTCGAAAGTCCTGCTAACTTTCCGGGCCCGATAAGCGTCTTTGGTGATAAATGTTTCTTAACGGAAGTCAGTTTTTTTCACCTTGAATACTAAATTTAAAAATCTTATAATTCTGTTAATACATTTAGCCACCCAAATGTTAAACGTGTAACAACGAGCAAAAGTAACGTCGTAGACACCCAAAAAGCGAGTTCACGGCTCGGTTTTGTTCATTTCCGTTAGAAACGAATTTAGATGAACAATTAATTTGAGTGCATTGCGGAGTAGGACAGTGGAGTTAGGAAGAATCGCTCACAAAAAACTGAATTTTCTTGCGTTAGGCAAATATTTTGCTTCAAAAATAAATGAATAAATAAATAAATATCCCTAGTTATTCTCTTTTCTTTCAACACTCTTACCACTCACGTCAGTCCCATCACCAATTTTATTTCTTGCATAAAGATACTAGTTATACAAAACTACATACCCGTTTCTTGGTGGAGTACAGAGTAACATAACCAGTAAAGATTTTTTATGTTTAGTTCGCTGTTTTTGAAAGGTAAGACTTTATTTACTTATCGAAGGATTACATTCACTTTCTTTGTTCTATATTTTACTTATGGCTTATGGCCTTAGTGACAAAGTTCAGTTTTTCAGTTCCTTGTGGCTATCACTGCACCAGAATGTAGCCCATGGCTTTGATGTGCTTGTCTCCGTTATCTCCTCCTCTAACAGCCTCGTTTCCACACGTGTTGGAGTCGTCGTCTAACCCACCCGTACCAAACCCGATTCTGGAGTCACAAGTTGCACAGTCGTATTCGTTGTTACTAAGGATACCGATTCTTGCTTTGCCTTCGTTACTTCTGTCAGACATACAGTTAAACCCTTCCTTGTTACAGTTGGGCTGCAGGGAGGCTGAAGATCCAATCAACGACTTCCACGTGTTACGTCCTAGTGAGGTGGCGCGGTAATTACCATCGGCGATCAGTGAGTGCAGGGAGTTGGCTCGCTTGGAGAGGACGATAAATCTTGTCTGATCTCCGATCTTCATACCAAGACAGATCTTGGAGAAGGATGTGTTCCAGTAGGTTGGTAGCTTGGTTTCATGTTTGTCAAACAAGGTCTTTCCTCCTGGAAGGTTGAAGTCGTCCCGGTTGCTCCAGAGTTTAGAATTGAAGTGAAACGTTCGCTGGATGGAAATAAAGGAAACCATGTAGGACAATTACAATAAGTTACCACATTTACATATCCACCTTCAAAAAACAACAGCTGGAAGCTTACTTTGATAAGTCTGTCTTGAAAGAATTCGGAGTTTCTAGAATCACTTTCATGACCTTTATTAGCATTTTCTAAGGATTTTGAGACAGCAGATTTTGAGCGATTATATTTCCGGAGAGCGGATGGTCAAAATGTTAAATTGAGTGATCCAAGTATCTCGTACAGCTCCTGAAGGTACAAAGAACATATCCGTGACCTTCCTTTGTATATAAAGATTGATGTCCATATTCCTACATTAAGACAAACAGTTGGTTGTCAAATGATACCTTATTGCCATCAGTTTTCATGACCAGCGTCCATCCGCCTCCTCCACATGCTCCAAGTCCATGGCGTGACATGTGACAGTACACAGGAACCTTCCCAGATGGCATTTGGAGTAAATAAGCTTCATTTCCTTGGGACCTGGTAACAAGAGAATTGTATTCTTTTCTGCACTTAGCTTAAGGTTTAAGAAAAATGAGACAAAATTCCGATTTTTGCTTAAATATCTTAACGATTTTTCTTTAAATATCCGTCAGCATTCTTAATTCTACTGCGGCGGTAATGAAACTTTGCCGGGTGTTTGACTAAAAGCAGCTCTGTTAAAAATTTCGCAATATCAGTATGAGCCGTGCATGAAACAACATTCTATCCCTCCTTTAATATATCTTGAGTTGTGCCATTGTTACATAACTGTTAAAATCGACAAAGAATACAATAAAGGATGTTAAACGCTTCCGCATCTCCTGGGTTTATGCTCCTGAGACAACGGTCTCCAAAATGTTTGACTTACTTGTGGTTATTGTAAATTTCCTTGCACGAGACAAACGGCTTTCCTGCCAAAAAAAGGTAGAAAAACGTGAAAAAACAAGCACAGAACAAAAGGCAAAAATTATAGTTGAGCTAGAGATTTTCCCACTTGTTCTACACGAAAGAACAATCCTTCCCTTCTATATGCGCGGTCGCGCCACAAGCCTAGCGGACTCAGTTCATCGCCGACTGTTCCGCTTGGAGGCACGAAGCGAGAAGCGCGCGCCAATCTTTCTCATAATGATCTACGCAAAATTTATCAGGCTTGACGGTGGGTTTCCCTTGAGAAATGGCATTTATGGCAGCTATGAGCTTATCAAACTTGTTTCCCATGGTTGT
Organism: Pavona decussata; assembly: GCF_977016875.1. NCBI lineage: Eukaryota > Metazoa > Cnidaria > Anthozoa > Scleractinia > Agariciidae > Pavona > Pavona decussata. The sequence continues at coordinate 4,582,398 of NW_028145439.1, read as the reverse complement.
TCTTGAAAGGTAGTTAGATTCCCTGTAACCTTATGACCATCACTTGTATCTTGCCTCTGTCTTTCACGGAATTAAAAAAGTTTCTTTTCCTTTCAGGCACATGTGTGTGCTTTTTCGACAATCATATGCTTTTGACTGAAGAGAAATCTGAATATTGAAAGACGGGGAGATTTTGAAAGCCAATTGACAAACTTTGAGGTGCTTGACATATGACAGGCTGGCAGATCCCGCGTATTCCGATAAATATATGAAGGACAATAAACACAATAGTCTCCATTTGGCTTTAAAACTATACTCAAATTTTTTTATCCTTGGACATTATGTGTTCCTCGAAGCTCACGGTTTTCCTCGAGCTTCGCTCTTGAAAAACTTCAAGGTTCTCGGAACAGATAATGTCCGCGTACAAATATCTGAGCATATTTTCGCGCCAATTGAAGGCTATTGTTTATATATATTTTTCGCTTGAACTCGCGCGGCTTAGCTCCTGAGCGATTCACGTACGGCAAAACAAATTCATTAAATTCGCTTCGCGAGGAACTATATTTGGTCTTCAGTTAAAGACAGTGGTAACTGTAGTGAGTTATTTTGGTAGCAGGATTGCTTTGATGATCCAAAACAAAAAAATGCAAATAGTGCTAGGGTCACACAAAGGCTATTAATTATGGTTAAGACAATGCTCACTATAAAAAAAACTATTTTGGTAATGTAACGATAGTAGAGAAATTTACGCCTGGAAGATCAACAGCAACAGAAGGTAACTTTAGTTAAGCCAAAACAGGGTGCCTGGGTTAAACCTTCGGAAACTAAGAACCAATGAAAATGTGTTCTTTGACATTTCTTTGGAATGCATGCTCTTTATTTTATGCAAGAAACACATGATTCATTTCGGCACGACTTTTGCAGGCTTTTTTGCCCCGTCGAATTTGGCGGCCTGGTGCCCTTCTGTTTGTGGTAAACCCATGCCATCGGCATTGCACTTCCCATTAGATCTTAAGTCCAGGAGCCATTTCATTCACCCTGCTGAGGGGCTGCAGTGGGAGAAGGGGGGCTTCAGTGTCTCTTATAGGGAAGCGTTATCCCAGACCTACCTACATCAGTTGTTAAGTCATAGTAGACTTTTAAAGGGTTACCAAATCTCACGGGGTTGATCCAGTGCCATCCGTTTTTTTGGAGATTCCGACGTCTAGATGTGTTTTTAGGCTAAGATCATGCCAACTGTACAGTTGGCTGAGATCATGCCAACTGTACAGTTAAAGAAAAGCTTTGAAAATTGTTTTTTTACTGTTTTATATTTCTTACTTCGAAGCTGAAGATATGCTTGCCACTCATTGCCCTCATGTAGCAGGTCTTTGCCCTTTGCTACAACCTAACCATAACGTATAAGTACCAATGTTAAAGGCGTCCCACGTACAAGCTGTCTACTAACAGCTTCTTGTTCCTTTGTGTTTTCCTGAAGCTTTCAATTTACAATCTTACCAGTTCACTTAAGGCTGCCTAATCTAGTACCGAAATCTTCGCACTCTTCGGAAGCGAAGACAAACAACTGGGTACAAGATTAAGGGTTGCCAGGCGAGGATTTTTTTGTTCAAACCTAAACACCCAAAATATAAAGATTACTCGTCGTATGAATGTAGAAGCGTTACTCACCAGCGCATTTTTCCCCTGCGTATCCTGGGTGACAGTGGCCGCCATTCCTTGCGGTCGACATCTGTCCATGGCGCTGTCGGCCATTGTCAATACAGGACACCTGTGTTGTGAATTGCAATTCTCCGTTATCACGGAAATTTAAAATTTTTATGTAGGCTTGGTTAAGCAAAACAATCGACCCTGCTGGAAAGAGCACCTTAAAATTAATAAAAAGGTAAAGTTTGAGAGTCTGTTCTTTTAAAAAAAGCGAAGATATGGCTCCGCTATTGTACCTGACAATACTTTCAAACTTTGCCTTTTTACTAATTTTTAAGGTGCTCTTCCCAGCAGGGTCGATTGTTTTGCTTTGCCAGGCCCGCATAAAAATTTTAAATTTACGCGATAAGGGTCTATATGTGAGACATTCCTGTAAATTTGCATCAGGTTTCAAATATTTCACCGTAAACCTAAATATAATCTGAAATAGTAGGTTTTGAAGCCTTTTTTGTTTTCATAGGAGCGCGCAAGCAGTCCATAAAATATTTGCGTTTAAAGCATAGACTGGTCAGTACCAGAAAAAAAAATTCAGTCAGTAACGTTTGGCACAGATAAAATTTGGCCGTCTTATTAACGCAAAAGGAAAGGGATATGTTTTTTTTTTGCGTTTCATGGCGTACAAGGTTGCCGTTTTCTTCATGTGCTGAATTCACGGTGGCGCCCAACTACGCAAATTTTAATGCCATTTTCTAAGATCATGGATGAGTGTTTTTACCAGCAAAAAAATGAATGCGTAATAGGAATTATTGGATTATGGCGCCCGTCTGTATTCGTTGGCTGGGCTTCTAAACCAATTGGTGTATCTTGCATTATTTTAATGATTTTAAAAATTTACTCTCAGCAATTCTAACATCAGAACCGGTTTATAGTTTACAGGAGACTGAACGGTGTCGAGATCTAGTTTGTGTGCTTTAGATAATCACTTATTGCACCAATCTTGATTCTACAGTCTCCTTACTTGCTTGATAAGCATCAGGAAACTTAATTAATTAGTAACGACAAGGTCCAAACACTCGTACCTTTTTTGCTTAGTCTTACCTTTACAGAGCCGTAGTATGTCGATCCCTTCCTCGGTTTGAAATCTTTTGGTTTTGTCTGCCGGGTTTTGTTGTTTAGCTCACAAATGCGGCGGTTTGCTTTGGAACTGCTCGAGTGCACGTTAAAAGACTTGCAACTGTCATTGGCAATGCATTTTAGCTGGCATTCGAACTCGTCCTCAACAACAGTCGTTTTCATGCCGTAGCCAACTAAAGCATGGTCTGTTAAGAAAAGGAAATAGAATGATTTTATCGTTGCGTTTGGACAAATTAGAAGAAAGGACATAACAGGTCAATTAGCTTGAGGCTACTTACTAAGTTGAGATTCAAAAGCAGCCCCACAGAAGTCAGAGTTTGTCACCACAAATGCGAATATAGGTAAGCTCAAACTAGCCAGAAAGACCAGAGTATTTAGCCACCATCTGGCCATAACGGACGATAAGAGACTGAGCGTGCAGCTGCGAATTGGTCAAATATCTTCCGTAGAAAAGAACTTCCTTTGCACCTGCTAAATGATGTCAGCTTCGTGGGTGGACAGGCTGTTTGCACTTCCTCTTTAAAAAGTCGTTAATTAGCTCCTCAAAATAATTAATTTAGCATCTCCGTCACAATTTCTACTTCAAGAAGAAACGAAGAAAACTAACTCCCAAAATTTATAGTTCCCAATGAAATTTTAATTTGTAACGTCCGTCTTTAGTGATGGAATCGTGATGTACGAGAATTGAATGTCGTCCCAGCATCGTTTACCTTAAGAAAATAGTTGAAATAATTAAGAGCGGCTGCCAGTAAGGATGGAGAATTGGCCGTCAACAACCAATTTGACGAATCGCTCGATATTCGGTTCAAAAATATCCTTTGGTGCACTACTTTCAAAATCATCTCAAGGAAAAAAAAAATCTATTTCTTGCGTTGGCGCTTAAGCATGCGTTTGTATTTGCGTTGTTGTAGTTTACACGCGTGTTTGCTTGCGTTTGCGCTGCTCGTGTGAACCAGCCCTTTGAGTTCCTGTCTTTTATTTTGATGTTTCTATTTTTCAACCTTCACACGTTCTCTCATCAAACATTTTACCAATTTTAATATTATTACCAGCACTCATGTATACCTTTGCTCCGCGGTAAATATAGTCTGTATTTGGCTTCAGCTTGTTCTTTTGCCCTTTAAAGGTTGAATTACTCAGCTCGCGGCCAAATTTGCCATTTACGCGCGGCGTTTTCTTCAAGTTGTAACTAACGCAGTTGGGCTCCATGTAGCATAATGTTTCACAGAAACCTTCATCCTTGACGTCATCGGTGCGAATCATGTGGCCTTTGAGGTGTTACTATCTAATATGTGTGCAGGCTTAAATTCAAGTTGGCGACAGTCAATGAGAATTAGTAACGAGTCAGGCGTGAAACCTGGAGTAGTTCGTTACATGGCAAATGTTGAAGTGCCCCTAACCCTTCAATTTGTTTTCTTATAGTAGATTTCCATTTCTGTGAAGAACTCATTTTCGAAAATTTTTTACAGGAATATTAAATCATTTTTTTTTTTACGAGCGCTTTAAGTTACTGAAATTTTTAAATTCTTGCGCGCTTTAAGCCCCGCTGGACAATTTTTTGTCCCGTGGGCTCATTAGGAACGAGCCAATGAGAAGCGACACTTTTTTCGCTGTGACGTAAGAAAAGGCCTCGGATCGTTATCAGAAGGAATCTTATGCATGCTGATTCCTTTCTCTACATTTCGAGAGTTGCTGCATCCAAAAACCACACATTTTCCAACTATTTTCTCTGTTTACAATTGAAGCATTACCGCGAATCTTCGGATATTTTTGCACGATGTCCTTTTCTTACGTCACGCTCCATATTTGGCCGAGTGGGGGACTAATGCGAACGATAGGTGAAAATATCGACAAGACTGCCTTCACTTCTAGCGCTTGTAAAAACAAAAGGATTCAATATTTCTAAAAATTATTTTCGAAAATGAGTTCTTGAAAGATATGGAAATCTACCAAAAGAAAACAAATTGAAGGGTTAGGAGCACTTTAAAGTGAAGTGCATTGTGAAATTAGTTCGTCTAGCTGAATTCTCGTTATGTATGTCAAACTGATGGCCGAGAAAAGTGAATTCATTCTCCTAAACAAAAGAAAAACACCATAAACCAATAATAAAGCATCTCTCTGTGTATTTAGGAATTCACATATAATTAGGACTTCACCTGCTACAAAAATATGGCATTTAGCTCACGCTTTTGAACCACTTAGCTTGTTAAGAAGAGTATACACTCTTAACATCAGTCTATGCAAAATAAGGCTTTGAATTCGCGGTCCACAAGCCATTACTGCTATGTTTCAGTCAGATGTGCAATATCATTTTGGAAATGCTTATTTAGGGTTGTGTCCAATTTATGATTTAAGATAAGCCCCATCCATTAAGCCACGGTCTCTCTAACAAGTCCCCTTCTTGAGGCCTAAAGATAAAAAGGCGCCAGTGTTTAATAATAATTTTACGGTATCTCAAACTGAGGGAAAAAAAATGAACAAACCATTCTAAAATAATAAAGCATCTTTCTGTGTATTTATGAATATAAATATTAGACCAATCATTTATTCTGACAAGCCACCTGCTCCCGTTCTAACCCGCTAATTTGCAGTTTTGTTTGAGCGTTTGCATACCTTGTTTATTTCAGTTTATACAAAAAAAAAAAAGATATCTTGACCGGAAAAAGAATCGGTAGAAAAGAAAAAAAACTGTATTGCCAATCTTCTGCAGTTTTGAGATCAAATTACTTCTAGTGCAAGTTGTTCAATTTTTTTTAAATTTATGTCGGCCTATAAACTGAACAATAAAACCTTATGTCAGCTGCATGATACTCTTACAGATAATAACAAACTATCACGAGTCGATTCGTATATTTGCTAAGGGGTTCATATTGAGGACAAACGTACTTTTGAAAAGCATAATTATTTATAAACAATATATGTTAAAAGGCGAGCGGTCGTATCGCGGTCATAAAAAGTTTTAGGCCGTTTTTCCCAACCAGTCACTGGAAGTAATATATAATCATTAGTCCAACCACCTACGCAAAACTGGACGTTAAAGGACAAACTGCAACGCATACAATCTCAAGCCGCCATGGCGATAATTAGTGCGAAATACGACATTTGGTCAACTGATATTCTTGTCAATTTAGCTTGGAAAACCTTTGATGCCAAACGGAAACAACTGAAATTAGTTTTAATTTATAAAATCCTAAATAAACAATTCGCCCTGAATTTGAGTAATTCCTTCATAAGAGTTAGAGACTATAATAAACATTGCCATTTAAGAAATTCTGAAACTGACCAAGCAATCCAAAGCCGTTATATAATAGTGTTAATCGTACAATACTAGTGGTACTATGGGAGAACTTTCCCAGAGAGACTAAAGGAGCGAAATCATTACGGGAATTTCAGAAGAGTGTCTGCTCTTTCTGTTCCTGATTCTGAGCTATGCACATAAAAAGATTAAGATATTTTAAGGACTGCATTCATTTTGTTGTTTTCAGAAAAAAGGAGCGTCCAAATAGTCCTGAAATATCTTTTTCCAAATATTGGAGCCATTAAACACAAAATATGTTAACTCTTAGCGACAGAACACCCTTGGATAATTCACTTAGAATGATCACAAAAATGTATTAAGTTGGAAATGTATAATTCACGTCAATAACACCAAATAATATTAATTTTAAAATTATTTGGTGTGATTGATTTTTATTATACATTTCGAGCTTAACATATTTGTAGTGGCTAATCTTTGTGAATTAGTTCATCGGTTGTTTTCTCTCACCTACGATTGGTAAAAAAATTGTCGAGTGGCGCAGTATGCCCACTATAACTGGGAAGTTGTGTGTTCGTATTTATTCCCGAAGCTGTTTCCTGCAGTTTTTCCCTTCAGCAATATCGTAAGTATTGTTTGAAAGCTTTGAGATTGAAATTAACGTTTTGCTATTGGGTAAGTTCAACAAAACAGTAACTTGTCAAAAGCGGCCGAACACTCGATCCCCTCATCAAGTTTTTGCTCCAAATGAAGATCCTTGTTTATATAGACCGCAACATCAGATTTGCATCTTTGAAAGTTGAACTTAAATATGTTACCTGTACAAGGTTGAGAAAAATTTGTTGATTTGATCTAAGCCAGTCTTAAACAACAAGCATTTCACAGTTTTAATTAGTTTTTCGACCCCGACAACTATTTACGTACAGTTCTGGATGCTTTAATTCTTACATCTTTTAGAACCGCCGAAAGATTGTGTTTTTTCTTTCAATATAAATACATGCCTTGCATCTTTAAGGAACTATTTAAACGAAAATTTTATTTATTTATTTTTTAAATAAAAGTTATTTATTTAAAATGCAAGAGAAGAGCCTGCTTAAGGTACGGATAGTTGGCGACTACAATTATCTTTTGTCAAAGGGTCCCCTTAAAAATGTTCGTTAGATCAAGGTTATTCTTGAATTTAACAAAATAAAGCAATAAACATTGAACTAATTAGCAGTGGGGAGGCGCGGTGGTTTAGTGATTTAAAAAGCGTCGGACCATCGATAGGACCATTGGAAGATCGAATGGTCAGTGCTTCGGGGTTAGGTTGGTCGGTTATTTGCTGTGTTGTTTCTTTAACGCCAAAATTTGTTCAACATTGTCTCTATTCACCAAGGTGTATAAATGGGTCTGCTACATACTGCTGGGGTGCCTTACATCTCATTCAGGGTAGAGTAGCAATACTCTCAGTTGCTTCATGCTACAGAAATCTGGTTAAACTCCGGCCGAACGGGCAACTTAGGCTTGAAGTGCGACTTTAATTACCTTCATCTTACGTAATAAATCGTACAGACCTTTTGAAGTGCGGAATTGCCCATACGATGAGAAAAACAACGCTAATGAGGTCCAAAACATCAAAGTAGTATAAGCCTTGGTAGCAAAGGTTTCATGCTGCATGGTTGGCGTAAGAGAATTCGAAGGAACTGCGACCTTGACGAAAAGCTTCACACCTTGGTGCTGTGGCACTTTACACGACAGGTGTTAACCAATCACAAGAGTGGCATATATAGATGCAATTACTGACAAGCAAATTAAACAGCCAAACTGCTATTCACTGACAGGTGGGCTCAGTCGACCTATTTTTTTATAGTGCTCCAATAATGCACTACTGGAATAGCCATACACGCTACAAACCGTACAGACTATTACTTGCTAAAACAACCTCCAACGAAGAATTTGAAGTTTGCTATAACTCGCTACTAAAATTTGCTTCATCGCTTAAGAGCCGTCCTCTGTAAATATCGACTATCGTCGTTTGCACGAGAAAAAATGAAATCCCTCAAACTTTCTCAGAAGAATGGTCTATATAAGTGATTCACATAAATATAACTTTCAGCTCAGTTCGATTCGTATTTTAGCTGTAGTGCGACCATGTTGGTTTTACCGCTCTGAGGGGGCTTTCAGCGGCCATTTTAGGTCACACTTTTAAGAATTTGCCTTACAAAGAAAGCGTTACAAATCCGAACAAAATCTCATTATTCGAGACAAGCAAATGTTTGTTGTTGTGTTGAGAAGCTTTTTTGGGAATTTGATCGAAATCTGATTTTTTTACAAAATTTTCAATTTCTTCCCTATTGAACTACTCTTCAAGTGCCAAAAAAATGGCCGAGTTTAAAGGAAAATATCGCTAAAGATACATTAGTTGGCATCCTAAAACAGCATCCCGGTTAAAGAGCAATGTCTCGTCTGTAAGAATATGCAATAAAATTTTTGGGCAGTTAAAAAGAGAAAATTATAGAAGAAGAAGTTTTAACTGTACTTTTGTCAACAAACACCGCCTTCGTAATTAGCATAACAACATGAAAATAACGATTTACTAACAAAATAACGATAAATTCCACTTACCTCGTGAAATATCGAGAACTGGATATTTCAAAATATATCAAATTATAGTTTCAGTCGGATACAGCCGCATTTTCGATGATTTGTTGTGCGAAATCACTGTAATACACCGCAGCTGTTAAACTGAATTGAATTCTTCAAAGTCCGTCAAGACAACCATCGGCCGAAAAAACTGCCTTCCGCCCCAAAAGCTGCCGTGTGCAAAGTGTAATGTATTTCTTTGTTATCCTTAATGACCAAAAATTCTTTCAGAAACCATTTAAATCCTGCTTTGAACTGGAGATTCTCGTCAAAAAATCGTTCATGTTCCGTTGACCTTCCGCCGTGATTAAACAATGAGATTGCGTTACAGAAACGCGCACACACATCCAGACGGGTTGGGGTGGGGGTGGGTTAGAAACAAAAATGGAACAGCTCCTAAATTAAAAAAAAAAGGATCTTTCAAGATTACTGTCAAATCTATTTTATGCATTTTGGGTATTAAATAGGAAACTGCTGTCCCAGAATAATGTGGAATATGATAACCCCTTGTGCTGTATGTTTTTTTGGTTGGGGCGTGGGAGAGGGGTGGGCTGGCAAGTAAAACACTAATTTACGGCATCAGTTGATTGTTGCTTTTCTGTTTAGGGTTCATACAAGTTCATAACTATCCCAAGCTCACTGACAGCCTTATATTTGTAATATTAGGTAACAGTGAGAAAGTTATATTCACCGGCACGTAAAATTAATATGAGGGTTGTATGGGAATACATGCAAATTAACGGCTTACATAGAATACTTGTTTTTTTTGTGTGTGTGTGTGTGTGGGTATTACACTTGCCTGTTTGTGTTATGGAACGTTGTTTTAGCGACACGACTGCCGCTGAGAATCAAGCTGCCTACGTTTCAACCCAAACAATATTCTCGAAAACTGCCAGCTAACACTTATTGTTTATGACTCATTCAACCTTTGTGCGAATATTTTTATTTAGATATTGCAAATATCCCAAGATCGCGGAAAGCACCATACATGCAGCTGCTTAGCAATCTTGTGCAAACATGCAGCTGCGTTTCATCAGGACAATAACTGCATAAGCCTCAGGCTCATTCCATTATCTAATGTAAAAAGAAAAGAGCAGCAACAAATATTTAAGGCATATGGGTTTGTGGCTGAGGCGTGTCAGTAAAACGCGGGGTCGGTGTCTTTTTTTTTTTCTGTGATGCGTGATTCAATTTAACATTAAACATGATGCGCGATTGACACTCCCCCTCCCCCCTCTGCCACGGATGTCAGTAAAACGCGGGGTCGGGGCCGGGCCGGGGTCTGGGTCTCTTTTTTTTTTTCTTCTGTTTTTTTTTTTTATTCCTTTTTCCTTTTTTTTTTTTTTTTTTTTTCAACATCACAGGTCATTTGTGGGTCAAATAAGGATTAAAGCCAATATAAAAAAGTTAAGTCTCTAAAGCTTACTAGCTTAGGAAAGGTCATCGGCGAAAACACTCGATGCAGTTCCGTATTCTTGCGGACATTGGTTCCGTGAATTGACTACCTTTTATTCTTCTAAGAAACGAAATGAGGCAAAAAAATACAAGGTACGAGACACTAGATTTCCTTGAACTAACAAATTCTTGAACTAGAATGTGCATGAACTTACTATGACATTTCCATACATTTGTCTGTAAAGCGAGCCAGCCGTGAACTGCTACTAAAAATAGTTCGCTGGAAAAAAATACAGGAAAATGTATGAAAAGTTCAAAACACGACTGGACGCTTTCTGGCACAGTTACATCCCTCCATTTCTTTTTTCTTAAAATCCTTTTCCTAATGCCAAAAGTTTCCAATTCATGAATTTTTCAGCAGCAATGTTTTATGAAAGTTATTTGACATCGGATTTATTTGCATCGAGTGTTGACTTTTTTATATTGGCTTTAATCCTTATTTGACCCACAAATGAAAATTGTATTGCATGCAACATCCTCTTAGATTGATTGTGTGTTAATTGATTTTATTAGAGATACATGTATAAAGACGACTTACTTGTGGGTAAAAATGCTGGATGTACCCTGAAAGGTTAACCCTACGTTATATTGTCTTATTCCCTTCTTGTCTATCGTGACTTTTAGGTCAAAGAACGTTCACTTATCTTGGAAATCTAATTGGTACATCACGCGTCACGGGCTGGTAAAAAAGAAAATCACGCATCTCGTTGTAATGTCAGTCCCGCATCACGCACGGTTTCCATTACCCGTCACGCTGCTTATTTATGGGCCATCACGCGTCGCAAAAAAACCCTTTGCTACCCTCAATAAATTTACTTGCTATTAGCTGTTGTCCCCTATTTGTCAGTCGGTTACCCTTCGTAACTTTTGATGGCATTTCCAACGATGCTCAGATTTAGTAAGTAAATACACTCTGTTTTTTTTTATAAGAACGTCTAATTTTTGAGCTGAGGCTGAACGTTGTTATATTTTTTTGTCATTTGAGGCTGATAACGTTCTTAAGATGTTCTTAAATTACATGGCATACACTAAATGTTTTTCAGTAAATCAAAGCGGACGTGACCAAGAAACCCATCAAAGCGATTATGACAGACCGAGATGTGTGTCACCATTGTTGATGTTATACAAAACATGCCCTTAAGTATTTTGGTTAATTCACATTTGTTACCTTGATTTATATACAGATTAGCAAAATACAAAAAACGTTCTTAATCGACTCTCAGCCTGAGGAATGTTCTTAATCATTCTTAAAATTTTGGTTAATCTCAGCCTCGACGTTGTTATAAAAAAGGTTCTTATAAAGAAAAACAGAGTGTAGCTTTTTATTGGAATTCTATGTAAGCCGTTAATTTCCATGTATTCCCATACAAACCCTCATACTAATTTTACGTGCCGGTACTCTCTCACTGTTACCTAATATTACAAATATAAAGCTGTAATTGCCCTTGGGGTAGTTGCAAACTTGTATGAACCCTAAACAGAAGAGCAACGATCAACTGATGCTGTAAATTAGTGTTTTACTTGCCAGCCCCCCCCCCCCCCCCCCCCTCCCACGCCCCAACCAAAAAAATACAGCACAAGGGGTTATCATATTCCACATTATTCTGGGACAGCAGTATTTAATACCCGAAATGCATAGCTTTGACAGTAATCTTGAATGACCCTCTTTTTTTTAATTTAGGAGCTGTTCCATTTTTGTTTCCTCCCCACCCCCACCCCAACCCGTCTGGATGTGTGTGCGCGTTTCTGTAACGCAATCTCATTGTTTAATCACGGCGGAAGGTCAACGGAACATGAACGATTTCTTGACAAGAATCTCCAGTTCAAAGCAGGATTTAAATGATTGCTGAAAGAATTTTTGGTCATTAAGGATAACAAAGAAATATTTTACACCTTGCACACGGCAGCTTATGGGGCGGAAGGCGATTTTTTCGGCCGATGGTTGTCTTGACGGACTCTGAAGAATTCAATTCAGTTTAACAGCTGCGGTGTATTACAGTGATTTCGCACAACAAATCATCGAAAATGCGGCTGTATCCGACTGAAACTATAATTTGATATATTTTGAAATATCCAGTTCTCGATATTTCACGAGGTAAGTGGAATTTATCGTTATTTTGTTAGTAAATCGTTATTTTCATGTTGTTATGCTAATTACGAAGGCGGTGTTTGTTGACAAAAGTACAGTTAAAACTTCTTCTTCTATAATTTTCTCTTTTTAACTGCCCAAAAATTTTATTGCATATTCTTACAGACGAGACATTGCTCTTTAACCGGGATGCTGTTTTAGGATGTCAACTAATGTATCTTTAGCGATATTTTCCTTTAAACTCGGCCATTTTTTTTGGCACTTGAAGAGTAGTTCAATAGGGAAGAAATTAAAAATTTTGTAAAAAAATCAGATTTCGATCAAATTCCCAAAAAAGCTTCTCAACACAACAACAAACATTTGCTTGTCTCGAATAATGAGATTTTGTTCGGATTTGTAACGCTTTCTTTGTAAGGCAAATTCTTAAAAGTGTGACCTAAAATGGCCGCTGAAAGCCTCCTCAGAGCGGTAAAGCCAACATGGTCGCACTACAGCTAAAATACGAATCGAACTGAGCTGAAAGTTATATTTATGTGAATCACTTATATAGACCATTCTTCTGAGAAAGTTTGAGGGATTTCATTTTTTCTCGTCCAAACGACGATAGTCGATATTTACAGAGGACGGCTCTTAAAATGCTATTGAAATGATTGCCATTAAATCTTGGGCATATCTACAAAGGTAATTATAGAAGGGGACCTAGATAGGAGAGAAAAATGTGCCAACAAATTCTTACACATAAGACTTTGGCCGTTGAAGTTTAATTTTTTTAAGTCACGTCGCATGAAATTGATATTATCAGCTAATTTTCAGCAGGAGTCATGAATGATAACCTCCTTTCCTAAAGGAACTACTGAAGTTCAGAGTCTTCAGATAAGCTCGTGATCCACGGCCCTAAAAGATGCGGAAGATTAGTTTTGATCAAGATTCGACCTGCCGACAACAATTATGAATAAAATGTATCTGTTTCATTGTTGATCTGAGTTCAACTCCTCAGCCATGCCTGTTATAGCCAACTGGAATGCTTCTGCAACTAAGAAATTTTAACCATGTTATTTTCAAGTTGAATTATATTTTTTTAATATCTGAATGCTTGGCCCCGTTAGCACCTCTTGTTATAAACACTTGTCAAGGGTAATTAATAGAGATTTTTCGTAAACATTTATGCATGGAAAACTGCTAATATACGCAAAGATGGTTGTCTCTTGTCTACAATTTCCCTCCCCTCTGGGGCTCGTTTCTCGAAAGTCCTGCTAACTTACCGGGCTCGATAAGTGTCTTTGGGGATAAATGTTTCTTAACGGAAGTCAGTTTTTGTTCACTTTGAATACTAAATTTAAAATCTTATAATTCTGTGAAAACATTGGCCAAGTACCATATATGTCTGTAATTACTCTCTAATCAGCGAAAATACATTTAAAAATATACTTATCGGGCCCGGTATGTTAACGGGACTTTCGAGAAAGGGGCCCCAGGTGCCTAAATAAGGGCGAAGGCAGTCAAAGGTCAAGAAACACTGAAGAGTTATTACGACTCCATGACTTCTCCGTAGAAGGGAAGGAAAAAGAAAAAGACGTGCTTGAAATGAAACCGTTAGCGGAAGCACTGAATCTAAGATCTTAGCAGGTGGCTTTTTGTATTTACCATAATAACAACAACAATGTCAAATCCAGTTTCCTTATCATACATCAAAATTCCTAAGACCACCCCTCAGGAGATATCGAGGAAAGAACAAGCTGAAATAAGGGCGAGGAATAAAATGCATGCAATTCCGATAGACAACAAAACGTTTCTGACAAACCACCTAGTGGTTAACTCTAGGTGATCATGTTAAACCAGTAAAACATAAAAAAAAAATACCAGGTTGCCAGTTTATCCAAAATTCGGGGATAAGGGAGGGGGTAAGAGGTGGGGAATTTAGCCACCCAAATGTAAAATGTGCAACAACGAGCAAAATGTCTGAAACAAAACGAGCAAATTGAAAGCAATTAGTTGAACTGCGGGTCTTATGTTGATAGAGGAAAGTCCCTTAGGTGGAATAGTCTTCATTATCGATTAAGAAACAAAAGTAACATCGTAGACACCCAAAAAGCGAATTCACGGCTCGGTCTTAAGTTCATTTCCGTTAGAAAGGAATTTAGATGGACAATTAATCTGAGTGCATTGCGGAGTAGGACAGTGGAGTTAGGAAGAATCGCTCACCAAAAAGTGAATTTTTTTTCTTTGCTTAAAAAATAAATAAATAGATAGATAAATAAATAAATAAATAAATAAATAACTAAATAAATAAATAACTAAATAAATAAATAAAATATTCCCTGTTATTCTCTTTTCTTTCAACACTCTTACCACTCACGTCAGTCCCATGACCAATTTTATTTCTTACATAAAGATACTAGTTATATAAAACTACATACACGTTTCTTGGTGGAGTTCAGAATAACATAACCAGTAAAGATTTTATGTGTTGCGTTTTCGCTCTTTTTGAAAGACAAAACTTTAATTTACTGATCGAAAGATTTATACATTCACTCATTGTTCTATGGAGTGTTTTCACATGACGTCACCGGGGCCATGTTGGTGTCCCAAAACAAAGAAATGGCGGCCATGTTGGTGTCCCAAACTAAACCTCTGGGAATTGAACTCTATTTTTATGCAAATACTTTCTTTTGTTTCAGTAAACCAATATGGCCGGTAGTCACGTGAATGAAAACACTCTATAGTTTACTTATGGCTTATGGCCTTAGTGACAAAGTTCAGTTTTTAGTTCCTTGTGGCTTTCACTGCACCAGAATGTAGCCCATGGCTTTGATGTGCTTCTCTCCGTTATCTCCTCCATGCATAGCCTCGTTTCCACACGTGTTGGAGTCGTCGTGTTTTCCTCCAGTACCAAACCCGATTCTGGAGTCAGAAGATACACAGTCTTTTTCGTTATTTCCAAGGAAACCGATTCTTGCTTTTCCATGGTTGCGTATCTCAGACTTACAATTGAACCCTTCCATGTTACAGTTAGGCTGCAGCGAGGCTGAAGATCCAATCAACGACTTCCACGTGTTATGTCTCAGTGAGGTGGCGCGGTAATTGCCATCGGCGATCAGTGAGTAGAGGGAGTTAGCGCGCTTGGAGAGGACGATGAATCTTGTCTGATTTCCGATCTTCATACCGAGACAGATCTTGGAGAAGGATGCGTTCCAGTAGGTTGGTAGCTTGGTTTCATGATTGTCAAACAAAGTCTTTCCTCCTGGAAGGTTGAAGTCGTCCCGGTTGCTCCAGAGTTTAGAATTGAAGCGAAACGTTGGCTTGGTGAAAATAAGGAAAAACATGTAGGAAAATTACAATGAATTATCCACATTCACATATCCACCTTTAAAAAAGAATAGCCGAAAGCGCACTTTGATAAACCTGCCTTGAAAGAATTCGGAATTTCTCGAATCACTTTCATGACCTTCATTAACGTTTTTTAAGGATCTTGAGAAAGCACATTTTGAACGATTTCCGGAGTGCGGATGAAAATGTTAAACTGAGCGATCCAAATATCTCATAGAACTCGTAATTAAGGGTACAAAGAACATATTCGTGACCTTCTTAATTCGTATATAAAGATTGATGTCCATATTCCTACATAAAGCAAACAGTTGGTTGTCATGTGATACCTTATTGCCATCCGTTTTCATGACCAGCGTCCATCCGCCTCCTCCACACGCTCCAAGCCCATGGCTTGACATATGGCAGTACACAGGAACTTTTCCAGAGGGCATTTGGAGTAAATAGGCTTTGTTATCTTGGGAGGTCCTGATATCAAAAAAGAATAATAATAACAAACTTAGTAATATACATATATTTTTCTATTCCTTTCTCCCCTTTACTTGAGTCCTAAGAAATCATAAGAATACTTTTACATTGAATAACGATCTATACTTGAATATCTGCCAACATTCTATACGATACTGAATAGAGTTTTTTTCTGTCTTCTTTTATAGGGACTGTGCAATAATTAACAGGAGTGGGAGGGGAGGAGGGGGTCAGGAAATGGGTCAGAGGTGGTGAACAATAGGGATTTACCTCGCTATCTAGACGAAAAATTAAATATGAACCCCATTGCATGCGAAATAACACACCCATCCACCTAACTCCTTATGTGTTGTTACGTTTTCTCACTTCATATTAAGACTACCGTATTTTCTCGAGTAAACGCCGGCTTCGTATAAACGCCGGGTCAAAACTGCCGATTTTCAATTAAACGCCGGGTGCGTCCGGCGTTTGATCAGGGTCCCGGCGTTTATGAGCATGTAATTCAAACTTAAGAAATTTGCACACATTGGCTGACACAAGCGAGGAGGACCTTGGCGACATTACCGTTTATAAACTTAAAACTCTGCTTTCATATCATTTACTTGCTCCTACATCATTCACATATTGTTTATGTGCTGTTTGTTAGTGATACAAATCTTGATTGCAACATGGTACACGTGCCGTATGCACGGTACCATAATACTGTAACTTTGGGCAATCCTGGGAAAAATTGTCCAGTACTGACAAACTGCCCATAGGTTTAATTCCAAGGATCGGGGATAATAAATCAACCTGGAAAAATTGTCCAGCACTGACAAACTGCCCCTAGGTTTCCAAGGATCGGTGGTAATAAATCAACCTGGAAAAATGGCTGAAAATCGCACTTCATTAATAAACGCCGGAGCCCCGATTAAACGCCGGCCTCGAAAAAAAGCCAGGTCAAAATGGCCGAATTTTAAATAAACGAAAGGGGCGTTTAATCGAGAAAATAAGTACTTCTTTTTTTAGTTACAGGGCCTTGCGCTGTTTAAACAGTTAATTTAGTTGCTCTTGCAAAACGAAATCGACACGATCTAGCACTGAATATTTCTTGATTTTTTTTAATAAAACAATTATTTCACTCACGCTTGTTGGATATGAAATGATATGTAGCCAGCTCGACGCTACGCGCCTCTATGACTATCTGATCATCTCATATCCAAAAGGCTCTAGTGGAATAATTGTTAAGTATTGTGCCCCCTCCCGTTTCCCCTTTCCCCTTCTGATTTTCTACTAAAGATGCTGAAAGGGTGAAACTCTGGCTTAATGGCAAAAATAAAAACTTTGTCAAGTGTATACTTCTCAATTGTCAATGGGTTTGGCCAAAGCAGATGCCTTTAAAATCTAGCAATAAATAATTCAGTATGAGCCTCTGCCTTTATAAAACAACATGATATCCCTCGCTAAAATTGTTTCCTTGCCAGTGTTAATGTCAATGCCTAGTGTCTTTGAGCTAGCTTGGCTGACAGACTACCTAACAAAGAGAAAGCAATACACGGTAGTCAACGGTGCGAAGTCTGATACGGTTCCAAAGTCACCTCTTACACCCCGCAAGGTGTTGTTCTCTCCCCAAATCTTTTCACATTGTGTTATCTCAGGATAAACGTATATGTCCGCAGATGATACCCGCAGAATTGTTTTGTTCAAGGAGTTGTGTGGATGAGGTCACAGCTCTGCTTAGCAAAGCGCTTGAGGAGCTCCGTACACGGTGCAGATACAGTTCACTATAATACGCCCAAAAGTCTTGTAGAGGACAGTGCGTTCAGAGAACTTGACCAGCAAAGTTTTGTCGTTGTGATAACCATGGCTTCGCTCTCCTTGGGGTGGGGTACTAGCTAGCTAGTTATCGAAACGGCATAGCTTTACTGGTCCTCTGAACGCACTTCCCCCTTAATTCAAAACGTTGAGGAGTGACAGTGGATAACAAACTCAACTGGACACGATATGTTTAGGTAATCAAGAAGGGATTCGCGAATAAGCTTAACCTGATAAAAAACAGCCGATTTTTAACATCGTAACATAGGTTTGGACTTGTATTTCAAAATTGCCTTGCCGTTAGTTAAATACGCTGAATACCACTTTGGAGTGGATGTACAGAAAAGGGAGATTTTAAATTTTAAGCGTCACTGCATTGCATTGCCGGGTGACAAGCCTCGTGTAGCGGCACTCAAAGTAGTGAACTAGGAAGCTGAAGTTAGCGGCATTAATCGTTAAAATGTACAATGATGCGAAACTGTGACTGACCATTATGACAGGTCTGGGCCTTTTCAATTCATTTTTATAGCTTGGGTAATTTATCATGAAATAAGATCGGTTGGCTGAAAGGGGAAGAATAATGATAGAAAAGAGATTTTCACAATTATGCAACAAAAAAGAACGGATACACTTCGAAATCGGGCACATTTTTAAATCTTCTAGGCTGAAGGAATATGCTAGTCATTAACAAGACTTTAATTAGGGTTTATCACAAGAATTTAAACAAGGTCAAAGAATAGTATGGGAGAGATAAAAGAAAGAGGCTTTTCTCTGGAATTAGACATGGCACTGATATGGGCATGAAATGAAACATGACCTGTGAATTTCCTACAAAATGTGTCACAATTTAGCAATAGTTAACCGCGCCAACGCATCTAAAATCTCACCCAAAACCCGGTCTTTTAGCGCTCAAGTCTAGCTTTCAACAACAGAATCAGCTTTATAAGAGGAAGACAGCGTTTCAAATTGATTTTTTATCTTCACACTAGATTCATGCTGCACGCGAATTAGAATCATGGCGATCGAACATCTGCAGGAAATTATTTATGACACCCGCGAGCGGAAAAACCTTTTAGATGTAAAATCGCACTTCTCGACTAATCGATCACTGGCCTAACAACGATACAGTAATAAGGGCGACGAATAATCGAATAGCTTTTCAAACTCACGCTTTATGAAGAAAAAACTCTTGCTTGTATCTCGCCATATTACTTTAAGTCCCGGATGTTGAAATCAACATTTGAAAAGGGGAGGGTTAGCGCTCTTTTCCACTTCATATCTTTGGCTGCGTCAAAAAATTCCCGAAAATTTCACGCAATAATAATAATAATAATAATAATAATAATAATAATAATAAATAATAATAATGATGATGATGATGATGATGATGATGATGATGATGATGATGATGGTGATGATGATGATGATGATGGTGATGATGATGATGATGATGATGATGATGATGATGATGATGATGATGATAATAACAAAAACAAAACAGAACAAAACACAAACGTAAATAGTTAAGGTTCATCCTTGAGTTTTGGAGGTCCATGACAAGCCAGAGGCCAGATTTTAAGACCTCGACGCCTTTGAAAGACGCGTTCTTCGGATGTTTGTGGCGGATTAAGATCGCCTTTAGGTGCGAGTCTTTTGTTTCGACCTCCGAAGGATATTCTCGCCTGAAGACTATGATACGTGTGTTGTAGCTGTCAACATTGTGTTTTTTAATTAAATTCTGTCATCGTATGACAAAACCCGAACCACGCTAAATTGAAATCCTTGTACAACAACCGTACAAATATCAGTTTGCCTGAATGAGTGGCCAAGTCCTCACGTTATTGGTTTTGCGTATTCAATTCTTCAATCTCGCGGCAAACGTTGGCGTAGGTAACGCGTCCTATAATTCAAACAAATGCGGACACATACATTTACGTGACACAGCCGAAACTATCGGCTAACTGGGAAAAAGCCTCTTAGTTTTGTCTTCATTATAAGGCGGCTAAGAATGCGTTCGATTGACCTTATTCCGGATGAATAATAAGCGGAAGAGCTGTTAAATTTCTCTTTTTAAGAAATTTGGGAGGCGAATTCTGCAAACTATCGCTCACACATGAGAATTTAAGAGCAGTCTTGTACTCCAGTAACTCCTAAAACCTTTTTTGGGGGGGGGATTTCTTGTCATCGTTGTATGTATTCCTATTCCGGAATAGGGTCAATCGAACGCACCCTAAAACTCTATTTTATTTTACTACAACAAGCGAAGGAATCCGGACTATTAAATTATGCCGAATTTGAATAACCACACGTCAGAAAACCGTAGTGTCGCATTAATGAGAGAAATCAAACAAAAGAAGGCGGCTAAGGTTTTTTAACGTATTGTTATTAAATTTCGGCGCCATTTATGCAATCGTTTTTTACAGTGCGAAATTCGCAATTATTGGTCAAAATTCTTTACAAATTGTTTACACTGACAAATTCAACTTCTATTAATCTCAATGAAGTTTTTAAGTGGTCCATGTGAAAACGATTCAAGTGTAGAAATGCTGAATCTAAACTAGTCTAAATTTCCGTGAGTGCACATTAATTTTCCTTGACCGGTCATTTCGCTACACTGCAGTTAAGTCGATTCGCTACGTTTTAAAATTGACATATTCTGTAATATTTGAATTCAATTTACTCCTCATGCAAACACTGTGAAACGAATATACAGCTAAGATATTTTTTCACCCGAACTCACTTTAAGAACGAAAAATAATCACATTTCATACTTAACGGTGTAGCGAAACGACTTTGCAGCGAAACGACCCGACACCGTTCAAAGAGAGTGTTAAATTGTGATGTGTTCCAAAATTTCTTCGAGTTTCGGGCGTTTTCCCGGATTAGATGAGAGACACCTTTTGGCAGTACTCTTCACAGGGGCACCCAACGGATCGTTTTGGTAAATTATCTGTTCGGAAGGTCCTTAATCCCCTACAATTTTCTTAAGGGAATTTTCACCTCGAACGTTCGTGATACGGGAAATTTAAGTCCTAGTGTTTTCGGATAGATAAAAATGTCGTTTTGGATACCGAAAAAAGGTCAGCTAAGATTTTCGGAAAGGAAATAAGACCTAAGGTTTTCGGGAAAGAAACAAAAATGCGCTAGGAATTTCGAAAAGACTCAAGTTCCCCTAGAATGACTAAAGAGATAAAAATATTATAGGGTGGCCTGAAATGAACCTACAGAGCTTTAAAGGCACTCCAGATAGCCAAAAATTGCGTTTCAAAGGATCTGAGAGAAAACTACCGTTGGGTGCCCCTGTCTTCAAGGCAGGGTTGACAAATTTCCCATCTTGTAAAACTTTCACGGCTAGCACTCCAAAAGAATATACGTCGCTAGCGGTCGACTGGCTGTCTCCTCGGTGAATTTCAGGCGCTGCGTGTGTATACTTCTTCGCTGCATCCTTTATGTTGACTTTCGGCTTCATCAGCTTCGCCTTGACAATTCATCTGCTTTTGCCAAAGTCAATAAAGAAGGCTTTATGGCTGGCACCGTCCAAAACGACATTGTTCCCTTTTAGGTCGTTGTGCAGGTATCCTCTTTTGTGCATAAACAACAACACTTCACAAATCTGCCTTAGAATTTCTGTGCACTCGCTAACATCCGCAATAACGCCTGTTGCTGCAGCCTTCAAGAGGGTAACACTGCTGCCCTCAACCGCCTATATAAAGAATGGATAAGGTAAACCTGGTGCAAATATTGTACATGTTTGAAAGGTTGGATAACACAGAACTCCCTGTTAGATTAAAGGCTGTACTTAGTCTGGTCTCTTTCCGTTAAAAAAACCAAAGGAAATACCTTCACTAGGGACCAAAGCCCCAGGGAACATGTTCTTGGGGCAGTTGAGACACTCAAGCTTCACCACCACGTCAAGGTGACAGCCCTAGGTGAAAAAAAACTAAAACAAAAAGGCTCTCATCACCTCAGGGTATGGGCGCGCCGCCTGTAAACCCAGAAGGAGAGGATAGCCTGACAAATTGGCCTAGGATTAATGCTTCATTGTATGAAAATAAAAGTCAACTGGAAAATACTAATTTTGGATATTGACTAAACAACAAAAAACAAAAAGACTCTCGTCACCTCAGGGTTTGGGCGCGCCGCCTGTAAACCCTGAAGGAGAGGATAGCCTGACAAATTGGCCTAGGTTTATGCTACATTTTATAAAAACAAAAGTCAACTGAAAAAGACTAATTTGGATATTGACTAAACAACAAAAAACAAAAAGGCTATCGTCACCTCAGGGTTTGGGCGCGCCGCCTGTAAACCCAGAAGGAGAGCATAGCCTGACAAATCGGCCTAGGATTAATGCTTCATTGTATGAAAATAAAAGTCAACTGAAAAAGACTAATTTGGATATTGACTAAACAACAAAAAACAAAAAGGTTATCGTCACCTCAGGGTATGGGCGCGCCGCCTGTAAACCCAGAAGGAGAGGATAGCCTGACAAATCGGCCTAGGATTAATGCTTCATTGTATGAAAATAAAAGTCAACTGGAAAATACTAATTTTGGATATTCACTAAACAACAAAAAACAAAAAGGCTATCGTCACCTCAGGGTATGGGCGCGCCGCCTGTAAACCCAGAAGGAGAGGATAGCCTGACAAATTGGCCTAGGATTAATGCTTCATTGTATGAAAATAAAAGTCAACTGGAAAATACTACTTTTGGATATTGACTAAACAACAAAAAACAAAAAGACTCTTGTCACCTCAGGGTTTGGGCGCGCCGCCTGTAAACCCTGAAGGAGAGGATAGCCTGACAAATTGGCCTAGGTTTATGCTACATTTTATAAAAACAAAAGTCAACTGAAAAAGACTAATTTGGATTATGACTAAACAACAAAAAACAAAAAGGCTATTGTCACCTCAGGGTATGGGCGCGCTGCCTGTAAACCCAGAAGGAGAGGATAGCCCGACAAATTGGCGTAGGATTAATGCTTCATTGTATGAAAATAAAAGTCAACTGGAAAATACTAATTTTGGATATTCACTAAACAACAAAAAACAAAAAGGCTATCGTCACCTCAGGGTATGGGCGCGCCGCCTGTAAACCCAGAAGGAGAGGATAGCCTGACAAATTGGCGTAGGATTAATGCTTCATTGTATGAAAATAAAAGTCAACTGGAAAATACTAATTTTGGATATTGACTAAACAACAAAAAACAAAAAGGCTATCGTCACCTCAGGGTATGGGCGCGCCGCCTGTAAACCCTGAAGGAGAGGATAGCCTGACAAATTGGCCTAGGATTAATGCTTCTTTGTATGAAAATAAAAGTCAACTGAAAAATACTAATTTTGGATAATGACTAAACAACAAAAAACAAAAAGACTCTCGTCACCTCAGGGTTTGGGCGCGCCGCCTGTAAACCCTGAAGGAGAGGATAGCCTGACAAATTGGCCTAGGTTTATGCTACATTTTATAAAAACAAAAGTCAACTGAAAAAGACTAATTTGGATAATGACTAAACAACAAAAAACAAAACCACTATCGTCACCTCAGGGTTTGGGCGTGCCGCCTGTAAACCCTGAAGGAGAGGATAGCCTGACAAATTGGCCTAGGTTTATGCTACATTTTATAAAAACAAAAGTCAACTGAAAAAGACTAATTTGGATAATGACTAAACAACAAAAAACAAAAAGGCTATCGTCACCTCAGGGTTTGGGCGCGCTGCCTGTAAACCCTGAAGGAGAGGATAGCCTGACAAATTGGCCTAGGTTTATGCTACATTTTATAAAAACAAAAGTCAACTGAAAAAGACTAATTTGGATAATGACTAAACAACAAAAAACAAAAAGGCTATCGTCACCTCAGGGTTTGGGCGCGCCGCCTGTAAACCCTGAAGGAGAGGATAGCCTGACAAATTGGTCTAGGTTTATGTACATTTTATACAAATGCGTTGAAACAAATGTGCATATGGTTTTAGGCGCTACTGAACAAACGTAAATGTATATTTTTGATTTAACGTCGGATGGGCTTGTTGAAGACAGTATAAATGATAAAAACAAATACTGCAAATTAAAGAAAAACTATTCAAAATTCCAAAAGGTAGAAAGCTGGCCAGTTGGCCATTTACATAACACAGTCAAGAAGTAGAACTTGAAACAAATCCAGATAGTGGTTGGATGGAATATACGAAATTCCAGATTTCAAATCCAACACTTTACAAGTACATGGCCTTCCTGATGCAACATTTTCATTACTTTGCAACTAACAACTACCATAATGCAAACAATGTTAAAACACATACCTTCTAAGTTAAATAATCTACATACCCTTATGGTATTGCATATAAAGCAGAACTCAACATCAATGCCTTGCTTGCCAAGTTTAAAATTGTCATCATCGTCCTTCACAAGCAGCAGATAGAATGCCTTTAAGTCCAGTATAACTGCAAAAAACAATATTATTAATATAGCAATCTTAAGTAAATTGTTATTAATAAATTGTTGCTGTTCTTTATTTAGTTTCACTCATCAAACATTGTAGACTGTTAATAATAATCAGCAGTAAAAAAGTTAAAGTGTCTATAAGGCGAAGTGGTGAAGTGGTAAACACCAAGCTGATCTAGATTTCTGTACCATGAAACCGCAAGGGGTATTTCTACTATTCCCCCACCCCCCTCTATGAGGTTCTATTCCTTCGCAGGGTTCCCCCAGGATAAAAATTGCCAATACCAGAGCTAGAGCTCAAACCCATAAAGTTTGATATAGCAGTCCAGCTAAGTATCCGACCACAGTGTCTCCCAATTTAAATTATAACCAGACACATAAGCATGCAGATACAGTTAAGAAAAAAATAACAACAATTTTTGACGAATTTCAATCTCCTACCTTTAAAAGTCACAGTGTAGGTTTGTCCATCCACAAGAATTCCACTCAGTTTTTCAGTGTGTCCTTTTGCCTGTTCACATTTGTAATTAGCTTTTTCAAGCTTTTCCTTAAGATGGAAACACATTTTGTTCATATTAGGAAAGCTTGCCCACAGACCTTCATTATATTATAAAATATTAGTCTTAAGTGTCCTTGGGAGGACTTCTAAGGACAGTGGCTACAGTAATGTCAGCTACAATCATGGATTTTGTGAGTTTCTTAGTAATGTTTAGCATTTAATTGTGATAATAAGATATTACAGTTTATTTATTTAGTGATAAGTATAAAATAATCTACTAGTGTTCTATCACCAATGCCATTCTCTGATTGGCTACGCTACTTGCTATCTATTCTGTTATAGATGGTGAGTAGTGGTTTTCAACAAAATGGCGGCCTCTTCGTCGCGTTTTCAAAGTGTCTGTGACGAGGATATAATTAATTTACTTGTTTAGTTTTGAACAACTAGCAGATTTATACTAAAAGAATTAGATTATTTGCTCTAATTTCTATGCATGTTAGCTGATTGGGGCTGCATTCTCAACAAGAGCAACTTGAAAGCCAGGAATATCTTGACACAGACTAATTGCTTCCTTGCTGCTTTGGGAATTTGTCAATTACATGTTTCCACTTAGAAAACAAGAACTAGCTAGCATGCATTTATAGCAGTATTATATATACAGTCAAACCTCCCTTTGCGACCATCTCTCTTAAGTGACCACCTCTCATTAGCGACCACTTTTTCAAAATACCAAAGTTTTCGAGTCAAATCACTATAGATGGAACCTCTCGTAGGCGACCACCTCTTGTAAGCGACCACCTCCCTTAAGCGACCACTTTTAGAGATGATTGTTTAAAATTTTCAATTGTTTTTAACCTCCCGTAGGCGACCACTTGACACACAATCTGCTGTTTCTCTCACGGGCGGAAATTGACTATAACATATTGGCCCACATCATTACAGCGGATATGCCGTATTAAAATCTCACAGCCGGAGCTAGTCTCCCGACATTGAAACAAATGATAACATATACGTGCACTATAGTGTACACTGAAATAAACTTTAATCAGGTTGAATCCCTTATAGGAAAGAAACTCTCTTATCTTGTAAATAGCATGCATGTACATGCACGACCGGTGATGACTCTCTCAACCTTGTATTATCCAACAGAAAAATTGTGGCGATAAATAATGTCAACTGGATTATGTAACAAACAAACGCCGAAGTTGTTGATGTGTTACGCTTGAAATGTAACATTGCAAACATGCCGTTTACTGTTTGCTCCTAAATCAGGCAGTCTAAGTAAAATTTTTACTTTGGGTTTCGATAAGCACTGGAAAAAGGGTTAGGTGTCCGCAATTACCATACGTAAATTACCGGAAATTTAGACCCCCCCCCCCCCCCCCTGTGGTCTGACCTCTGGTAAGCGACCACCTCCCGTAAGCAACCACATATCCTTGAGATTATGGGTCAGGTCGCTTACGGGAGGTTCAACTGTACTAGTAATAGTAATAACAGATTAAAAAGTGCCGTTGACATGCCAATTTGATAGACCATATGTCTCACCTGAAAATGAGACCAGATTCTTGCATCAAAGGAGGTAAATTTGTGTGAAAGAGAAACAAAATGGCTCTCTTTGTTCCGCATGCATTTGCACAGGCAGCCAAATGTAAACACAAAGTTAGAATTGGGGTCACCCATTGTCGACCGTGATAAAATAAAAATTAATTGTACTATAGATTATTTCCTCCACTCAAGCAAAATCCAAATAAGTTACAGAATAGCTTTGGAAAAGGAAATAAACTTTTGTTGTTGTTGTTTACAATGACTGATAAATTAATTAACCTGATAAACCAATACAAATTGAATAAGAAAAAAAAAACCAATAGTTTTAAAAAATTAAAGGATAAGCGACTTACCCCACTTTTCCCAAGTTTGGTTCTATTCATGAAGATGACGCAGGTGAAATCAAAGTTGAAGAACTACTAGAGATGCAAGGAGTAGAGCATTTTGGCGGGCTTTCATCGGCTTTTGGCGGGCTTTCCAGAGAGCAATTCGAGAGATCTACAGAGGAAGGTTCAGGCTTGAAATCAACTGGGGCCAGATCATCCATAGCATTGATGCATCTTTCGTTACTTCTCAGAGTAGAGTCAAGAATAGAACTCTGAAATTCGCGATCGTAGGCTCGAGACAACAAGTCTGCTCTGTTTAGTGCCCTCCTCAAATGTTGGACGAACTCAGATTTAAAAAATTCTCCTTTGGCAGGGTTTTTTTCGGCGTAGATTTCCAACGAGTACAGCGAAAGTAGTACCAGCATACAGGGTTTCGGCAGCTTTGGCTCCCCTTGTTAAACCACGACAAAGGTACAGGCCCGCCATTTTCGTCCTGAAGGTCAACAATGTTTACGCGGCAAACTTCCTCGGGAAACATGTCAAATATAAAATTACTGCAGAATTTTCTCGGAGGAGCCACGCAAAACTCGTCGTTTAAGGCGAACCATATTCTCTGCGGATCCAAGGAGGGCGAGAAAATTCGATGAATCATCCTTCGAACAGAGGGTGAGATCGACGGTACGATCCACGAGAGCCACGAAGAACGAATCACTTTTAGCGCGCTTCCCGAATTCATATTTACCACGAGGAAGGATTAACCAAATATAGTCTGACCCCATGAAGTGTTTTGCTATAAATTAACTCGAGATATCTGCTAAGATTCACCAG